>NC_081317.1:31367187-31685625 GCF_026419965.1 Kogia breviceps
GCCACGTGTCTACATGTTCTTTTAAAAACAGTAACAGGAAGAAAAGGGTAATAATTGTGAGGGGGCAAGAATGGAACTTATGGGATGCTGATAATATTACATTTCTTTACCTGAGAAAAGGTTATACATAGATGTCTATGTTGTGGCTCAGAAATTGTGTACTTTTCTATATGTATGATATCAGCAATAAATTTTTTTAAAAATGGCTACTTGTAGGGCTTCCCAGGTGGCGCAGTGGTTGAGAGTCCGCCTGCCGATGCAGTGGACGCGGGTTCGTGCCCCGGTCCGGGAGGATCCCGCGTGCCGCGGAGCGGCTGGGCCCGTGGGCCGTGGCCGCCGGGCCTGCGCGTCCGGAGCCTGTGCTCCGCAACGGGGGAGGCCGCGGCGGTGAGAGGCCCGTGTACCGCAAAAAAAAAAAAAAAAATGGCTACTTGTATAATAGTTTCATGAAATTGAAACCAAATGCTTGAAGATTCCTTACCTGCTACCATCATGCCTACATCTCAATCTTCTCTTGGTTAAACAACAATGAAAACAACAAATATAACCTAGCTCTTTTGGGGGCATAGAATGAGCTCATAAGAGTACTAATAGCTATGTCTTTGTTCCAAGAAGCTGATTTTCACAAAACTGTTGTTATCCATTTTATTCATATGATACTGCAGCAGCTAGTAAATGGAAAATTCAAGCTGTCCATGGGATTGCTTTAAACTATCATCTCTTAAATATTTATTAACAGTTGGATATATGGCTTTAGAGATCATGGATGAGAATATAACTATCAGGATATTTATGACAGTTAATACAATGAGAATGGATGAAAGTGCCTAGAGAGAGAGAGAGAGAGCATAAAGTGGGAAGAAAATTTGTCCAGGAATACAGCTGGGAGAAATGCCAAGATTTAAAGGGCAAATAGGGGAAGACGACCCAGTAGAAAATACTGAGGAAGAAAAGCTACCTAAGTAGGTAAACATTAGCAGTGTGTCATCAGGGTCCAAATGGGGGAAATGAGGCAAATGCAGAGTCAACAGTTAAAGTTGCTGCCCTTGAACATGTCTAAAGCTAAAAGGAAGGAGTCAGTAATGGCAAACCTAAAAATACATGTGAGAATGGCAATCTAGAATCCAGGTATAAGAAATTCACTTTAATCAAAGTTATGAATTATTTAGTAGACATTAAATGCCATATATTTTAGTCATGTTGTCTAGTATGATTTTTACCACAATACTACGAGAAAGGAACTAATCAGTGTCAGAAACTATACCATCACCCTGAGAGTAACTAGAATGCACTGTGCAGTTACATGCATTGATTTGATTAGTTATATTCACGAAGATCAATTAATATAGTAGGCAAGAAAGGAAGAAATTTATAAAGTAGACACTTTAATCCATATACCATAAAATGGAACCACACAGTAACTTTACATAGACAGTTTCATGGTTGCTAATTACAGAACAGGATTTCATTTTTTGTAAACGCTTTCACATCTGATTTTACCTAAAATATTCTTTTAAATGGTTATAATTTTTAAATTCCTTGTCCTTTTGCACCTAAATCAACAACCCTTTCTTCCCTTATCTATAATTTGTAAGGCTTTCATTTTCATAGCTATGGGCAGAATTCCATTTGTATGAACTGAGAAAGTGGAGGAGCTAAAGAAATCCATTTGTAAGAATTGAAAAGAAAAAGTGCGGAGGCTAATACAAATATATGGTATAATTGATGTGTGTGTGTGTGTGTGTGTGTGTGTGTGTGTGTGTGTGCGGTACGCGGGCCTCTCACTGTTGTGGCCTTTCCCGTTGCAGAGCACAGGCTCCGGACGCGCAGGCTCAGCGGCCACGGCTCACGGGCCCAGCCGCTCCGCGGCATGTGGGATCTTCCCGGACCGGGGCATGAACCCGTATTCCCTGCATCGGCAGGCGGACTCCCAACCACTGTGCCACCAGGGAAGCCCGGTATAATTGATTTTTAAGAAAGGAATATGAAGCCTATATTAGTTTTCTTTATATTGATTATGTCATTCTCAAGCTTAAAATTATTTAGTGTCTCCCCTTTGCCAAGGTTGTTAGAATGTTAAACAGGTCTTCCATAGTCTGTCTTCTTATTCTTCCAGCCTCACATCTCATCACGTCCTCTTGGACCCTAGGCTTTGGCCATGCTGAACTATATGCAGTTCTCCTAATGCCCCAGATCATTTCAAAGCTCTATAAATTTGCACAATTAAACCCTTTATAAATATTAGCTTCTTTTTGTACTGGAAATGCTTTCTCTCCTTATCTACTTACTGGTCATTCTTTTTTAGCAGGCACTTCAGTGCCCTTCCCGATAACTCCCTCTTTGTATAGAACTGTCTTCTCCCTCCATCTTGCCCCAAAATATAGTGATACAAATTTCAAACTCAGTCTCTTTTACATACTACCACATCTGTTTAAATTCTCTGCCCCTATAACACTTGGAGTACTTTGAAGACAAGGATCCTGACTGACGCACCTCAGTATCCTGTGCATCTTGTATAACTCTAAATACCATTAAAAATATCTATGGAATAAAGAGCCCAGAAATATACCCCCACAAATAGGCTCAAGTGACTTTTAACAAAGATACAAAAGCAATTTAATGAAGGGAATATAATCTGTCCAACAACTGGTGGGGCAATTGGACATACATAAGAAAAAAAAAGAAAAAGAACCTTGACTGAAACCCCACACATTTACATAAAATTTAACTCAAAATGGATTATAGACTTAAATGAAAAATAAACACCTTTAGGAAAATCCAAATTAAAACTACAACAAGATATTACTACATACCTATCAGAATGCCTAAAATTAAAAAAAAAAAAGTCAAACATCACATATTGGCAGGAATGCAGAGAAGCTGAATCACTGATACATTGCTGACAGGGATGTAATATTGTACAGCCACTCAGGAAGATATTTGGGCAGCTTCTCATAAAAATAAATATGAACCTATCCTATTAGTAATCATATTCTGGGCATTTTCCCCAAATAAATAAAACTTAGATTCACAAATGTTCATAACAGCTTTATTTTTAATAACCCAACACTGGAAAGAACCAAGATGACCTTCAATACACATTAACACATACATAACATGGAATATTACAGAGGAATAAAAGGGAATGCACTATTGATACATATAAATACTTGAATGAATCTTCAGGGAATTATGTTGAGTGAAAAAAAGCCAATATCAAAGATTACTACTGTATGATTCCATTTATATAACATTATAAGATGATAAAATTTTAGAAATGGGTAAGAGATTAGTGATTGCCAGGTGTTAGGATCTGGGTAAGGGAAGAAAGAAGATGATTATGATTATAAAAGGGCAATATGAGGGATCCTTGCGACAACTGAACTGCTCAATATCTTGATTGTGGTGGTAGACATGTGATATAATGTTATGTAATTATACAAAACTAAACACACACACACATACGAGTACAAATAAAACTGAGAAAATCTGAAAAAGATCAGTGGATTTATCAGTGTTAATGTTTTGGTAATATAGTTTTACAAAATGTTTACCATTGGGGGAAACTGGTAAAGGGTACATGGCATCTCTATGTATTATTCCTACAACTGCATGTGAATCTACAATTATCTCAATACAATTTTCAATAAAATATACTAGTTGAACAAATTCATTGGTTTTTGTACACACTAAATACTTTTACTAAGACCTATGAAAACAAACACATAAAATGAGAAAACTTTTTTTCAGTCATATATTTTAATGAGCCTAATTCATTTTTTACATTAAACTTAAAACTTTTTTTTTTGAGATAACTGTAGTTTTTTGTTGGGACTTTTTTTTGGCAGGAGGGATGCTTTCACTCATCAGCAGTTCCAGTTTCCAGCTTCTTAAGCTCCAAGTCTGCAGTATAAGAGGCCAAAAGGAAGCCCAAAGAACTCATCATCATGCTGTTCCTCATGTCCTCAAGTCCCTAGCCAGTCTGCCTTCTCTTCACCTTTCAGGATCTCCTTATGTTTGCTTTGTATATAATGTTCAGGTTTTTTGGGATATACTTAGCAGGAGAAATAGGGAAAAGTACACCTACTACATCTTCCTGTGGAAGTGGAAGAATTGAAATCAACTTTTAGTTCTTCTAAATGAAAAAGAATGCTGCTACCAAGAAATATCAAAGGACAATAAAATAAAATTCAGAAAGCTTAAAATACTATATCAGGTTTACCAAACAGCATACAGCTTGTGAGTTTGTGTGTACAACATAAGGAAAAAGTTAGGCATGGACCATTGTTTATAGTAAGCGACCTAGTTATCGCATCAGATTTTAGTAGATGGTTTCTTAAGAAAAATATGTCAAGGAAATAAAAATGCTACATTTTTTAAAAAGTAAAAATAGAATATTAATTACAAAACCTTTGTACATAATTTAATTCTGCTTGTTTTTCTGTGGTAATGAGAATGATTTGGAGTGACTGAATAATAATAGATTAAAACATCTCTTTAAAAAACTGTAATAAGCATATCAAATTTCCTCCTACACACTACAATTAAATTGCATATTAACCTTGTTCAAGAAAGGTTACATTTAGCCTAACACATAAATTGATATATTTATTTAAAACTGTGAAAATACATTGTTTTAAATATTCAAAGAGCACAAACGAATGTTTCTTAAATCAGTAAATATATTCATGTCACAGATATTTGAGAATGTATCATTTAGGAAAAAGGTGAAAAAAAGTGGGTTGTTTACAGTAAGTATTTCAGTAGAGAAATGTAATATATAAGATTCTCCATCCTTGAATTGCATAATTTTTAAAAGAATTTAAATATTAATAAATACAGTATTCATTTTCCATGCATACAACTGTCAAAACATTTTGATAAACCCTATGGATATTTGTATTACTCTAGAAAAAAAGATAAAGCAAATGATAATTATATTTTACCAATGTATATGTGTAACACACACAAGCATTAGTTTGTTCTGTTTTGTTTTGTTTTCCTAAGAGAATCCAGACAGTTGTAGCCAATAGAGATCTTCCTATTCAATGTGTTAATTTAAATTATCTATATGATAGTGACTTAATTTTAACATTAAGTAATAAGGTTTTTTTTAAAAACATGTATTTAAAGATTTTTGTTACCTTATTTTGATTTTCTATATAATTTTATTTTAAAATACTTCTTAACATTTTATAAAGTATCAAGTAAAATCTCAAGTAATATCTTTAGCCCTCATCTTCCACCATATTCTGCAGGGGAATAGCTTCCTGGTCTCAGGGCTTTAAGATTTTGATTGCACTTAAGTGAAGTGAAAGAAATATGAAGTTCTCCCCATAAAAAATACATTTGGTATTTTATTATAAAATACACAAAGTTGATTAAAATAATAATGTTGAGGGCCAGAAATGGAAGAGAAAACCAGAGGAAAGCCTATGGGCTAGAGATCTTTAGGTCTTCCAGGTGCCGGCAGCCTGGAAGCCATTCCAAGCCTTCCAAGCCATTAATCTAAATTAGCTGATTGTATACACTGAGGAGCCTAAGATGAGAATGAGGAGAAAAAGAGAAAATAAATCCCCAGGAAACTTGAGCACTAAAATATAGTTATAAAATATTAAAGAAAAGTGTCATGATGTGAAAGACACACACAATAGCCAAAAATGCAAAGATCTGTATATGAGTATTTAAAATAATAGATCAATGTTTCAAAGGTTCAGATAATTATGATTAAAATGATCAAACATAAAGGCAGGAATAACACTCATAAAGTAAGCATAAGAGATCATAAAGCAGTAAAAAAAAAATCATATGGGTAAGTCCCATTAATTGTTCAGTATGAAAAGAATTTGAAATCATAGTAATAAAATGTATTTCTAGAAGTCTGGAGGTGCCAAAGAGGCAAGAGACCTCTTCTTCCCTCTTTGCTTCCTGGTGCGTGAGGAGAGGGCCTTAAGCGCGCCTCTTAAAGGAGCTCCAGAGACGGGAGCAGAGCTGCCGAAGAGACAGGAGACTTTTTCTTGACTCTTTGTTTCCTGGGGCACGAGGAGAGGGGATTAAGAGCACTGCTTAAAGGAGCTCCAGAAATGGGCATGAGCTGCCGCTGTCCGCACAGACACCAGAGACGGGTGTGGGACGCTAGGGTTGCTGCTGCCGCCACCAAGAGGCCTGTGTGCGAGCACAGGTCACTCTCCACAGTTCCCCTCCCAGGAGCCTGTGCAGCACGCCACTGCCAGGGTCCCGGGATCCAGGGACAGCTTCCCCGGGAGAACGCGTGGCGCGCCTCAGGCCGGTGCAGCATCATGCCGGCCTCTGCCACCACAGGCTCGCCCCGCATCCGTGCCCATCCCCCCCCCCCCGGCCAGAGTGAGCCAGAGACCCCAAATCAGCTGCTCCTTCAACCCCGTCCTGTCTGAGTGAAGAACAGATGCCCTCGGACGACCTACGTGCAGAGGCGGGGCCAAGTCCAAAGCTGAAACCCAGGAGCTGTGTGAACAAAGAGGAGAGGGGGAGGTCTCTCCAAGCAACCTCAGAAGCAGCGGATTAAAGCTCCAAAAGCAACTTGAAGTGCCCTGCATCTGTGGAAAACCTGAATAGACAGTGAAATATCCCAAGTTGAGGAGGTGGACTTTGGGAGCAAGATATATTACTATTTTCCCCTTTTTTTCTTTTTGTGAGTGTGTATGTGTGTGCTCTGTGTGAGATTTTGTCTGTATAGCTTTGCTTTCACCATTTGTCCTAGGGTTCTGACTGACCCGTATTTTATTTTCTTTTTTAAAAAATTTTTCTTCTTAATAATTATTTTTTATTTTAATAACTATATTTTATCCTACTTCATTTTGTCTTCTTCCTTTCTTTCTTCCTTCCTTTCTTCCCTCCTTCCTTCCTTTATACCCTTCCTTCCTTTCTTCCCTCCTTCCTTCCTTCCTCCCTTCCTTCCTTTCTTCCTCCCTTCTTTCCTCTCTTCCTTCCTTCCTCCCTTCCTTCTTATCTTGCTTTCATCCATCCTTCATTTCTTCCTTCTTTTCTTCCTCCCTTCCTTCCTTTCTTCCTTCCTCCTTTCCTTCCTTCCTTCCTTTCTTTCTTTCTTTCCTTTCTATTTTTTCTCCCTTTTATTTTGAGCCGTGTGGATTAAAGGCTATTGGCACTCCAACCAGGCATCAGGGTTGTGTCTCTGAGGTGGAAGAACCAACCTCAGGACACAGGTAAACAAGAGACCTCCCAGCTCCATGCAATGTCAAATGGCAAAAATCTCCCAGAGATCTCCATCTCAACACCAAGACCCAGCTTCATTCAAGGACCAGCAACGTACAGTGCTGGACACCCAATGCCGAACAAATAGCAAGACAGGACTACAGCCCCAGCCATTAGCAGAGAGGCTGCCTAAAATCATCATAAGGCTACCAACATCCCCAAACACACCACCAGACGTGGACCTGCCCACCAGAAAGATAAGATCCAGCCTCATCCACCAGAACACAGGCACTTGTCCCCCCAACCAGGAAACCTACACAACCCACTGAACCAACCTTAGCCACTGGGGACAGTCACCAAAAACAACGGGAACTACGAACCTGCAGCCTGAAAAAAGGAGACCCCAAACACAGTAAGATAAGAAAAATGAGAAGACAGAAAAACACACAGCAGATGAAGGAGCAAGATAAAAACACACCAGACCTAACAAATGAAGAGAAAATAGGAAGTCTACCTGTAAAAGAATTCAGAATAATGATAGTAAAGATGATTCAAAATCTTGGAAATAGAATAGACAAATTGCATGAAACAGTTAACAAGGACCTAGAAGAAATAAAGAGGAAGCAAGCAACGATGAGCAACACAATAAATGAAATGAAAAATACTCTAGATGGGAACAATAGCAGAATAACTGAGGCAGAAGAATGGATAAGTGACCTGGAAGATAAAATAGTAGAAATAACTACTGCAGAGCAGAATTTAAAAAAAAAGAATGAAAAGAACTGAGGACAGTCTCAGAGACCTCTGGGACAACATTAAACGTACCAATATTCAAATGATAGGGGTCCCAGAAGAAGAGAAAAAGAAAGGGACTGAGAAAATATTTGAAGAGATTATAGTTGAAAACTTCTCTAATATAGGAAAGGAAAGAGTCAATCAAGTCCAGGAAGCACAGAGAGTCCCATACAGGATAAATCCAGGAGAAACACGCCGAGACACATAATAATCAAACTGTCGAAAATTAAATACAAAGAAAACATATTAAAAGAAGCAAGGGAAAAACAACAAATAACACACAAGGGAATCCCCATAAGGTGAACATCTGATCTTTCAGCAGAAACTCTACAAGCCGGAAGGGAGTGGCAGGAAATATTTAAAGTGATGAAGGAGAAAAACCTACAACCAAGATTACTCTACCCAGCAAGGATCTCATTCAGATTTGATGGAGAAATTAAAACCTCTACAGACAAGCAAAAGCTGAGAGAGTTCAGCACCACCAAACCAGCTTTAAAACAAATGCTAAAGGAACTTCTCTAGGCAAAAAACACAAGAGAAGGAAAAGACTTACAAGAACAAACCCAAAACAATAAAGTAAATGGTAATAGGAATATACATATTGATAATTACCTTAAATGTAAATGGATTAAATGCTCCCACCAAAAGACACAGACTGGCTGAATAGATACAAAAACAAGACCCATATATATGCTGTCTACAAGAGACCCACTTCAGACCTAGGGTTACATACAGACTGAAAGTGAGGGGATGGAAAAAGATATTCCATGCAAATGGAAATCAGAAGAAAGATGGAGTAGCAATTCTCATATCAGAAAAAAATAGACTTTAAAATAAAAACTATTACAAGAGACAGAGAAGGACACTACATAATGATCAAGGGATCGATCCATGAAGAAGATACAATTGTAAATATTTATGCCCCTAACATAGGAGCACTTCAATATATAAGGCAAATACTAACAGCCATAGAAGGGGAAAACAACAGTAACACAATCATAGTAGAGGACTTTAACACCCCACTTTCACCAATGGACAGATTATCCAAAATGAAAATAAATAAGGAAACACAAGCTTTAAATGATACATTACACAAGATGGAATTAATTGATATTTATAGGACATTCCATCCAAAAACAACAGAATACACATTCTTCCCAAGTGCTCGTGGAACATTCTCCAGGATAGATCATATATTGGGTCACAAATCTAGCCTTGGTAAATTTAAGAAAATGGAAATCGTATCAAGTATCTTTTCCGACCACAACGCTATGAGACTAGATATCAATTACAGGAAAAGATCTGTAAAAAATACAAACTCATGGTGGCTAAACAATACACTACTTAATATCGAAGTGATCACTGAAGAAATCAAAGAGGAAATCAAAAAATACTTAGAAACAAATGACAATGGAGACACGATGACCCAAAACCTATGGGATGCAGTGAAAGCAGTTCCAAGAGGGAAGTTTATAGCAATACAGTCCTACCTTAAGAAAAAGGAAACATCTTGAATAAACAACCTAACTTTGCTCCTAAAGCAATTAGAGAAAGAAGAACAAAAAAACCGCCAAATTTAGCAGAAGGAAAGAAATCATAAAGATCTGATCAGAAATAAATGAAAAAGAAACAAAGGAAACAATAGCAAAGATCAATAAAAGTAAAAGCTGGTTCTGTGAGAAGATAAATAAAATTGATAAACCATTAGCAAGACTCATCAACAAAAAAAGTGAGAAGACTCTCATCAATAGAATTAGAAATGAAAAAGGAGACGTAACAACTGACACTGCAGAAATACAAAAGATTATTACAGATTATTACAAGCAACTGTATGCCAGTAAAATGGACAACCTGGAAGAAATGGACAAATTCTTAGAAATGCACAACCTGCCGAGACTGAACCAGGAAGAAATATAAAATATGAACAAACCAATCACAAGCACTGAAATTGAAACTGTGATTCAAAATCTTCCAACAAACAAAAGCCCAGGAACAGATGGCTTCACAGGCGAATTCTATCATTTAGAGAAGAGCTAACACCTATCCTTCTCAAACTCTTCCAAAACATAGTAGAGGGAGGAACACTCCCAAACTCATTCTATGAGGCCACCATAACCCTGATACCAAAACCAGACAAAGACGTCACAAAGAAAGAAAACCACAGGTCAAAATCACTGATGAATATAGATGCAAAAATCCTCAACAAAATACTAGCAAACAGAATCCAACAGCACATTAAAAGGATCATACACCATGATCAAATGGGGTTTATTCCAGGAATGCAAGGATTCTTCAATATACGCAAATCAATCAACGTGATACACCATATCAACAAACTGAAGAAGAAAAACCATATGATCATCAATAGATGCAGAGAAAGCTTTTGACAAAATTCAACACCAATTTATGATAAAAACCCTGCAGAAAGTAGGCATACAGGGAACTTTCCTCAACATAATAAAGGCCATAAATGACAAGCCCACAGCCAGCTTTGTTCTCAATGGTGAAAAACTGAAACCATTTCCACTAAGATCAGGAACAAGACAAGGTTGCCCACTCTCACCACTCTTATTCAACCTAGTTTTGGAAGTTCTAGCGACAGCAATCAGAGAAAATAAAGAAATAAAAGGAATCCAAATAGGAAAAGAAGTAAAGCTGTCACTGTTTGCAGATGACATGATACTATACATAGAGAATACTAAGGATGCTACCAGAAAACTACTAGAACTAATCAATGAATTTGGTAAAGTAGCAGGATACAAAAGTAATGCACAGAAATCTCTGGCATTCTTATACACTAATGATGAAAAATCTGAAAGTGAAATTAAGAAAACACTCCCATTTACCATTGCAGCAAAAAGAATAAAATATCTAGGAATAAACCTACCTAAGGTGACAAAAGACCTGTATGCTGAAAACTATAAGACACTGATGAAAGAAATTAAAGATGATACAAATAGGTGGAGAAATATACCATGTTCTTGGATTGGAAGAATCAACATTGTGAAAATGACTCTACTACCCAAAGAAACCTACAGATTCAATGCAATCCCTATCACACTACCACTGGCATTTTTTACAGAACTAGAACGAAAAATTTCATAATTTGTATGGAAACACAAAAGACCCCAAATAGCCAAAGCAATCTTGAGAACGAAAAATGGAGCTGGAGGAATCAGGCTCCCTGACTTCAGACTATACTACAAACTACAGTAATCAAGAGAGTATGGTACTGGCACAAAAACAGAAATACAGATCAATGGAACAGGATAGAAAGCCCAGAGATAAACCCACACACATATGGTCACCTTATCTTTGATAAAGGAGGAAAGGATATACAGTGGAGAAAAGACAGCCTCTTCAATAAGTGGTGCTGGGAAAACTGGACAGGTACTTGTAAAAGTATGAAATTAGAACACTGCCTAACACCATACACAAAAATAAACTCAAAATGGGTTTAAGACCTAAATGTAACACTAGACACCATCAAACTCTTAGAGGAAAATATAGGCAGAACACTCTATGACATAAATCACAGCAGGATCCTTTTTGACCCACCTCCTAGAGAAATGGAAATAAAAATAAACAAATGGGACCTAATGAACCTTAAAAGCTTTTGCACAGCAAAGGATACCATAAACAAGACCAAAAGACAACCCTCAGAATGGGAGAAAATATTTGCAAATGAAGCAACTGACAAAGGATTAATATCCAATATTTATAAGCAACTCATGGAGCTCAAAAACAAAAAAACAAACAACCCAATCCAAAAATGGGTAGAAGACCTAAATAGACATTTCTCCAAAGAAGATATATAGAATGCCAACAAACAGATGAAAGAATGCTCAACATCATTAATCATTAGAGCAATACAAATCAAAACTACAATGAGATATCATCTCACACCAGGCAGATTGGCCATCATCAAAAACTCTAGAAACAATAAATGCTGGAGAGGGTGTGGAGAAAAGGGAACACTCTTGCACTGCTGGTGGGAATGTAAATTGATACAGCCACTATGGAGAACAGTATGGAGGTTCCTTTAAAAAAGTACAAATAGAACTACCATACGACCCCACAATCCCACTACTGGGCATATACCCTGAGAAAACCATAATTCAAAAAGAGCCATGTAGCAAAATGTTCATTGCAGGTCTATTTACAATAGCCAGGACATGGAAGAAACCTAAGTGTCCATCAACAGATGAATGGATAAAGAAGATGTGGCACATGTATACAATGGAATATTACTCAGCCATAAAAAGAATTGAAACTGAGTTATTTGTAATGAGGTGGATTGACCTGGAGTCTGTCATACAGCATGAAGTAAGTCAGAAGGAGAAAAACAAATACTGTATGCTAACACATATATATGGAATCTAAGAAAAAAAATTGTCATGAAGAGATTAGTGGTAGGATGGGAATAAAATACAGACCTACTAGAGCATGGACTTGAGGATATGGGGAGGGGGAAGGGTAAGCTGTGACTAAGTGAGAGAGTGGCATGGACATATAAAAAAAGTGTATTTCTATGTGCATATGGTGAAGTAGGAAGGAAAAGTTTAGTTAATAGAGATTAAAGAAAATGCTCCTCTTGGGCTTCTAATACAATATATTTTTCCTTTAAAAAGATGACCCATGATTATTTCTTAATCAACTTTAATTTTCCACATCAGTTATTTCTTATTTTATCCAATCAATATTGTCATTTACTTATGCCAAGGCTTATAATAATTTAATGATGTCATATATTCTCTAATAGCATGTGCAGAAAATAAACACCTTAAAAGTATATTATACCATTAAGTCTTTGTTTTTAATGTTTTATTTTGAAATAATTATAGACTAAAGACTGCAACTAAAGTTGCAGGAAGAGTACATAAGAGTTCTATGAACCCTTCACTAAGTTTCTCCCCAATGGTGACATGTTGTGTATGACTATAGTACAGTCTCAGAACCAGGAAACTGACATTGGTACAGTAGTGTTAACTAGACTACATCTTATTCAGTTTTCACTGGTTTTTGCATACAATCATTCGTGAGTGTGTGTGTGTGTATGTGTGTGTGTGTCTGTATATGTGTGAAGTTGTATGCAATTTCATCCCATGCATAGACCGACGCAGTCCTCACTAGAATCAAAATGCAGAACAATTCCGTTACCACAAAGGAACTTCTTCATGCTATCTGCCAATAGTCTCACAACCCCATCCCCATCTTCATCCTCATTCTCTGGTACACATGAATCATTCAATCTATTTTCTTCTATTTTTCAATATTATTTTACAATATTTAAGAGGTAGATAAACATATGGATAAAAACAAATATCCATCTTATATAAGTGTGTATCACTTAAGTTTTCATTATCCATTTATATGCACATTTTACATCTTTAAGACAACGGATAATACATACTCATTGTTCTGTGTTTGATTTTTTTAAACCAGCAATGTGTTTGGGAGATCTCTCTATTTCTATTTAATATTTTTATTTCTATTTTCTATATAATATTGTGCTTCTTTCTGTTTCTAAAAGTTTTCATTTATTTTTAACTTTTATGTGGCAAACATAAGAAATGTGCACAGATAAAAATTCAGAATTCAATCATCATGATGTCAGTTTGTCATCACAAAGTGTTTAAGAAACGAAGCACCCCTCATGCCACTCAGAATCACAGTGTCCATACTTCTCTAAAGTGACAAAAACCCTGGCTTCCAGCCCATATTCTCTTGTTTTTTCTATTTTTGAATTTTTATAAATGGAATTATGCAGTATACTTTCTTGAATCCTGTTTATTTTCCATTAAAATATCTTTTAAAAATTACTCTATGTTGTTAAGTGTATCTGTAAATCATTTCATTGCTCTTACTGTATTAAGATTTCATTGTATGAATATATCAAAATGTGCTCATTCATTCTATTGTTGACTGAAGTTGAATGGATTACAATTTTTAACTATAAGATGAAGCTCCTATGAGCATTTCTGTTCCTCTCACTTAGGGCATGTACATATAGACTTTTACTGAATATATAACTGAGGATAAAATTATTCAGTCATAGGTTATAGACATGTTTAATTTTAATAGAAAATGTTTCTACTTCCTCTGATGGCAGACAGGCCCTAGTTAGACCGACCCTCTTACAAATAATAACTAGTTATGTATTAAAAACAATAACAACAAAAGCAAACAAAAAAACGACACATCTGTGAAACATGTAGTGGGACCAAAACCAAGCAGATATTAATAGAAATGTTCTCTTGAAATGAGAAATACACATTGAATGTGCTTCATGTTTTTATGGCTTTTTAATATGAGGGCAAACCTCAGTCAGCATCATACATGGCCCTCAACACTTAAATAGAAGTATGTTGGATTGAGGTACTAGAGAACAAAGATTAGGGTGGGCCCACAATTAGAGAGTAAGGAGAAAAATACTGGAACATAAAAAGCCAGAAAAAGTGAGCATCAAATTCTATATATACAGAAATATAAATTGGTGGAAACCAGTATTTTTTGAGAGGTTCCTCAAAAAATTAATAATAGAACTACCATATGATCCAGCAATTCTATGTCTGGGTATTTATCCAAAGGAAACAAAAACACTAACTCAAAAACTATCTGCACCCCATGTTCATCGCAGCAATATTCACAATAGCCAAGACATAGAAACAACCTAAGTGTCCACTGAAAGATGAATGGATAAAGAAAATGTGCATGCGCTCATGCACACACATGCACATGCATGCATGCATGTGTGTTCACACACACAATGGAATATTACTCGGCCATATAAAAGCAGAAAATTCTGACATTTGTGACAGTATAAATGGACCTTGAGTGCATCATTCTAAGTGAAATGAGTCAGATAGAGAAAGACAAACACTGTAAGATCTCGCTTACATATGTAGAGTCAAACACACACACAAAAATAATGAACTTACAGATACAGAGAACAGATTGATGGTTGCCAGAGGCAGGGGGTAGGGAATAGAAAAAATGATTGAAGATGGTCAAAATGTACAGATTTCCAGTTATAAAATAAGTAAGTCCTTGGGACGTAATATACAGCATGTGATTATATTTAATAATACTATATTGTATATTTGAAATTTGCTAAGGAAGTAGATCTTGAAAGTTCTCGTCAAAAGAAAAAAATGTAACGTAGTAACGGATATTAACTAGACTATTGCAGTGATCATTTCACAATATATACATATATATTAGATAATAATGCTATACACCTGAAACTAATAAATGTTATGTCAATTATATTTCAATGAAAAAATCTGCATATAAACTCTCCCTAATTCTCTGATTGACTATGGATCCATGCATGTACAGAGTAGACCCAAGCAGTTCATCTAAGAAAAGAACTAAAGGACTGAAGATTTCTCTCCCCCACAGGAGAGAAAGAGTGTATAGTTTAAATTCTGCCAAGTCAATTTCTGCTAAATCAAAACTATTATAAAGAATACAACAGAATTGGAAATATTTACAACATATTATTTGCAATGTCCAGGATAAAATCCAAAATTACTAGAATACAAAACAGGAAAACAGAAAAAAATTACTAGAATACAAAGAAACGTGAAAATAATCTTCATCTAGTTTGTTGCTGATATACAGGGATATAATTTTTTCTATCTTGACTTTGCATACACTGAATTAATTGTATTTATTTTATTCAAAAACACCATCCTGATATTCTTGCACACACATAATCATATACAAATATGATACTCATATCTTTTTCCCAATCGTTATACCTTATTTCTTTTTTTTCATTATATACTGTCTAGAATCACTAGCATAATGTTGAACATCAGTTGCATTACAGGCATATTTTTTGCTTTTCAGATATTAATGGGAAAGTTTCAATAATATACCATTAAACATACTGTTCACTGTAAGTTCTTTTTAGATACTCCTTATCAAATTAAGGTAAGTCCTTTATATTCCTAATTGGCTAAGAGTTTTAAATGAATGTATTATAATTTGTCACTTTTTTTCTAAATCTACCTATATGTTCATATAATATTTGTTTTTCCTTAAAGTGTTGAGCTATAGTGTTATATATTCTATTGTCATACCGCAATTGCATTTCTAAAATAAGACACTTCTGTGATGATAATTTTATTATATGTATATGTCTGTGTGTGTATATATATAAACACACACATGCATACACACCTTTATATAAATGTAATTTACTGTTGGATGAATTTGATTTTCTAATACATTTTTAGGACTTTTGAACCTTACATTCATGAGTGAGATTGGTTTATAAATTTCCTTTCTTATAATTTTGTTGAGCTTTTGGTTTCCAGATTTTGCTGGCTTTATAGAATTGCTCAGGAATTCTTTCTTTTTTTTTTCTCTAGCTTTGGAAAGGTCTCTACAGTATTTCTACCTTAAATTTTAAATAGTTTTATCACTGAAAGCACTTTGGCCTAGAGTTTTCTTTGCTGGACTCTTTTTAAGTAAACTTTATTGAGACTCTTTATAAGTAAACGTTATTGATATATATTTTACATATAATTAAATGAAACCATTTTGAATATGTATTTTGATGAATTTTTACAAATGTATATACCTATATTTACTGACCCCAAAATTAGCATATAGAACATTTCCATCAGCCCAAGATGTTCTTCCATGACCCTTTCCATATGATAAGAAAAAGATTCCAGCTGCAAAAGAATACATACAGTAAAAGCTTTTTTTTTTTTTTGAAATTCCAGTGAAGTCAAACTTAGCTTTTCAAGTATTGAAAAGCTAATCAATGGCTGTCTAGGTCAGAGAGGAGAAATTGACTTAAAATATTTTAATGATGATTTCCAGTTGCAAAATATCAACAACCCACTGCTAAGAAAGAATACCAAATAAAATTTGATTACATTTTAATGAGTAACTTTCAAAAGTTTACATTATAGGTAAATAATTGGAAATAAATAAATGTATTGAATACTTGAGAATTCACTTCATTCCAAGCAATGTGCAAGGCACTTTCATGTATAGTTACTCTTAATTCTCAAAATAATTATACAAGATTGATGGTATGATTTTCTCAGTAATGCATTTAATAAAAATGAGGGTTTGGTAAATGACTTTTTTAAACCACACACCTAGTAAATTCTGGGACTGTGACTGAACCCAGGTCTGTTCTGACACCTGAGCCCATGCCTTTACATGTTTACAGTAAAGTTGTATACAAATAGATATGAACCCATGATAGCTTCTATCAGCATTCCTCCTTGGGTGAGATCCATTTTGTCCAGGAATATATTTTGATTATATTATTCCACAGAGATTCTAGAGTGACAATCTGAGAGCTTGTGCTAAATTATAATGCTAACAAGAGAGAAAAAGCGATGTGTGTGTGAGAGAGAGAGAGAAAAAGGGAGAGAGGAAGAGAAGGGAGGGAGGAAGGGAGGGGGAGAGAGAACACTAAATTACTCTCAAAGTAAGAGCTTGAGGAGATCTTGGTAGAGGGAAGAAGAAGATGGTGAGAGGACAGTATTTCATCCTGAACCATGACCCACAACTATGAATCCAGATTTGGGCAGGGATCTGTGATTTGGCAGCATGGCATACATGGCCAGACAAACAGATTCTGTCTCTCTGGCTGATACCTCCCTCCCTTCTCATAGCAGGCACTGGTTAATAACTGATCTAATGAGCAAAGCCCCTAGAGAAGGAAATGGTGGCAATTAGTGTAGAAACTCTTCTAACCTAACCCAGGCAAGTGGCGCAAGGCAGGCACCTAGGAAAATCCCTGGCCATACTGATAACTCAAAGCATATGCCTGAGTTAGCAACTGAATTCACTGGAATTTAATTACTCAACATGATTATATACTGACAGCAAACCTGTTATTGGAAGAATTGATTATTATTAGGCAAACACTTCCATTATTCACTTATTAAAATATTGGGCTTACTTCCCAGACTAGAAGTGAATCCTCCACTTATTTTCACTTCATTACCTTTTTACTTGAATATGTTTAACTTTCTGAGGTGGTTATTTTGACTCATGTCATTCTTTAGCATGATTAAGCTATTAAAGTTCATTCCGAAAATGGATTTTTCTTCAGATCAAAAAGCAGCACTATGATGATAAAATACAGGATAGTTGTCAGTTTTGTTCTGACAGCTCAGACCATAGTGTCTTATTTGTTTGCTTATACACCTTTACATGACCCCCAAACCAATAATTTCATATAATAGATTGGCTGCTAAAATGTTAGTCATTAGGCCTAGCCTATAAACATTTATTGAATGAATGGATGGGTGAGGGACATGGACTATAAGTTGTCCTCTTTATCTAATGTTTTAAACCTGAGAAGATGACACTGACCTTATCACTCATTTACTACCAGAATAGTGTTTGCCTTAAAGCAAATATCAATAAATACCTTATCCAAACAGAATTCTATTAAACTTTTATGAACATTTCACACCATTTTATGTCCGTGTAGGTATATGAAGAAGAAAATCTTTCCTATACTAATAAACTTCCCATCTCAGCATTATTCATTCTAAACAGTAAATTCACAGTGAAAGTTTCAGATACTGCAGTTCATTAGTAAATTTTTAAAAATAATATTAAAAAGGTTGCTTTTCATTTATTCTACATATTATGTTCTGTTTGGTCCACACCTATGGATTCAGGATATTTTTAAAGTTTAAAATTGTTGGGGTTGGAGTAGCTCTGTACATTTAGGGATTATCAATTTTTGTTTTTATCTTACCACTGCAGTATCATTTTTTTATTTTAATATTTATTTATTTATTTACTTGGCTGTGCCAGGTCTTAGTTGCGGCATGCAGGATCTAGTTCTCTGACCAAGGATGAAACCCCCCGGGCCCCTTGCATTGGGAGTGCAGAGTCTTAACCGCTGGACCACCAGGGAAGTCCCTGTATCAACATTTTTGAAGAATTATCATTTCCTGGATAAGCCTACAAGGTAACTTCTGAATCCTTTACAAGAATTAATTCAGATTTCAAAGGCAAAGAAAGTCATTATGATAAAGCATTTCATGCCTTTCTGCATGTTTATTTTTTATGGAAAGTCACAAGGGCTTATTTTCTAAACAAGACCTAAAAAACAAAATAAATAAACAAAATATACAGTTGTAGAGATAAGAGCTCAATATGCTCTAGATTTATTAGAGATCCCTTTGTGTTCATTTCAGAGTAAGCTGAAACCTGTGAAAGTTATTCAAATAAATCCATAAAAAATGGTTTGTACTGTAACATACATAAAATGTACATTTTCTCAGAATTTCCCTTGCTTTTCCCATTACTGCTCCTAATCCTGATGGAATATTAGACATAAGACATGTCTCAAGCCAGAAACATGAAATATAAACTGTAGTTATAAGATCTATACAAAATATACCATGGAGAACTCAATCTATAAGATGAACTATATACATACATACACTGGTGGCAAAGCAGATGTACCTTAAAAGGGAGAGTGAGCAAATGGGGCAGACATAATAATTGAAGATAGTTTTTGCAAAATGACAAAAATCTAAGACTATGAATTACAAAATTCTATGAAACCAAATTTGGAGGGGTGTCAAAACAAAGAAATCCACATTAAACTCATAAAATTAAAACTGCTGAAAAGTAAAGAGAAAATCTTTAAAACAGTAAAAGGAAAAACAGGCAGATTTATAGAGACACATAATAGATCAGTGACTGCCTAGACTAGAGGAGGTAGGGGGTGGGGGAATGGGGAGCAACTGCTAGTGGGTAGAGGAAATTTCATTTTCAGGGGACGAAACTACTTTAAAATTAGATTGTGGTAATAATCAAAAAACCCCATAAATATATTAAAAACACTGTATTGTACACTTTCAAATGTTGAATTATATGGTATGTGAACTACATCTCAATAAAGCTGTTAAAAATATTCTAACAGGAGTAGCAGAATCTTAATTCATAGTAACTATGGATGCTATCATAAATACATTGATACATATACACATAGATATTTGTTTTTCAATGTTTAAATTTGGTAAAAATAGACCCAAGTCCACAACTATACATATATTTGCAGGCATCTCCCTTTAACATGTTATTGTCATCTTTAAAACCTATATATTGCATGTGAGGGCTTATATGAGCCAAAGGTGATTTGCTAAAAAACACAGGTGCTACGACAACAGTGATAATGGCATCCAGGATTGCTGACAATGATACAGGTCTCATATTAAAGCGAAGGTGTGAAGACAATTCATTTGAAGCAAAGAAAAATATACATACTCACAGCAAAAATGAGATAAGAATGGATAGAAGAAAATACTACAAAGTCAGCTTCCACGGATATGATACTAGTATGTCACTATTGGTTGCAGTGTCAAGTATAGGTGAAACATTTCCAACACCTACATTAAGTTGAGGCCCTGCTAAATAAGCAAGTTGAAATGTGAAACTAGAAGGTCCTTTGAGCATTGTGAGGATGTTTATGGTGTATTAGCACCAGGTCATTTAGCACAGGTGTTCCAGTAATTGTAGAATACTGGGAATGCACAGTATGCCATTTATCTTCATCATAACCCAAGGTGATACACTAGTAGCAATTTAGTACCTGCTAGAGTAATTTGGCATCTGTGGTATTTACCGAAGTGTTTGGTTTTAAAGGTTGGAAGTGTTATTTTGTACTTCCATACGTGCTGGGGAATTATTGAGTATTTGCCAATACCAAACGCATTGCAAAAACCCTCTTAGTGAAAGTTGTAAAAGTAAACTTAATAAAGCTTAGTGAATAAAAGTATTTTATAAATGTGGTAGATTAGATATTTTACACCTCTTCTCCCCATCAAAAACAGCCTTTTCTCTGAACAACAGAGAGAAGAATCATCGTGGTACTTGCTTAACAATTTAACTTAAACACTTTTTTTTTTAGCGGTACGTGGGCCTCTCCCGTTGCGGAGCACAGGCTCCAGACACGCAGGCTCAGCAGCCATAGCTCACAGGCCCAGCCACTCCACGGCATGTGGGATCTTCCCGGACCGGGGCACGAACCAATGTCCCCTGCATCGGCAGGCAGACTCTCAACCATTGCGCCACCAGGGAAGCGCTAACTTAAAAACTTTTAAAGAAAGAAAACTTAGAATGTAATTTAAAAAAATATTTTCTTCAATGGACATTTTAGCTGTGCTGCTGACCCTGTAGGGAATCAGGTATGGTTAAGATAAATAGTTCCTTCCCCTCTCTGTTTCAAAATGATCCTGAAATATGAGCAAATTATTATTTACCAAAAAAGATAACCAAATATTTCTCATCCAAAAATAAATATTAGATAGATATAGACAGTCAAATTAAATTTTTCTTTACCCTAAAATCCCTGGCAAATATGGGAGTTATGTCTTTGAGAATGAGATCCATTGTATACCAAGCAACAAGGAATTGATGTGTCCACAATTTTCCACAAACTATTTAAAGAATGATCCTTAATTTAGTATTTCACTTAGAGATCCCTGTATGCAAAGTATCTTCAAGAACTTGAGGTAGGATGATATAAGTATAGAAAATCAAGAAAAAAATTAACAAAATTATTCAGAAGGAAGAATTAGAGAAAAATTAAACATTAGGAAATACTGGAAAGAGGAAAATAAAATTGTGATTTAGGCATATTTTGGATCCAGAAGTTCCTGACAATAATTTTACAAAAAGATTATATTAATGTGTTACATACTTTCTTCCCCCTTAACGCAATAATATTTTAGAGCATCAACTACATGACAAATCCACAACTTGGGTGGCAATGCTTGACACACCAAAAGGATTAAAATACACTATCAAGGGAAGAGACACTCTAGGTTGTAGTTAAGGTTAGTATGTGGCTGTAGTTTAACAAACATTTGTAAAGTAAATCATTTTTCTTTGTAAATTACATACATGCCGAGTGTGTAATAGGTACATTTGTTTTTGTTCAGATGGACATGAAGCTACTCTAAAAATTTTAAAACTGAATATACTAAACAATATATTAGGCAAATATTAAGCAAAACATGCCATAAATTCAAATTGTTCTTGATTTTAAAATAATTAGGATGAAATATATCAATTTCTCTTGATCAGAATCAATCAAATCTAATAAATAAATGTAAGTTTGGATAAAGGAAACTTACCAGTATAATCAATGAGCCAACCATATATATTTCCATGTATAAACCACTCACATCCTCCTGTACTAGAGAGTAAACTAAACAATCTTTACTATGCATATGGAAAATATACAAAAATGTTCAAAGTAGATAAAAGGAAAACATAAAACACATTTAATAAGGATTTATATATTCAGGCAACATTCCCTGATTATAATTTTGTTGTTATATAGACATTCTCCCAAAGAGGAAATCAAAACTAAACATTACAAACTACAGGGTATATAGTGAGAAATGGGTAACTGTAAAAGCTATACTCAGAGGAAAATGTATAGCCATAACACTTTAGTTATTAAAAGGCATATACTAAAAAATTAATGAATAAAAAATGGTCATACTTCTTTTTATGCATAATCTGTTTTTAGATGATCTGATAAATACTCCCAATATCGTCAAGCTTTACAGATGTTTAGTATACTTGAAAAGAAATCAAGAAACACAAGTAGAAACCAAAATGAAGTGCAGAAAATTGATAGAGGTAATGAATCACAACAGCAAGTGATTATCTGAAAGTATAAAGAGGGATATTGCATAATAAGAAGAGATCAATTTATTTTAAAAAGATAGACCGCTTCTAAATATAGATGCATTCAGTGAGAGTGATAAAAACATCCAGTAACCTAGGAATCAGTGATATGCAGGAGCTAGCCCAAGAGAGCTGACTCTTAAACTTTCAGTAATTCTGCATTTCAATTAATATCATATTGATAACATGGAAACTGCCAAGTGTTACAAATCATGGCCTCCTCCCTACTTCCAGAAAATTGATTGCTAAACATTTTCCATCACACCACCCCAAAAAAGGAAGCTCAAAGGCATCTGTGAAAAATCTACAATTGTAGTTACAAGAAATTATTTTTTAAATGATCTTTGTTTCAAGACTGGGGGCGGAAAGGAGACATTCAAAAGAGTTTTGTGTTCATGTAAATATAGATTTATAGATCACATGGAACAGAATGTTTACTTCGAAATAGATTTTTGACAAAACACCAAGTTAATTCAAGAGAGAACAAATAGTCCCTGGGCAATGGCATTTAAACAAATGGATGCTCATATTATAAAAAAAAATTTTCATTATGAAAAGAATTAATTTGAAATGAAACTTATATGAAATGAAAAAAAATAAATACTGGTCCAAAGTGACATAAAGCAGACCCATGGTGTCTTGTTTTTAGGGATGGGGTGATTTACTACAAAGGGGCATTATAGGTGAGGAAAAATGTTTATTACTTAAATAGTTAACTGGTTACATGAGTGTTAGTATTGTTAATACTAACCAGGTGGTACCCTTAAAATGAAAGTATTTTACTGTATGTAATTTAGATCTTAAAGTTAATTTAAAAATTATCAAGGAGGACCATTTCTTCTGACTTTGATTAAGTAACTTGTGGCAGATAAACATTCCCACTCAATAGCTAGAAAAGCCAGACACAAAACATACATATTTTGTGATTCCACTCTTGTGAAACGCTGCAAAAAAACCCCAAATTGATAGTGACAGGTCAGTAGTTGCCTGAGGTCAGATGTGTTGTTAAAGAAACTGTCTTGGAAGGAGCTCACACAAACAACAAGAAAAACATGATTTAAAAATGTTTTAGGGCTTCCCTGGTGGCGCAGTGGTTGAGAGTCTGCCTGCCGATGCAGGGGACACGGGTTCGTATCCTGGTCCGGGAAGATCCCACATGCCGCAGAGCGGCTAGGCCCGTGAGCCGTGGCTGCTGAGCCTGTGCGTCCAGAGCCTGTGCTCCACAACAGGAGAGGCCACAACAGTGAGAGGCCCGCGTACCGCAAAAAAAAAAAAAAAAAAAAAAAGAAAAAGGTTTAAATGTTGGTGTGCTTTCTATCTTCAATGCAAATATATTGGGGATAATATCCAAAAGATAACTAGAAAGTTATCACATGTTTGGAATATTAAAATTACAATCATAAGTAACCTATCGACTGACAAAACATACTGGATTTTAGAAAATATTTTAACCAAATAAAAATATTACAAATTCACACTTTTAATGCAGCTAAAATAGCAAAGAAAGCAAAATGTACAGCTTAACATGCATATATTAGAAAGAACACTGAAAATTTACAGGGTAAGTATCCACCTCAGGAAATTTAAAAAATAAAAAAATACAGCTAAATATATTAGAAAGCATGAAATATAAATATAAGAGAACAAACTCACAGAAGAGAAAAATAAAGAAGTTCAATATAATCCAAACATGATTCTTTGAAAATTGTTAAAAATACATCAATCTCTGGCAAGAGTGAAATAAAAAAGAAAGAAAAGAAAAGAAAAGAAAAAAACAACAAACAAACACACACACACAAAAAAAACCCTCTACCTGGCAAGGTTATCATTCAGAATTGGCGAAAAGATCAACAGTTTTCTAGATGAGAAAAAGCTAAAGGATTTCATCACCACTAAATTGGCCTTATAAGAAATGTTACAGGGACTTCTTTAAACTGAAAAGAAATGGCACTAAATAATAGAAGACAACTTACCAAAGTAAAATCTCATTGGAAAAAGTAATGTATAATAAAGACAATGGATCCATCACTTATAAAGCAAGTATTAAAGTTGAAAGATAAAAGTAAAATTAACTAAAACCAAAATAACTATTTAAAGAATGCATAAAATTAAAATATGTAAAAGGTAACATTAAAAATATAAAACATTTGGGGAGGAGTAAAAATATAAAGTTCTGTTATTTGTTCAAATTTACATTGCTATCAACTTAAAACACACCAATATATACATAGGATGTTACATGTGAACCTCACGGTAACCAAAAAGTAAAAACATATAGTAAATACACAAAAGAGAATGAGACAGAAACCTAACTATAACACTGAAAAAAACCATCAAACCACAAGGGAAGAAAGAAAAAGTAAAAAGCCAAAAGAAACTACAAAAATGGCCAGAAAACAATGAACAAAATCACAAAAAGAACACACCTATCGATAATTACTTTAAATGTGTATGGACTAAATTCTCCAATCAAATGACATAGAGTGGCTGAATGAAAAAAAAACAAAAATCAAGACATCTACATGTGCCTACCAGAGACGCACTTCAGAAATAAGAACACACACAGACTGAAAAAAAGGGAAAAGATAATCTATGCAAATGCAAACAAACAGAAAGCTGGTATAGCTATTCTCAATGAGACAAAATATACTGTAAAACAAAAACTGTAATAAAGACAAAGAAGGGCACTATATATTAAAAAATAAGTCAAACCTGGAGGAATATGTAAGAGTTACAAATATATATGCACTCAACATGGGGGCACTGAAATACATAAAGCAAAAATAAACAGACTTAAAGGGAGAAATTGACAGCAAAATAATACTAGTAGGGAGATTTAACATCCCACTTAAAACTATAGATAGATCATCCACAGAAAATTGATAAGGAAGCATTAGCCTTAAATGATAATTTAGATCAGAAAGACTTGATATACACAAAATATTTTATCCAAAAGCAACAGAGTATACATTCTTCTCAATGCACAAGGAACGTTCTCTAAGATAGATTACATGTTAGGCCACAAAACAAGACTCAATAAATTCAAGGTTGAAATCATATCAAGTGTCTTTTCCAACCACAATGGTATAAACTAGAAATCAATTACAAGAAGAAAACAGGAAAAATCACGAAAATGTGGAGATTAAACAACATGCTACTGAATAACAAATGGGTCACCAAAGGAATCAAAGAAGAAATTTAAAAATACTGAAGAAAACTGAAAATGAAAAGACAACATACCAAAATCTATGGGATGCAGCAACAGCCGTGGAAAGAGGGAAATTCATAGCAATAAATAAATGCCTAACTCAAAAAACAAGAAAAATCTCATGTAAACCACCTAACTGTACACCTCAAGGAACTAGAAATAGAATAACAAAGCCTAAAGTTAGTAGAAGGAAGGAAATAACAAAGATCAGAGTGTAAGTAAATAAATAGAGACTAGAAAGACAAAAGAAAAAAAATCAAACTAAGAGCTGATTCTTTGACAAGATAAACAAAATTGGCAAAGCTTTAGCTAGATTCACCAAGGAATGAACAGAGAGGGTTCAAATAAATAAAACTGAAATTAAAGAGGAGAAATTACAATTCATACTACAGAAATATAAAGGATCAAAAGGACTACTATGAACAATAATACACCAATAAACAGGAGGACCTAGAAGAAAGGTACAAATACCTAGAACAATACAATCTTCCAACACTGAACCATGAAAAAGTAGAAAATCTGAATAGATGGATTATTAGTAAGGAGATTGACTTAGTAATCACACCTCCCAACAAACAAAAGTCTGGCAACAGACAGCTTTACTGGTGAATTCTGCCGAACATTCAAAGATTTAAGATCTATCCTCAAATTTTTCCAAATATTACCCTGATACCAAAATGAAACAAGGACAACACACACACACACACACACACACACACACACACACACACACACACACACAAAGAAAAAAGAAAAAGAATGTTACAGGCAAATAACCTTGATGAACATACGTACAAATATCCTCAATAAAATAGTAGCAAACCAAATTCAACAACACATTAAAAGTATCATACACCATGATCAAATGGGATTTATTCCAGTGATACAAGGGTGGTTTAACAACTAAAAATTGAAAAACATAATACACTACATTAAAAAAATAAAAGATTAAAATAATATAATCATCTCAATAGACAGAAAAAAACATTTAAGAATATTCAAAATCCATTTATAATGAAAAATAACTCTCAACAAAATGGGTACAGAGGGAACATACCTCAACATAAAAGAGGCCACCTATGAAAAAACCACAGCTAACATACTCAACAGTAAAAAGCTGAAATACTTCCCCTAAGATCAGGAACAAGACAAGGATGCCCACTCTTGCCACTTTTAGTCAGCACAGCCTTGTAAGTCCTAACCAGAATGATTAGGCAGAAAAAGAAATAAAATGTATCCAAATCAGAAAGATGTAAAACTCTCCGCATTAGCAGATGGCATGATACTATATATATTAAAAAACCCCTGAAGACTCCAACAAAAACCATTTGAACTAATTAATGAAATCAGTAAAGCAGCAAGATACAAAATTAATATACAGATATCTGTGGCATTTCTCTAAATTAATAACAAACTACCAGAAAGTGAAAGTAAGAAAATAATCCCATTTACAATTGTATCAAAAAGAACAAAATACCTAGAAATAAATTTAACCAAGGAAGTGAAAGACCTATACACTGAAAATTATAAGACACTGATAAAAAATACTAAAGATGACACAAATAAATGGAAAGCTATCCTATATGGTCATGGATAGGAAGAAATAACATCGTTAACCTTTCCATAATACTCAAATCAGTCTACAAATTCAATGAAATCCCTACAAAATTCCAATGACATTTTTCAAAGAAAAAGAACAAACAATCCTAAAAGTTGTATGGAAACAGAAAAGATCCTGAATAGCCAAAGCATTCTTGAGAAAAAAAACAAAGCTGGAGGTATCATGCTCCTTAATTTCAAACTTTACTAGAAAGCTATAGTAATCAAAAGAGTATGGTACTGGCATAAAAGCAGACACACAGATGCATGGAACAGAAAAGAGAGCCCAGAAATAAACCCCCACACACATTCCACATAGTTTTGGAAGTCCTAGACACAACAATCAGAGCAGAAAAAGAAATAAAAAGGAATCCAAACTGGAAAAGAAGTAAAACTGTCACTGTTTGCAGATAAGATGATACTATACATAGAAAATCCTAAAGATGCCACCAGAAAACTACTAGAGCTAATCAATGAATTTTGTAAAGTCACAGGATACAAAATTAATGCACAAAATCTCTTGCATTCCTATACACTAACAACAGAAGATGAGAAAGAGAAATTAAGGAAACAATCCCTTTACCACTGCAACAACAACAACAAAAAATACCTAGGAATAAACCTATCTAAAGAGGCAAAAGACCTGTACAACAAAAAACTATAGACACTGATGAAAGAAATCAAAGGCGACACAAACGAATGGAGAGATATACCATGCTCTTGGATTGGAAGAATCAATATTCTGAAAATGACTATACTACCCAAAGCAATCTACAGATTCAATGCAATCCCTATCAAATTACCAATGGCATTTTTCACAGAACTAGAACAAAAAAATTTCACAAGCTGTATGGAAACACAAAAGACCCCGAATAGCCAAAGCAATATTGAGAGAAAAAAAACAGAGCTGGAGGAATTAGGCTCCTGGATTTCAGAGTATACTACAAAGCTACAGTAATAAAGACAGTATGATACTGGCACAAAAACAGAAATATAGATCAGTGGAACAGGATAGAAAGCCTAGAGATAAACCCACACACATTTAGTCATCTTATTTTTTATAAAGGAGGCAAGAATATACAATGGATAAAAGACAGCCTCTTCAATAAGTGGTGTTGGGAAAACTGGACAGCTACATGTAAAAGAATGAAATTAGAACACTCCCTAACACCATACACTCAAAATACATTAAAGACCTAAATGTAAGGCCAGACACTATAAAACTCCTAGAGGAACACATAGGCAGAACAATATTTGACATAAATCGAAGCAAGACCTTTTCTGACCCACCTCTAGGTGGTCAAACTAAACAAATGGGACCTAATGAAACTTAAAAGCTTTTGCACAGCAAAGGAAACTCTAAACAAGATGAAAAGACAACCCTTGGAATGGGAGAAAATATCTATCTGCAAATGAAGCAGCTGACAAAGGATTAATCTCCAAAATACACAAGCAGCTCATGCAGCTCAATATAAAAAACAAACAAACAACCCAATCAACAAATGGGCAGAAGACCTAAATAGACAAATATCCAAAGACATACAGATGGCCAACAAACACATGAAAAGATGTTCAACATCATTATTAGAAAAATGCAAATCAAAACTAGAATGAGATATCACCCCACACCAGTCAGAATGGTCATCATCAAAAATCTACAAACAATAAAGGCTGGAGAAGGGGTGGAGAAAAGGGAACACTCATGCACTGTTGGTGGGAATGTAAATTCATACAGCCACTATGAAAAACATTATTGAGGTTCTATTTTTAGTTTTTTAAGGAACCTCAATATGGTTTTTAAGGAACCGCATTGGTTTTTAAGGAACCATACAACCCATTAATCCCACTACTGGGCATACACCTGTAGAAAACCATAATTTAAAAATATACATGCATCCTAATGTTAATAGCAACACTATTTACAAGAGCCAGGACATGGAACCCACCTTAATGTCCATCAACAGAGGAATGGATAAAGATGTGGTACATATATACAATGGAATATTACTCATCCATAAAAAGGAACAAAATTGGGTTATTTGTAGAGATGTGGATGGATCTAGAGAGTGTCATACAGAGTGAAGTAAGTCAGAAAGAGAAAAACAAGTATCATATATTAACACATAAATGTGGAATTTAGAAAAAATGTTATAGGTGATCTTATTTGCAAAGCAGAAATGGAGACACAGTCATAGAGAACAAATGTATGGATACCAAGGGAAAGGGGGGTGGGGTGGGAGGAATTGGGAGATTGGGATTGACGCAGATACACTATTGATACTATGTATAAATAGCATATATATATATATATATATACTTATATATTTATACTATGTATAAAATAGATAACTAAGAAGAACTTACTGTATAGCACAGGGAACTCTACTTAATGCACCTAAATGGGAAGAAAATCCAAAAAAGAGGGGATATATGTATATGTATAGCTGATTCATTTTATTGCACAGTAGAAACTAACAAAACATTGTAAAGCAACTATACTCCAATAAAATTAAAAAAATAAAAAGCCTTGATATTAAACCAGCAAGGACAATATAAGGAAGGAAACCGTAAGGCAAACAGCTAAGTGTTGTTGCAAAAATCAAAACTAAAATATTAGCAAATCAAGTCTAAAGTATGCTAAAGAAAATGAAAAAGATAAAAATCATGTGTAGGCTTGATTTATAAGAAGAACATAAGCTTATTTAACCTTAGAAAATCAATCAATGCAAGACACCATATTAACATCTTAAAGTGAAAATTTTAAGAAAACCTAAATAAATACAAAAAGAGAAGTTTCAGTGACATAAGTTTCATTCACAGTTTAAAAAGTAATATCATTGCCAACTAGGAATAAACACTATTTTTCTTTCCTTAATTTATTCTCGAACTTGCTATTTATTTTTTATTATTTTGATTAATTCAGGAACTATATAATGTGTATATGCTTCCATTTTCTAATGATAACCATTAAAAATTCAGCTTGTGTGCATGTATCTGTGTGTGCCTTTGTTGGCAAACATGAAGCAAGTTATGGGATATACTGATGTTTATGATATTCCAGTAAGTGATTAAAAGGCAACTTAGATTTTAATGCATACTTTATTATTAGAATTTTTACCAGTAAAAAAACCAATAACATAAGCTATAATGTATTTGAATATATGCTTATATGTTTATATGAACATGAAAATATATGTGCAACAATATACACTAAGCCACTAAAAACTGGTTACAAGAGAGATTTAGTTTGAAAGTTATTTAGATGGGAAATAATTAGATTTCTCTTTACATGCATTTACATAGGCATATTGATATATGCACAGAAAACAAATATACATCAATATGTTGATACTTAGGCAATCTTGTACATTACTGCACATTAGTGCAGGACCACAAAAATAACCGTGCAACGTTAAGTCATGTGAAGAGATCTTAATAGCAAACAGAAAAAAATTATAATTGTTTCATCGTCTTTAAAATTGTTTGCCAACACATTAAAAACTCTTTGTCAGTTATAAATGTATAGAAAAATTACAAGTAGTAACACAAATATTTATCTTATACATTGCAATTTCAAATATTAATCTTATACAATGCAATTTCAAATATTAGAAACACTGATAATTCAAGTTTTTATTTCTTTGTAAAAACTTACTAAGAATAATTTGAGGAGTGCTTGCCTCCTTCTTCTCATTGTATAACTTGTGATATGTGAGCATCTTTTCTATCTTGGGGAATTGTGATATTCTAACTTTCTATCTATCAGCTTCCAACATTTTCTTTGCACTTTGAATGTCAAGAAATATCTCCAAGAATTATTTTAATGTGAAGTTTTCTATTGACATCATTTCCTCTCTGGCGTCATCTTCCTTTTTCACAGAAGCGCTTTCTCATTTATTCCCTTTATTAAGTTCCTCTAGCTGCATATCTAGAGCCTCTCAAACTATGACAGGGCCAATATTCTCATGGTCACCTCTTTCGTTGATTGAATCCATTTATGTTCAATTCCAACTTCACTTCCAGCTTTATCCCTTTTTGTTTCTTGCTGCACTTTCACCTTTGTCGGCCAATCCTTCTTTCAATTACCCACTTCTGTAAAATGTCACATGGGTTTATCACTGAATGCAAGGAGGCAGCATGATTTGCTGTCTGTGTGTGAACTGAATAGTGTAGTGACCAATAACTGACAGACTTTGGAAGAAGTAAGATGACTGGTCACTGGCCATGGTGCACATCTGTTATTTATATAGTGATTTCTAGACTGAAGAGCTAGCAGTAAAATTTGTACTAAAGCATGGCTAATATACCATAGTAATTAAACTTTTGCATATCAGAACCATGCAAGTAGTGACGACTTACAAATTTATGTCTATTTATTAAGGTATAATTTTGATGTATTATATTACTTGTTCCAGCAATTACTGATAGTATTGATTTTATTTTTGATTTGTGAAATTTTAAAATGACTGAATGTTTAATAAAAAAGATGCATAATGTTTGTAAGTACAGGAAATACTGAGAGTACCTTGCCCAGATCATCTCATCATTCACCTTTACATAGTCCGGAGGCTTATTATAAAACCTGAGACTCTCCAACTGAGGGATTTTTTTTTCTTGTTGTAGGAGTACACTAAGCCAGAGCAGGGCAACCTGGAAGTACAGGAATATTAATTTTTTTTGGAAGCATGTCTCAACCAATGACAGAAAGAGAGCTGTCTGATACACAGAAATTCCCAAATGTTCTCTATTCCTGGTAACTTCAGGACATGTTCTTCACTGTTTCTCAGAATTTCAAAGTGGAACTGATATTTTTTTCTCTAGTGGTAACTGACTTGATAGTCATCCTTTATTGACTTCTTTCCCGTTCCTGTCTTACTTGCCCATATCTCTAACAGTGTACCTGGAATCAAACATGTAACTTGCACTCTCATCTTTGTCTTTAGGATCTCCTTCTGGAGAAACTCAGTGCAGTCAAAAAACAAATTAATTCTAACTAACTGCAAGGCAAGTGGGAAATACGACCCCCAAATCATACTGAATACCAAAAAAAAGTATAGTGATAAAAGACTTGTTTTGTAAAAAACATTTGTAAATGCAACTGTTCTTGGTTTAAAATGATACATATATTTTTTTCACCACACTGTTTATGGTGAGTTGCATTCTCACTTGTGAAAGGAGCTTTTATTCATTAGTATAAAAGTTCTTCAGCTGGAAGCTGGTAAGTAGAGGAAGTTCTGTGAAAATATGTGAATAGTTAAGGCTCACAAAGGGTAGATGCAAGGAAACTCTGGAGATCACAGCAGAAGGCAACTTTTACACTTTTATCCTAAAGTATCCTCCAGGCAATACTGCAAATAAGTTGTACCAGAAAAACATATGTTATAAGAGAAACCCTTGATATTTCTCTCTGAATTAGGTCACCATCTACAGTTTTATCATAACTTTATAAGATTTCTTTCATTTCATAGCTTCAATGTTCTCTGAATACTATTTCTAATGAATTATGGATGGGGAAGATGCTTTCAAAGTATTTTTAGCACTTGGATGAATTATTCTGCTTCTTGTCCACAATCTCCAGTAATTCTGTATCATGGAATTCATAACAAGCATGGAGTCAAAGTGCTTCTGTGAAAAACGTCCTGCATTTAGTGTGTTATTTTTTTTTTTTTGATTGGAGATACATGTTGAATATAACTGTCCATAGAAACACACAATTTAATTTCACTGTGAGAAAAAGAACCAGGCATTTGAGTAACGAGGTAGAATACATTTCCAAAAGATTGTTTAGGTTTAAAATGTTCTTGAGGGAGATCAGGTTGTAACTTTTAAAACCCACAACCTCAGGTTTTTCCAGGAAGTGCAGTGAGATTTTTTGAAATTAACTTTTGGAATGTGTTTTTATTCAATTAATAATGGCATAGCAATGTAGGGAATTAACAGAGTCTTTCCTTTATCATCAGTGGCATTTAGAAAAGAGAAACAGGTAGGCAGAAATGAAAGGAACGCATTATTGAAAGTTCTCATTTTCCCCAGGTCAAATCCCTGCTCTGTAATAGAACAATTAACTGTCCTGACCCATGGTGTGCCCCTTCTCTGTTTGCTGTCAACTCTGTCTGTTCAATATCACCCAGTAATAAAGCTGAGTTTTTCTATTTGTTGATATTTCTTTAAAAATACATATATCTCTGCCTGTCATCTCTCTTTTGAACTTCAAATCAGTAACGCCAAATGTCTAGTGGGACAGTTTTGTCTCCATATAATCAATCTCAAAACATTCATACTAAAATAGTTACTTTTGTGCTACTACCATCCCTCAATCTACCTCTCCCTTTTTTTTTTTTTTTTTTTTTTGGTACGCAAGCCTCTCACGGTTGTGGCCTCTCCCGCCACGGAGCACAGGCTCCAGACGCGCAGGCCCAGCGGCCACAGCCCACGGGCCCAGCCGCTCCATGGCACGCGGGACCCTCCCGGACTGGGGCACGAACCCGTGCTCCCTGCATCGGCAGGTGGACTCTCAACCACTGCGCCACCAGGAAGCCCTACCTCTCCCTTTTCTGATTCCTTTCTAGGTTGGTTAGCAATAACTCTATCAAAACTTTAATGCAAGTAATAAATTGTTTAAAAACTAACCTCATTCTTTTTTGTTACCCTTTAAGTCCAACAATTTACAAATTCTTTTTGAGGTTACCACTAGAGATTCTCCTGCATCTTCCTTTCTTTTCCCTGTGCCAGTACTGCCTACATGGGTCCAGGGGCAGTCATGAACCATCACTGCTGTCCTGCGGTCACTAGCCACCGCAGCTGCCCACCCAGACTCCAGGAGTGGTTGCAAGCTTCCTTGGCTCCCACTGAGTGCTCCGGGGATGTGCCTGAGCTGCCACCACCACATGAACTGCCACTGTCACCAAGAACCCCAGGACTAGGCACCAGCCGCTGCATCTGCACACCGCCATCAAGGGGATAACAATGCTGAGGAAAGAAGCGACAGGTATCCATACTAAAAACAGCCCTCACACCAAACATATTAAATCCACACAAGCTACATGGGGACATCTCCATATATAAATAGTCCTCTAAGACCACAGTAGATAATTGTTTCTCCTAAACTCACAGAATAAGAGAAATATAAGTAAAATGAAGCAGAGGAACCACTCCCAGTTAAAAGACCAAGAGAATTCTCCCAAAAGTACAATGAAACAGACCTCTTCAGTCTAACAGACATGGATTTCAAAAAGGAGATAATGAAAATATTGAAGTAATTAAGAAAGGCTATCTACAGAAATGCAGAGTACTGTAAAAAGAAACTAGAAACTAGAAAGAGGAACAAAGAAAAATTAGAAAACTCATTTGCAGAGGTGAAAACTGAGCTAAAGGCAATGAATAGCAGAATAAATAATGCAGAATAATGAATAAGTGACCTGGAAAATAGAATAATGGAAATCACCCAATCGGGACAGCAGACAGAAAGCCAAATAAAACAAAACAAAAACAAAAAAATGAAAGCAATATAAGAGACCTATCGAATAATATAAAGAGTGCCAATCTATGCATAATAGGGATTCCATAAGGGGAAGAAAGAGAAAAGGGGATCAAAAATGTATTTGAAGAAATTATGGCTGAAAACTTCCCAAACCTAAAGAAGGAAACAGATATGCAGGTACAAGGAAGCAAAGAGGGTCCCAAACAGACCTACAACAAGACATATTATAATAAAATTGGCAAAAGTTAAAGAGAAGATTCTAAAGGCACCAAGAGAAAAACAAAAGAGTTAATTATAAGGGAATCCCCATAAGGCCATCTGCTTATTTTTCTGCTCTACAGAAACGTTGCAGGCCAGAAGAGAGTAGAAAGATATACTGAAAGCCCTGAAATGGAAAAATCTGCAACCTAGGATACTCTATCCAGCAAGATTATCATTTAGAATAGAAGGAGAGAGAAAGAATTTTTCGGACAAGCAAAAACTAAAACAATACAGCAATACTAAACCTATCCTAAAAGAAATATTGAAAGGTCTTCTCTAAATAGAAAAGAAGAATCTATAGGAAAGAGAAAAATCACAATTGGAAAGCAAATCATTTAAATAAGCAAGTACATACATTTTTAAAAATAAAAAGTCTGTGAAAGTGTGATAACCACAATGAACAGCAAAAGGATGAGTATGAAGATATAAAAAGAGGACATCAAAATCATAAGATCATGTCAATAAAATCATACACTTATCATGAAAAAAAAAGTCCAAATTCATCTCTTAAAACAGAAGGCAAATGAACAAACCCCTCCCCTCAAAAAACAAAACACAAAACAAAATGACATCTTCAAAATTTAGAGGAAAATAATTAACTAAAGATAAGTACAGAAAAGCTGAGAATTTAACAATAACAGAACTTCACTAAAGCTTTGTTAGTTTTCTCTTGATTCATGATAAATTACCACAACGGTAGATGTTGAAAACAACCCCTATTTATTATCTCATAGCATGGCAGGTCAGAAGTACAAGCAGGCTTGACTGATTCCTCTGCCTGGGTCTATCAAGTTGAAATCAAGGTGTCAGAGCAGGGCTAGGCTCTATGGGAGAATCTACTTCCATGCCCATTTCTATTACAGGCAGAATTCAATTCTTTGCTATTTTAGCACTGAAGTCCCTGTTTTCTGTTGATCAGGGACCACTCTCTGCTCCTAGGTCCTTGCTTTACGGCATCCTCCTGATCAAAGCCTCCAGTAGAGAACATCCTTCATGTAAATCCCTCTCATAATTTGAATCTGAATTCCTCTCCTGCAACCAACTAAATAAATCTCTCTGTTTTTAAAGGGTTTAAGAGATTTTGTTTGGCCTACTTGGACCACAGTAAGTCAGGGACTTAACACACATTGTTTTAGTTAATATAACATAAAATCTTCACAACCATTATATTCATAGTACTAGTGATAAAAAGCAAAAGTTTAGAAAAAAGGTAAATGAACATGGTCAACGTCACAAAAGAAGATAGTACATGGTGGGTGTTTGAACCTAGTTAACTCCTGAATCCAGGCACACTTCCTAGAACCACACCACTTTACCCCCTTTCAATCTACAATACTTGCTTAAGACTACTTATTTACCTAATAAATAAAATAAACAGTTTACCTAAATTATTCTATAACATTGTTGCCTCAGCACACCCATTTTGTGTAGACAAGAAGCCTGCAGGAGCCTTGAAATGACACTAGCCTCCCCTGCAAGCACATGCTCTAGATAATAGTCCTCAGTCACAATTAATCTAAGTTCCTGATAGGACTCCAGCAATAGTCCTTGTGATAAGCAGTCTCCCCCACCTCCCAGGGTCTTCCTCTTGTATGTCCCTTCATAGTTTAGCGAAACTTGCTCTTTGGTTTGTATGGACCAATCCAGCCTTAGCCTAGGAACCCAAAGGACTCTACCCACGGACCTTAATAAAGTCCACAGGTCCTGCTGCTCTCTCTGCTTATATTCTGCCTTAACCTTCCCATGTGACCCTTCAGGCTGTGCTGTGTGTACCTCTTCCAGGACCTGTGAGTAATAAAGGTCTCTATTTCAATTCCCTGGTCTTTTGTTGAACTGCAGACACCCTGAGGCTCTACTTAACAAATGTTAATTTAACAAACTCACAATACTACAAAAGCTGCATTTTTACTCAGTATACTGAATTTTTTTTTCTCCAACACAATAGTTCCTACCTTGCTCCCCAAATTTTGTGATGCTTCTTTTCTGTCATTATCATTTTCAAGACTTGCTGAACACTTGAGTGTTTTATGCTTCCCAAACACACAGGACAATGCCAAGGCAACAATCGGTCTCAAAACAAGTTTGTGATGACACACTTAATCAAAAAGAACTGTCACCTAAGAATCTCAACAACACTTGCGGAGCACAGGTGTAGCATTTCTTCAAGTTTACTTACCAAAAAATATGTAGTCTCATAAAAATCTATATTCAGATGCAAAACGATTTGCCTGCACAGCTGTCTCAAACTCTAAGTCGACTAATCAGCTAAGGATTGTGTAGGGGCCTCACAAGACTACTTATTGTTCTTGTTCAGGTATGGGCACTTTTCAAAATGCAGGAACACTGCAACATTCTGAGTTTCTGTAAGGCAATTATATTCAGATACTAATTAAAGTGGAATGTTGCTGATTTTTCTTTTGTAACTCCACAGGTATGACATGTGCCAAGAAGGAATGAGGAAGAATACCTCCACCATCACTGGATACCGATTGCTGAACATTTTGAAGTATATAAACAAAGCTATTTTTAACACCATTGGCATAGAAACCTTATGCCTATATAAAAGTGATACTTTTCTGCTTTTTCAAGGATCTTCTCAAAAATTAAAACATAATTGTTGTGAATTCTATTCTCGTCCCTGAGACATTCTGTTTTTTTTTTTTTTTACTTTATATTTACGCATTTATTGAAAAATAACTGAGCAACTGTTATGAGACATGCATAATAGACAACTGAAAAACAAAGTCTCTGCACTCAAAGAGTTTATGATTTGGGTAATGGAGAAAAATTCCATAGTCCTCAGATTTATTGTGGAGTAGAAAATAATGCTTGTCCATCTTTGTTATGTTCAATTTATATTTAATGACTTATTTTTGGTTTTCATATCCAACTCACTGAAAGTCCCTTGCCATATTTTGAGCATCCATATCCATTTCTGGACAGGCTCTCTAATCTAGATCCTCTTCATCTAGCATTTACATTATTTCAAGAGCCTCCTTGATGTCTTAATCTCATTGATTTCCCCCTACTAAATTCTACTCTCATAAAATTCCCACGAAGAAAATGTTATCAAACTATTCAATTGTTGTGCTTCTCAACTATAGGTAAATAAAAATCATGTTCCTATATCCCATCACACATTTAACAAATTGTTATTGAGCATCTACATTTGCAAAGCATATGCTACATATTACAGTCCCAGAGACGGATAAGATGCCCAAACATGTCTCTCTGTAGCTAACTTATATCAAGTTACAGCATTATTACTTTGAAAATAAGTTGGCATAATTTGCATATACATGAAAATATAGTTCTCATTTAAAAGATAAAATATGTCCAGAAGACTCATGCATGGCAACCAAAGAGAACTGTTTATCATCCAATCCCTGTTTGGAAGTGGCCAGCTTCTCTTTCTTACACAAAAATTACATCATAAATTCAGCATGACTTTAATATTGCATTTATGAATAATATACAATGAAGTTATAAGGTATATGTAATACACTTCTGCCCAGAAAAGGAAATCTGATTCATATTTTTCGTACCATTTAAATAATAATTCTGGCAACAAGAATAACTTATTAACACGAAAACTTTTTTTAATCCAGTTCCATCAACTACTTTATTTTGTTATTGTCATGAATTACAGCTTTATACACTGTGTGCTCATTAACATATGTTGATAATTCTCACTATTCTTTTAAGATCTTTATTGGAGTATAATGGCTTTACAATGTTGTGTTAGTTTTTGCTGTATAACAAAGTGAATCAGCTTTATGGACACATATATCCCCATTATCATCTCCCTCTTGCATCTCTCTCCCACCCTCCCTATCCCACCCATCTAGGTGGTCACAAAGCACTGAGCTGATCTCCCAGTTATATGCAGCTGCTTTCCACTAGCTATTTTACAATTGGTAATGTATATATGTCAATGCTACTCTCTCACTTCACCCCAGCTTACCCTTCCCCCTGCCGCGTTCTCAAGTTGATTCTCTACGTTTGAGTCTTTATTCCTGTACTACCCCTAGGTTCACCAGAACCATTTTTTGGTTTTGTCTTTAGAGTCCATATATATGTGTTAGCATATGGCATTGTTTTATGCATTTTGATTTAACTTCACTCTGTATGACAGATTCTAGGTCCATACACCTCACTACAAATAATTCATATTTTCTTTTTATGGCTGAGTAATATTCTAATGTATATATGTGTCACATCTTCTTTATCCATTCATCTGTCGATGGACATTTAGGTTGCTTCCATGTCCTGGCTATGGTAAATAGTGCTGTAATGAACACTGTGGTACATGACTCTTTGAATTATCATTTTCTCAAGGTATTCGTCAAGTATTGGGATTGCTGGGTCATATGGTAGTTCTATTTTTAGTTTTTTAAGGAATCTCCATATTGTTCTCCATAGTGGCTGTATCAATTTACATTCCCACCAACAGTACAAGACGGTTCCCTTTCCTTCATACCCTCTCCAGCATTTATTGTTTGTAGATTTTTTGATGATGCCCATTCTGACTGGTATGAGGTGATACCTCACTGAAGTTTTGATTTGCATTTCTCTAATAATTAGTGATGTTGAGCATCTTTTCATGTGTTTGTTAGCCATCTGTGTATCTTCTTTGGAGAAATGTCAACTTAAGTCTTCTGCCCATTTTTGGATTGGGTCGTTTGTTTTTTTAATATTGAGCTGCATGAGCTCTTTATATATTTTGGAGATTAATCCTTGCAAATATTTTCTCCCATTCTTAGGGTTGTCTCTTCGTCTTGTTTATGGTTTCCTTTGCTGTGCAAAAGCTTCTAAGTTTCATTAGGTCCCATTTCTTTGTTTTAATTTCCATCTCTCTAAGAGGTGAGTTAAAAAGGATCTTGCTGTGATTTATGTCACAGTCTGTTCTGCCTATGTTTTCCTCCAAGATTTTTATAGTCTCTGACCTTACATTTAGGTCTTTAATCCACTTGGAGTTTATTATTGTGTATGGTGTTAGGGAGTGTTCTAATTTCATTCTTTTCCATGTAGCTGTCCAGTTTACCCAGCACCACTTATTGAAGAGGCTGTCTTTTCTCCATTGCATATTCTGGCCTTCTTTATCAAAGATAAGGTGATGATATCTGTGTGGGTTTATCTCTGGGCTTTCTATCCTGTTCCATTTATCTACATTTCTGTTTTTGTACCAGTACCATACTGTCTTGATTACTGTAGTTGTAGTATAGTATGAAGTCAAGGAGGCTTGATTCCTCCAGTTCCGTTTTTCTTTCTCAAGATTGCTTTGGGCATTCGGGATCTTTTGTGTTTCCATACAAATTGTGAAATTCTTTATTCTAGTTCTGTGAAAAATGCCATTGACAGTTTCATAGCGATGGCATGGAATCTATAGATTGCTTTGGGTAGTAGAGTCATTTTCACAATGTTGATTCTTCCAGTCCAAGAACATGTATATCTCTCCATCTGTTTGTATCATCTTTAATTTCTTCCATCAGTGTCTTATAGTGTTCTACATTTAGGTCTTTTGTCTCCTTAGGTAGGTGTATTCCTAGGTATTTTATTCTTTTTGTTGCAATGGTAAATGGAAATGTTTCCTTAATTTCTCTTTCAGAATTTTCATCATTAGTGTATAGCAATGCAAGAGATTTCTGTGCATTAATTTTGTATCCTGCTACTCTACCAAATTCACTGACTAGCTCTAGTAGTCTTCTGGTGGCATCTTTAGGTTTCTCTACGTATAGTATCCTGTCATCTGCAAACAGTGACAGTTTTACTTCTTCTTTTCCAACTTGGGTTCCTTTTCTTTTTCTTCTCAGATTGCTGTGGCTATAACGTGCAAAACTATGTTGAATAATAGCAGTGAGAGTGGGCAACTTTGTCTTATTCCTGATATTAGATGAAATGGTTTCAGTTTTTCACCATTGAGAACAATGTTGGCTGTGGGATTCTCATATGTGGCCTTTATTATGTTAAGTCAAGTTCACTCTATGCTTACTTTCAGAAGAGTTTTCATCATAAATGGGTGTTGAATTTTGTCAAAAGCTTTTTATGCATCTATTGAGTTTATCATATGGTTTTTATCCTTCAATAAGTTAACATGGTGTATCACATTGATTGATTTCCATATATTGAAGAATCCCTGCATTCCTGGGATAAATCCCACTTGATCATGGTGTATGATCCTTTAATGTTCTGTTGGATTCTGTTTGCTAGTATTTTGTTGCATATTTTCACATCTATGTTCATCAGTGATATTGGCCTATAGTTTTCTTTGCTTGTGACATCATTGTCTGGTTTTGGTATCAGGGTGATGGTGGCTTCGTAGGAAGAGTTTGGGAGTTTTCCTCCCTCTGCTATATTTTGGAAGAGTTTGAGAAGGACAGGTTTTAGCTCTTCTGTAAATGTTTGATAGAATTCGCCTGTGAAGCCATCTGGTCCTGGGCTTTTGTTTGTTGGAAGATTCTTAATCACAGTTTCAATTTCATTACTTGTGATTGGTCTGTTCATATTTTCTATTTCTGCTTGGTTCAGTCTCAGAAGGTTATGCTTTTCTAAGAATTTTTCCATTTCTTCCAGGTTGTCCATTTTATTGGCATAGAGTTGCCTGTAGTAATCTCTCATGATCCTTTTTAATTCTGCAGTGTCAGTTGTTGGTTCTTTTTCCTTTGTAATTCTGTTGATTTGAGTCTTCTTTTTTTCTTGATGAGTCTGGATAATGGTTTATCAATTTTGTTTACCTTCTCAAGAAACAGCTTTTAGTTTTATGGATCTTTGCTACTGTTTCCTTCACTTCTTTTTCATTTATTTCTAAGCTGATCTTGAATTCTTTCCTTCTGCTAACTTTGGGGTTTTTTGTTTTTCGTTCTCTAATTGCTTTAGGTGTAAGGTTACGTTGTTTATTTGAGATGTTTATTGTTTCTTGAGGTAGGACTGTATTGCCATAAACTTCCCTGTTAGAACTGCTTTTTCTGCATCCCATAGGTTTTGGGTCATCGTGTTATCATTGTCATTTGCTTCTAGGTATTGTTTGATTTCCTCTTTGATTTCTTCAGTGATCTCTTGGTTATTTAGTAGCATATTGTTTAGCCTCCATGTGTTTGTAGTTTTTACAGTTTTTTCCCCTGTAATTGATATCTAGTCTCATAGCATTGTGGTTGGAAAAGATACTGGATACGATTTCAATTTTCTTAAATTTACCAAGGCTTGATTTGTGACCCAAGATATGGTCTGTCCTGGAGAATGTTCCATAAGCACTTGAGAAGAAAGTGTTTTCTGTATTTTTGGATGGAATATCCTATAAATATCAAATAAGTCCAACTTGTTTAACGTATCATTTAAAGTTTGTGTTTCCTTACTTATTTTCAGTTTGGATGATTTATCCATTGGTGAAAGTGGGGTGTTAAGTTCCCTACTATGATTGTGTTTCTCTTGATTTCCCCTTTTACGGCTGTTAGCATTTGCCTTATGTATTGAGGTGTTCCTATGTTGGATGCATAAGTATTTACAATTGTTATATCTTCCTCTGGGGTTGATCCCTTGATCATTATGTTGTGTTCTTCTTTGTCTCTTGTAATAGTCTTTATTTTAACATCTATTTTGTCTGATATGAGAATTGCTACTCCAGCTTTTCGATTTCCATGCATGGAATATATTTTTCCATGCCCTCACTTTCAGTCTGTATGTGTCCCTAGGTCTGAAGTGGGTCTCTTGTAGACAGCATATATACAGGTCTTGTTTTTGTATCCATTAAGCCCATGTATTTCTTTTGGTTGGAGAATTTAATCGTATATTCCTATTACCATTTTCTTAATGGTTTTGGGTTTTTTTTTTGTTACATCTCTTGTGTTTCCTGCCTAGAGAAGTTCCTTTAGCATTTGTTTTAAAGCTGGTTTGCTGGTGCTGAATTCTCTTAGCTTTTGCTTATCTGTAAAGGTATTAATTTCTCCGTTGAATCTGAATGAGATCCTTGCTGACTAGACTAATCTTGGTTGTAGGTTCTTCCCTTTCATCACTTTAGATATTTCCTGCCACTCCCTTCTGGCTTGCAGAGTTTCTGCTGAATGATCAGCTGTTAACCTTAAGGGGATTCCCTTGTGTGCTATTTGTTGCTTTTTCCTTGCTGCTTTTAATATTTTTTCTTTGTATTTAATTTTTGATAGTTTGATTAATATGTATCTTGGTGTGTTCCTCCTTGGATTTTTCCTGTATGGGACTCTCTGCACTTCCTGAAATGACTATTTCCGATCCCATGTTAGGGAAATTTTCAACTATAATCTCTTCAAAATATTTTCTCAGTCCCTTTCTTTTTCTCTTCTTCTTCTGTTACCCTTATAATTCGAATGTTCGTGCATTTAATGTTGTCCCAGATGTCTCTGAGATTGTCCTCAATTCTTTTCATTCTTTTTTCTTTATTCTTCTCTGTGGTAGTTATTTCCACTATTTTATCTTCCAAGTCACTTATCCGTTCTTCTGCATCAGTTATTCTGCTATTGAATCCTTCCAGAGAATTTTTAATTTCATTTATTGTGTTGTTCATCATTGTTTGTTTGCTCTTTAGTTCTTCTAGGTCCTTGTTAAATGTTTGTATTATCTCCATCCTATTTCCAAGATTTTGGATCATCTTTACTATCATTACTCAGAATTTTTTTTCAGGTAGACTGTCTATTTCCTCTTCAATTTTTTTGTCTGGTGGGTTTTTACGTTGCTCTTTCATCTGTTGCATATTTCTCTGTCCTCTCATTTTATTTAACTTACTGTGTTTGGGGTCTCCTTTTCACAGGCTGAAGGTTCACAGTTCCTATTGTTTTTGGTGTCTGCCCCCAGTAGGTATGGTTAGTTCAGCAGCTTGTGTAGGCTTCCTGGAGGGGAGGACTGGTACCTGTGTTATGTGGGTGGGTCTGGATCTTGTCATTCTGATGGGCAGGACCACGTCTGGTGTTGTGTTTTGTGTTCTCTGTGAACGGAGTAAGATTTTAGGCAGCTTCTCTGTTAATCGGTAGGGTTGCATTCCTGTTTTGCTAGTTGGTTAGCATGGGGCACCTAGCACTGCAGCTTGCTGGCCATTGTGTGGAGCTCGGTCTTACCACTGAGACGGAGTTTTCTGGGAGAGCTCTCACAGATTGATATTATGTTGAGCCAGGAGGTCTGTGGTGGTCCAATGTCCTGAACTCAGCTCTCCCATCTCAGAGGCTGAGGCCTGACACCAGGCTGGACCCCCAAGACCATGTCTGTCACATGGCTCAGACAAAAAGGGAGAAAAAAAAAGAAAGAAAAAAAAATAATAAATTTTTATGTAATAAAGTAAAAAAATGTTTATTTATTAAAATAAAATACAAAAGTAATAATAATAAAAAAGAAGAGAGCAACGACACCAATAAACAAATCCACCAATGATAAGAAGTGCTAAAACTTCTAAGATAAACATAAAAATCAGAAACAATTTGGTTGCTGAAAGCAAACCCCAGGTCTACAGTTGCTCCGAAAGTCCACCACCTCAATTTTGGGATGATTCTTTGTCTACTCAGGTATTCCATAGATTCAGAGTACATCAAGTTGATTGTGGGGATTTAACCTGCTGCTGCTGAGGCTGCACAGAGAAATTTCACTTTCTTTTCTTTGTTCGCACAGCTCCTGGGTTTCAGCTTTGGTTCTGGCCCACACCTCAGTGTGTAGGTCGCCCTCAGGCCTCTGTCCCCACCCAGACAGGATGGGGTTAAAGCAGCAGCAGCTGATTTAGGGGGCTCTGGCTCACTCATTCCGGGGGGAGGGACAGGTACGGTAGTTATAATTGGTGTGCAGGGCAAGTCTGTGGTGGCAGAGACCAGCGTGACGTTGCAACAGCCTGAGGCATGCCGTGTTTTCATCTGGGGAAGTTGTCCTTGGATCACAGGACCCTGGCAGTGGTGGGCTGCACAGCGTCCCCGAGGGGGAGGTTTGGATAGTGACCTGTGCTTGCACACAGGATTCTTGGTGGCTGCAACAGCAGCATTAGCGCTCATATCCGTCTTTGGTGTCTCCATTGATAGCCATGGCTTGTGCCCATCTTGGGAGGCTGTTTAGGTGGTGCCCTGCCTTCTGTGTGCAGAGTGGGAAGGAATCCCCTCTCTGCACACACCCTGAAACAATGGGCTCTTGACTCTTAGGCAGTTCCAGACTTTCCCCCAGATCCCCTCCTGGCTAGCTGTGGCTCACTAGCCCCCTTCAGGCTGTGTTCATGCAGTCATCTCCAGTTCTCTCCCTGGGATCTGACCTCTGAAGCCCGAGCCTCAGCTCCAAGCCCCCACCCACCCTGGTGGGTGGGCAGACAAGTTTCTCAGGCTGGTGAGTGCTGGTCGGCACCAATCCTCTGCACAGGAATCTCTCTGCTTTGCCCTCTCCACCCGTGTTGCTGTGCTCTCCTCCATGGCTCAGAAGCTCCCCCACCATCCATCCCTCGTCTCTGCCAGTGAAGTGGCTTCCCGGTGTGTGGACCCTTTTCCTCCTTCACAGCTCTCTCCCAAAGGTGCAGATCCCATCCCTATTTTGTCTGTTTTTTTCTTCTTTTACCCTACCCGGGTATGTGGAGAGTTTTTTGCCTTTTGGGAAATCTGAGGTCTTCTGCCAGCATTCAGTATGTGTTCTGTAGGAGTTGTTTTACATGTAGATGTACTTTTGATGTATTTGTGGGGAGGAAGGTGAACTCCACGTTTTACTCTTCCGCCATCTTGTAGGTCCCCCCAAACATGAAAACTTTTAATGTGCCAAGGATTTATTATAAATTGGTATTAGTTCAGATATTGTGCCATTAAATGAGGAATTTAGAGTATTAAAACATACTATTCCACATACTCATAATAACTTGCAACAATGTATCATGTTAATTAGCTCAAGAAAGAGAAAAATTGGCAATTTCCATGAAGTTAGAAAAACCAAGTTAAAACGTGATAAACACCGGAATCATTATCATAGATGTGAGTACATAATCATACACTGTTTTACATTAGCTCAGTGACATTTTGCTGGAGTTGGTCAACAGTAGAAAAATGCCAGTTATATTAATGTAGATGGTATTCCAAGGTTAGAGAACATGATTAAAAAATAATTCCAAGTTTCCAGTGCAGATACCAAGCCTGATCTGAAGAGCAATAGAAGAATCAGGACTGCAGCATTAGAGCTGATTCTCTGTTAAATGTAATCTCTTATTTTTAGCACCTTCAGAATATGTTCTGTTAGTTCCTCAAAAGCAAAGTGTGGCACTAGAACTTTACAAGTGATAGCTAAAGCCAGCCTTGAGTCAGTTTCAGGATAACAATAAATTTCCTGTTTCCTCTGTGTTCTCTATTTCATATTTTTTCAGATTCTTATTTTTACTCATGTTTCTATTTTGGATAGGTATAAACTCCTTGAAGAAAAACATGATAAATATCATGAAATAAACCACAATCTCACGGTAACAAAAAATTTCAAATATACTTAGTGTTTCTTAATAATCTGTTTAAATATCAAAATTTATAAACTGAAAGCTCATCATTACAACATGCCCATTATCCAGTCCCTAACTATTTGCTTCAAGCAAACAGTTGACATCCACAGAGAAAAGAATTCATTGTCTAAAAGGGGTTGATTCGAAGGAAGCTAATAATTTCTGAGTGTCTTCCTATTTGGCAGACAGTTTGCAAAGTGGTTTTTAATCGTTCCCCTATTTATATGGCCATGGACTCTGATAGTTGTGAAAATGTTTTCTCCTTTGGGTACACCAATAGTTCAGTGCTACAGAGATGAGACAGTGAGCTAATGCTAACACATAGCAGGGCAGGCTATTGTAAATTGTATTCCGCTAGCAGCTAGTCTTCCTGTCTGAATGTTTACAGGTTCACCAGCCACTTTCTATCTGTAAGTTTTCTATTACAGATAAAAATATTTTTAACCAGGGGAGAAGACGTTTGATTTTGCTTTTTATTTTGAATGGCTAAGATGCTAGGGATTATGTGTATACTATATACTCCCCAACACACCTCAAAACTTACCTTCCAACCTATAAGATCTGAGTATTTTGTGACTTTTAAAGAATTTTTTTAAACTCCAAGTTAGAGTATGTAAAATACAATTAGAGCAGAAACTGCAAATCCGCTTAGAAAAATCAAAAGAGAAGAGAAAGTCCGACTGAAGACTTCCAAAGGTTTTTTTTTTATCCCCCAACAAGATCCAGAAGTATCATAAATCTAAGCAATTCATTTGTTTTTTTAATCTTCTACAACTTCAAAATCAATGAACCATCTTTCCACATAATTTTTAAAAATTTTTATGTATTATTATTATTATTAGTAGTAGTAGTAGTAATTTTTTGGCTGCATTGGGTCTTCGTTGCTGCGTGCGGTCTTTTCTCTAGTTGCAGTGAGCAGGGTCTACTCTTGTTGCAGAGCATGGGCTCTAGGTGCGCGGGCTTCAGTAGTTGTGGCACATGGGCTCAGTAGTTGTTACTTACAGGCTCTAGAGCATGTGCTCTAGAGCACAGGCCCAGTAGTTGTGGCGCACTGACTTAGGTGCTCTGAGGCATATGGGATCTTCCCGGACGAGGCATGAAACCCGTGTCCTCTGCATTGGCAGGTGGATTCTTAACCACTGAGCCACGAGGGAAGTCCCTCCACCTCCACATAATTTTTGCAAGATCATTCCTATTTATTAATATTATTTCCATATGTAAACTGTATTTATGTTAATATTTCATTTCAGTTCAGAATTCAATGCAATTGTGTAATATAATTCACTTATTTCTTAACTTTCAATAATTATCTTTTGGTCATTGTAGACATATTTGTCTCACCACCTCAAATCAGATGAGGCAACCCTCTGAATTTAATAAGCATATTAGTCAGCAGAGGAAAACATATTAAAGATTCCCTCAGTAACGTGCAGTGAACAGGGAAGAGTCAGAACTGAATCCCTGCCTGGTGATGCAGCTCTGGAAATGTAGCACAGGGAAGAACCACTCTCTGGTACTACCTGCTGCTAGGAAACCCAACTCCTTCTGATGGAGGCCCAGCCCATGGGAGGTGTGAGGCCAATAGAGATTCCTGGCTCTCATCTTCCTGGAGTCCTGCTGCTTGGGAATGCCGCCCACCTACAGAGCAGGTGGTAAATTCCATCTAAGGCTAAATGTCAGTACAAGACCAAGAGTAGATATGGCAGACATATATTTAAGACATGATCAGCCCTGAAGCAATCAACTCTATGTCTTGAAAAACCTCTTCTAAGGTAAATACAAATAAGAACTCCCTAAGTTCAGTTAGAGATACACAAAGTAAACAAATGGCTTACATGAGTTATAGGGCCTTCTAGAACACTCGACAGGAAAATGCCTTGTAATATTTATTTTTTGCACAGCTTAGTTGCCTGTTTTAAGCTAGACAACTCTTACTAGTTACCTGGTTTCTCCCTCATATGAAGTAATAACGGTTATTTCTTTTAACTTATTTTATGTAAAGTAATGCAGCAAATGCTGCAAGTCAGTCATAAAATTCTATTATGGACAAGGTTTTAGCAAGAAACTAGTCTTATCTCTCGGCCAATTAATGAAGCAGTAACATTCAGTCCTGCTTCAGTCCTCAAACTCTACCTGAACAATACCTCAGAAATCCTTCAAACCAAGTCTCTGCAAAGTTTCTGAGCAGAAACTCCTCTTACTTTACATCAGACATTTTCCACATTTGAAAATTTCTACTATTAGTATATATTTGGTATATTGAAGTGAAACTCTAATATTAATTTGTATCAATAATTTATACTTTCTAGGCAAAATGTATTTGAAGCACAGAATAAAATATGCGTATATAGTGTTAAAATTGATTAAAAACATAACTGTCATGAACAAATATGTATGATTACACATTTCAGTTTATCAACCCATGTTCTATACAGAACTTAACTCTATATTTGTGTTCTGATGTGTTACATACACTGATCATGAAAACATCCATTAAAATCAAAGATGGTAAACTCAAGAATTATATAGCTACTTACATTACTGAATTATGCAGTGACAAATCAAAATGTAATGAGATATGAAGGACTTCTAATACGAAGGAGTAGACTAACATTGTTATATCTATGGTTTTTTAGAAGCATTGGAAAGGAAGGCAGGAGCTAGCACCTCCTTGACTTACAATGAAGCAGACATTAGAAAAAATTTTAAAGATGTATGTATTTAGTTTGTGGAAGGATACATTAACATTTCAAATGCAATTTTGATTTGCAGGCACAGAAAACAAATGTCTGTCCAATAATGTTTGACAGAAGCATGCAGGTATGCATATAGATATATAAATATGCTAGCTTTCAAATATGACAATTAATTTTGGAGTGGTGTAGTATTTAGTAATATTTATACACACACACAGAGGAAAAACAACAAATCATCATACTTGGAATAAAAAACAGTTTGGTTTAAGTCTAGTTTCAGTTATTCATTAGTTATAAAATCTTAGCCAAGTCATTTATTTTCTCAAATAAAAAATATATTTTACTCACTTAAAAGTTAAACTACATATGTAAACATTGTTATACTGTTCATTTATTAAATACTTGTAACGTGAAGGCCTCTGTTTCTATAAATAATCTTTCATCCTCTACTGGGTACCATGGTAGATGAAGAAAATTACTGAAAGCAGGTATTTCTCTATACTCTGTATCATTACACCTTTAGTTTCCATTATGTTAAATACTATGTAAGGTACTTTATGAAAATGAAATATGGCAAGATAAAATAATTTTAAATCAGTAAGAAAACTGTTACAAAAATATAATGAAAATAGAAAAATTAGATGGAACTAATAAATAAATTTAGATGACAAAATACCATGAAATCTCATACTCCTGATACAATTTACCAAATATTTGGTCCTAAGATTTCTAGAAGCCATGTGGGTAAAAATGAGTAAGTCACCATGATGTTAATTAAAAATTACTCAGAAATATGTTAATTATTATTCACCTTTACAGACATCAGACAAAAATTTCTCATTTAGGCTATAATATAAAGATAATATTCTCATTGTGTGATGAAAAGGGTAATGTTTTCATCTGAAACACAGTGAAAATATTAAGTTGCTTCTAAATGTATTCCTTAAACATGCATAAGACTAAGCCAATCAGTTTAATAGAGGCAAATATGACATGGTTCTGGTTCCTCTCTGAAGAACTACCACTGTACATATATAGATGCTAAAGTAATGTCTCTTAAAGTCTTTTAGACAATGCCAAATATGAGAAATATATTTTGTATCATGATTCAGTAAAAACATATACATACATATCCACCCAAGAGAAATTTTAAGAATAATTATGTTTACATTATTTCAGTATATTCTATTTTATTAAAAACATGATATCTGAAAAAAATAAATTGATTTTATGATCTACTAATGGTTCAATAACCATGGCATGAAAAATACTGTGCTAAGTGATACGTAAAAATAGGTAAGGTAAAAACCTCCATAAATAGAATTTTAGTTGAGCTACTGAAATGTCACAATAAAATCAAGACTGTACCCCTGAACCAATACTTTAGTCACAGACTTTAGTGGTTAGCTAGGGTTGCCTATATTCCTGCCAAAGTACACCCCAGTTTATCCTTGGACCATTATGCACTTTCCCACATCAAGCCACTGTACATCCTGTTCCCTCATTCCCTCTACTTGGAAGGCATTTTCCTCCTCTCTAGACTGACAGGTTTCTGCTGTTCCCTCCGGTTTCACCTCAGCTATAAACCTCTCAGAAAGGAGCTTTTCACATCACTAATTAAAGCCCATTCTCTCTACTCCTTCTAATCCTACTCATTACTTTACATTCTCTGTCAACACAAATATATCTTCTTCATAGCATGAATGGGCTAAATTCACCATGTTCTTCTAAAATCAAGGTGTTTTAATAATTTAGACCATCGAGACTCATCTTGGACTTCGCTTTCTAGAACTGTAAAATAATAATCTGTTTCAATCACTAAATTTGTGGTAATTTGTTACAGCAGCAATAGAGCACTAATACATAGACTTTTAAGGTAAATTAATGTTAAACACATGCTTAAATTATTAGTTCTATATTTCTAACTTTCCTTAACCCCCCAAATAACTTGAAATAGTCTTAATTAAGAGTTTAATGGCTTTGGTACATCCTATAAAAATGGTTTTCCACAATTAATAGCCTCTATGGGGATATTTTGACACAGCACACTTTATAAATAACAATGTAGAGAGAATCTTTATTCATACTTTAAGCTTCATTTGCTCCTGTATTCTTTAAATATATTTGCAAAGGTAGGATTATTAACGAACTATAAAACTTTATATGATTCTGGAAGTACATTACCAAAATATTTTCAAAGAGGACTGTACCAATTATTCCTACCACTAGCACCCTTTATTAGTTTTACCACATACTTGAAAGTATATTAACACCATTGAATAATTTTGCAAATTTAGTAGGCATAAAATGGTACTTACTTGACATTCTGATAATTTACTTTTCTGCAATAACTAGTGAGGCTGTCATATTTTCATATAAATTTTTATGGACTTAACATTTCTTTTCCAAGTTTCCTACAGATGTCCCTTGTTATTTTCAAACTGTTCATATCTTCTTGTGATTAACTTCAAGGATATTTTCATTACTTACAATTTTTGTGAGTAATGGTCCATTCTTCATTCTTTGATTAGAGTGGATTTTAAAGGAACAAATTCATATTTCACATTCATTTCATCATGAAGATAGCTTATTCATTCATATTTATTGTCCAAAATAATTTAATATGAAATTTATGATAAAATACAAACATAATAGACACAAATTTCCGTCAACAGAAAGAGCATCAAAAAAAGTATAAAGTTTTCCTCTTTTTGTTTTATTTTATTTTATATTCTAACTAAATTCATTGAAAGTGAAACAATCCCCCAGCTATACATGTATAGCCACCATTTGTAGGTTTGCCCTTGTTAACTCATTATGATTAATAATATGGAATACAGAAAGAGAATTAATCACTCTTTGGAACTGTTTATTAAGCACTTGGTATGTCAAAGATAATAGTGAGTTCTGGAAAAGTAAAACATTAACAAATAATATACAGTCCTTCAAGTTACCTAATTTGAATGAAAAAAGCATGAATTTTAAATTCAATGATATTATAATACTAGATTTAGAAATATGTACATGATGCCACTATGTTTAAGGAGGAAGAGATGCCTGAGTCAGGACAAAAATGGTGAGCTTACAGCTAAGTTGATGAGAACGAGAAAGAACTTAAAGACTGAAATCAATTCCAGATATAGGGATCAGCAAGAGTAAAATCACAGAGGCATCAGAAATAGGCACGCTTGACAAACCACAAGAAATTTAACAGGTCTAGAGTTCAGGGTATGTGTGGGTAAGTAATAGGAATGGAGCAGGAAACATTTTGATATTATCAGATTATTTATATCTTCATATGCAGAGAACAGATTTAACTTTTACACTGTGGATTTTGTTGGAGCTTTTTACACTTTATAAGCAGGAGAGTGGCATGATCAGATTTTGATTCGGAAATACTAATTTTGTAACAATGTGTAAAAATATTTTGGGTAGCAATCTTTGGAATCAGACAAGAAAGGATGACTCTGAGTTAGTCATGTCGTGATATATGAAGTCTCTCTCACCTCTTAAAACACGTTTCAGGAGTGCTGAAACAGCCAGTAGGTCTATAAGGGTAGTGACCATATAATTTATTGTCCAAACTGAGATATTTTGTAGAATAAAAAGGGGTGTTATTAATAATTATATCAGGTTGACAGGCATATATTAGAATCTTTCTGGGCAAGTTAAGACATACGGTTACTTTATCTTTAATAACTTGATCTATCATTCAAGATCCAGCTGAAAGTGTATCTACTTCCTGTTCGTAAATAAAATGCTAACATAGTAAGGCACTGAAGATACCTAAGTGGGAAAGGGTTAAATGAGTAGCCTCTGAATAGATTCATTTATATAATGTACTGGGGAGGCTTCGAGGCATAACAAAAAGAATCTGAAAGTAGTGGCATTAGAGGGATTGCTTCAGCTGCTGTAATCAGATGGCTGTAGAGCCTGCACATTCTGATGAATTCCTGTGTGAGAATCCTTTTCATTCTTGACAGAACTATCTTGGGTAGGAGCTTTGCAATTTATTTATTACCTGGTGGGGGGGAGGGATAAATAATCCCTTTAATCCTACTTCCCCTAAGGAACTGTCAAAAGATGTAGTAAAATGTCACTTAAGGGAAATGTCTATGCCTGATTTTCTCTGTATTCCCAGATAAATTTGTGTTCCAATAAACAGAAAAGAATGATGAAGTAATGTACTTTGTATTTCTTTATTGTTTTCTTCATTTACATGTTTTACCTAACTAGGAGAAAATTTAAGATGTAGGTTTTATTCAACTTTGAAAATATCACAACACCAACACAGTGTGATATATATAGTAGGAGATCAATTAAATTTTACAGAATTTAATTGAGTTGAACTAACATAGCAGTCAGATTGTCTTACTCCATGTTCTTAAAGAACGTGAATTTCATTTTCTTTAATTTTGTAAAAGCATTCTTCCTAATGCTTGTTATTCATATCCTTATAAAAGGCTCATCTTCAACATAATTTTTTTCTCCATCAGATTTATTCCCCAAGTGGACAGTCATTTAACATAGGTGATCCATTTTCTGTATATTTTTTCTTTTGTCACTCTAAATGCATTATTAATTCCTTTATTTTTTGAGCAAACATGTATTGAATAATCAGCTGTGTTCCAGGTGCTTAGCTGAACACTGGAAATAAAAACTGACATTAAGAGGTCACAGTAGAGCAGGGGAGAAAGACCTTTTAACAATGTAGTAATGGGAAAGTACCATAGTAGAGAATACAAAAGATAATTGTCATTATTATGACCTGCTATATTTGCTAGACACTGCTCATTACAGTCAAAGAATTTAAGTACAAAGCCTTTTGGGAATAAAAGGGAGAAAACGATTAATTCAACTGATGAAGTTAGGAAAAGATTGAAAGTAGATTTTATTTGAGCAGAGTCTTGAAGAAACTCTTGAAATTCAGCACACAGAAAATGAATAGAGAAATACCAAGAAGAAAGCAAAATATTCTGTAAAGACTCTGATACCCTGTGTGAGAGCTTACAAAGTAATGTCTTTGATTTCAGAAATAGTATTAAGAACCTAGCTGAAAAGATGTTCTGTACAAAAGAATATCATATTGAATCATTAAACAGTATTTATGTGTTAAATACTGGTGATTATGTATATTCTCCCTTTATAATCTGATATGCATTACAGAATTGTTTCTTCCTCCCAATTCAGAGACGTGCAGATAACCATCTAAAACTACAGAAATTTAAAATTAAAGATACAGATTATTTTAACATAAATCATTCAGATGCCCTTGCACCAATTATTATTTTCATGACTAATTTAAATAAACATGTACACATATACGTATGTACATATGTGTGCATATATATGTATATGTATTTTTTTAAAAGACTGACAAAAGTTCAATAAATAAACGTATATAAGCTCTCTTTATACTCATATTCAGAGAGAAGAATAAATAGACATTTTAAAATCAGGGGACATACTGTACATGTCAATTTTTATGTACAAAAGTACTGTTAAATGTAATTGAATTTTATAGATAAAAATAACACTCAACTGAAATAGGGAAATTTGTTCCACTTCATACAAATGTTTTCATCACAATTAGGGATATTAGTAAAAGAAAATCCTCTAAGGTTAATAAATTTGACTACAATGAACTTACAGATATTCGAGTCTTTTTGTTTTGCTTTTCCTTTATTCCATCTTTCATTTTTAGATAGCATTGACTGATATCTTGTTACTTCAGTTGCATAAATTAGCAGTAACACCTCATTACACCTCACCTTCTGTGATTTTTCAGTTATATCATATTTTTAAATGGTGTTTAAACAAACACATAAATAAATAAAACAAGAACCTTCTCTTTAGTAAGTTCACGGTACTAAAACAAAAAATACAGGCTGAATGGTTTAAACAATAAACATTTACTTCTCACAGTTCTGGAGGCGGAAAGTCTGAAAGCAGGGTGCCAACATTAGTAAATTTCTTGGTGAAGACCCTCTTCATGGTTTATAGGAATAAACTTAGGAATAAACTTAGACAAGAATAAACAAGAAAGCAAGAGACTTGTACAATGAAAATTACAAAACAGTGCTGAAATAAATTAAAGACAAACACAAAATAGAAAGACATCTGTGTTCATGGATAAGAAGACTTAATATTGTTAAAATGTCCATACTACTCAAAGTGATCTATAGATTCAATGCTATCCCCATCAAAATCCCAATGACATTTTCTGCAGAAATAGAAAAAAAAAATCCTAAAATTCAAAAGGTACCACAAAACACCCAGAATAGCTAAAACAATCTTGAGAAGAACAACAAAGCTAGAGGCATCACACTTCCTGAATTCAAAATATATTACAAAGTTACAGTAATCAAAACAATATGGTACTGGCATAAAGACAGACATAGAGACAAATAAAACAACGGAGAGCCCAGAAATAAAGCCACACATATGCAGTCAGGTGATCTTCAACAAGGTTGACAAGAATACATAATGGAGAAAGTAGAATCTCTTCAACAAATGGTGCTGGAAAAACTGAATAGCCATATACAAAAGGAAGAAGGTGGACCCTTATCTTACACCATACACAAAATTCAACTCAAAATGGATGACTGAAACTTTAGACCTAAAACTATAAAACTCCTAGAAGAAAGCATAGGGGGAAATCTTCTCTGGTCTTGGTAACGATTTCCTAGATATGACATGGAAAGAAAAGACAACGAAAGCAAAAATAGACAAATGGTATTACTTCAAACTAAAAAGCATCTGTAGAGTCCCCTCCCCGCCCAGTGCAGCAGGAAACAATAGAGTGAAAAGACAACCTATATAATGGGAGAAAATATGTGCAAACCATATATCTGGTAAGGGGTTACTTTTCAAAACAAACAAGGTACTCATATAACTCATTAACAAAAAAAAGTAAATAACCTAATTTTTAAATGGGCAAAATATTAAACAGGCATTTCTTTTAAAAAAAGATATACAAATGGCCAATAGGTACATAAAAAGACGTTCAACATCATTACTCATGAAGGAAAAACAAATTTTAAAAAAGGAAATGATGTATCACTTCATACCTCTTAGGATGGTCATTATTTTAAAAATAATGTTGACAGAAGTGTGTGAAAACTACAGCCCTTGTGCATCGCTGGTGGAAATGTAAAATGGTATAGCTGCTATGGAAACCAGTATGGGGATTCCTCAAACAATTAAAAACAGAACTACCATATGATCCAGCAGTCCCACTCTGGGCTATTTACCCAGAAGAATTGAAAACAGGATTCCAAAGAGACATCTGCACTCCCATGTTCATCTCAGCAATTATTCACAATAGCCAAGAGGTGAAAAACAACTTAAATGTCCATTGATAGATAAATTAATAAAGAAAATGTGGCATATACATACAATGGAATATTACTGAGCCTTTGAAAGGGAGATCCTATTATATACTATGGAATGCACAAATCTTGAGGCCACATGCTAGGTGAAATAAGCCAGTCATAGAAGCACAAATATTACATGATTCCACTTATTTATGTAAGATATGAAAAGTAGTCAAATTCTATGTGAGTAGAAAGTAGAATGGTGGTTGCTAAGGCCTGGAGAGAAGAGAAAATGGGAGTTGCCCTGCAATGGTCATAGAGTTTCACTCATGCAAGATGAAAAAGTTCTAGAGAACTGTTATACAACAATGTGCATATAGTTAACAATATTGTACACTTGAAATTTATGAATAGGTAGATTTCATGCTTGGTGTTTTATAACACAATGAAAAAAAAAAGTTCCCTTATTGCTTACCCTTAATAATGGTATTCATTCTCTGTCATTCTCATAGGTGTGTACTATTATATTTATTTTAATTAAAAATTTTGAACTACCTTGCTTTATCTCTTCACGAATTGGATAATAAATAGCTAATTGTAGTTTTTAGTACATGCTCAATTTTTCTGTTTACCTCCATCCTAGGTATTATATGTGTACTGTAGTTCACATCATTATGTGTGATATATAGTTCATACATATCATAAAACAATTTTAATGATAATAGTAATAACACGATTTACCAACAACCCACCTTAAGAAATGGAGGTCAAACATAATTTTAAAATCACTATTTTCTCTGATCCCATCTTCCTTCCATTCCTCACATCAGTGACTATCATGATAAATATGTGCTTATCCTCTTGTTTTATAGTTTTATTTCAATCCCCATACTTCCCTGAATATTGTATTTTTTAGTCATTTTTAAGCATTTTATTTACTTATTTAATTAATTTATTATTTTTGTTTTGTTTTGTTTTGTTTTGGCCACACCACATGGCATGTGGAATCTTAGTTTCCCAAACAGAGATCCAACCCGGTGCCCCTTGCAGTGGAAGTGCCAAATCTTAACCACTGTTGTTTTCCTTAATGTCAGGTTTATTTAAATACACAGTTCTTTAAATTTAGAAAATGTATATTTTTCGTGTACCCAATACACAAAACAACATATGGAACATTTCCATCCCCATAGAAAGTTCCATTTAGTTCTTTTGTGGTCAATCCTCTCTTCTTTCCTGCAGTCTCTAGAAACTACTAATCTGATTTCCATCCCCTATATTTTGGCTTTTTCCAAAATGTAGACTGCATACGATGCAGTATCTAGTCTTCTGTACCTGGATTTTTTTTATTGAGAATAATGTTTGGACATGTATCCATCCAGATGCATGTACTAGTAGGTTTTTTTTCTGTTTTGTTGTTGAATAATACTCCTTGTATGTGTGATTTGCATTTCGTTTAGTATTTCTTATTTTTTTGTGTTTTGAGATTCTAAAGCAGATTCATACTGCATAAATTTGTGACTTGCTTTGTTACCCATTATTATGCATGGGCCATTCAACCACACTGATGTATAAAAATGAAGTTAATTTATCTTCATTATTGAATAATATTATATTGCGTAAAAACACCATAATTTTGTTGCTATTTTTTAGTGAATTGATACTTGGATTTTTTCCAGTTTTTCTTCTATCAAAAACTAGAATACTATTTATAGTCTTACATAAGTCTCTTAGTTCACATGAACATTATTAATACTAGAAAAAAATTCTATGTCATAGATTACACATGTCCCATATCATTCATATCAGAAAGCACATGCCTAAAGGACTATAATAATCCTATAGTCTAAGCCTTGTAAATAGTCTTTTTTGCTTGTTTTTGGTGTGGGGACATGGTATGTATCATGAATAGTGGTGTTAGCATTCCCCTGATTGGAAATGGGTATATAGGCATTCATTTATTCACTGGTCTGTCATGTTTTTCCTTCAATGAAATGTCTAGGAATGCCTGTTGTACAAATATCACTTTTATGCGTTTTTGCTTTTTTTTGTTTGTTTTGGTCTTTCTTTTTAGTATTAGGAATCATATTTTTATTCTCGATATTAACCTTCTGTTAGTTTGATGGATTGCAAATATGTCCTTTCAGTTCATGTCATTTCATTTTCTTTATGGCTCCTTTTAATAAACAGAAGCCAATTTTAAACTAGTCAAATCTAACAAAAGTTTTCCTTCATAGTTTGCTGTTGTATGTTTTGTTTGAAAACATTTTCCTACTCCAGTTTCGTAGACACTACTAATATCTAACACTGTTTCAAAGTTTTTTCTTTATACTAAAGCCCCTCATTTTTATGGAATTGATACCAGTTTATTATACAGACATCCACTTTCACTTTTCCCTGTGAAAAAAAATTTTCTCTACACCATTACACCATTTTAAAGTAGCTTTTACTCCTTCATTTCTGCAATGACACCTCTGACATTTTCAAAGTGTCCCTCTATATGTGGAATATACAGTTGAATAGTCTAACCTCTCTTTGCACCAATATCGCACTCTCTAAATTACTGTTGCTTTATAACAAGCCTTAAAATCTGGAGGAAAAGGTCTCATTTGCTTCTGCTTAGTTTTAGGAATATAATGGCTATCCTTACTCCTTTACCTTCAAATAAAACTTTTATGTGTAAAAATTAGCTTGTCAAATCATGTTGTGAATGTGCTTAGAATTGTCAGTCTATAAGTGCATCTGGAATTAGAAATTATAATTTATGATTTGTTAACCCTCTATTTATAATACACTTCCTCCTTTATGAGTTTTTTTAGGTGTTTCAATAAAGGTTTGCATATTCTCCATAAAATTTTGAAATTATATTTGTTATCTATATCGTGAAGCATTTTATATTTAATTTATCCTCTAGGAATTCTACCTGAATTCTTAAGGTATTAAAGTCTAAAGTTATTAATAAGTGTGTTTATTCTCCTCCTGAAGTACAGACATTTAAATCACATTTCGTCAGTTAACTGACACCCATCCAAATTCATATTTATGTCATTACAATTTATGTTTTTATTTTTTTAAACTACACAAATTTGTTTTTTGTACCAGTATCTTGAAATATTTCTGGTATTATTTTCACTGTCTATCTATGGTTTTAAGCGGGCACTGCAAGCTGGAGTGTGAGTGGCATGCCTGCACCAGGACCACCAGAATTCTGCTCCCTCTCCACTGATGAGATCCCTATGAAGCAGTCCTGCTGACTGATGCTCTGTCAGGGAGGGCATTGTTTCTAGAATGCAAGCTCCCACCTCTGAATTCTCTGACCAAAGATAACACTTTCCTTTGCTTCTGAACTGGACTCTGCTTCTTCTGTTGGCTTGAATGACACCACGCAGAAGGACCCTTGTTGGGGACCAACTTGGAAAGGATTTAGTAAATAAACAATCAAACCCAACAACTTAAAAGAAAATTTTGGTCTCCAGCAAAACCATATCTATATAATTACACTACAACATAGACTGTGAGGACAGTCCCCAAGTTGTCAGCATCTCAAGACACTCATAAGTTCCCCATAAAAGAATCTGGACCACTGAAAATCTACAGATATGGCAGTAAAACAGATAGCTTCCTTCAAAACCTCCTCACATTTTAGAATTAAGAAGAATCAACTCGAAGGCCTTCAAGATGGCGGAGGAGTAACACGTGGAAATCACCTTCCTCCCCACAAATACATCAAAAATACATCTACAGGGCTTCCCTGGTGGTGCAGCGGTTGAGAGTCTGCCTGCAGATGCAGGGGACACAGGTTTGTGCCCTGGTCTGGGAGGATCCCACATGCCGCGGAGCGGCTGGGCCCGTGAGCCATGGCCACTGAGCCTGCGTGTCTGGAGCCTGTGCTCCACAAAGGGAGAGGCCACAACAGTGAGAGGCCCACATACCACAAAAAAAACCAAAAACAAAAAACACAAAAAAACCATCTACATGTAAAACAACTCCTACTGAACACTGGCAGAAAACCTCAGACTTCCCAAAAGGCAAGAAACTCCCCAAGTACCTGGGTAGGGCAAAATAAAAAAGAAAAAACAGAGACAAAAGAATAGCAACGGGACCTGCACCTCTGAGCGGGAGCTGTGAAGGAGGAAAAGTTACCGCACACTAAGTAGCCCCTTCACTGGTAGAAATAGAGGGTGGGCAGCAGGGAAGCTTCAGACCCACAGGGGAGAGCACAGCAAAAGGGGTGCAGAGGGCAAAGCAGAGAGATTCCTGCACAGGGGATCGGTGCTGACCAGCATTCACCAGCCCCAGAGACTTCTCTGCTCACCCACCAAGGTGGGTGGGGGCTGGGAGCTGAGGCTCAGGCTTCAGAGGTCAGATACCAGGGAGAGGACTGGGGTTGGCTGCGTGAACACAGACTGAAGGGGGCTAGTGTGCCACAGCTAGCTGGGAGGGGGTCTGGGAAAAACTCTGGAACTGCCTAAGAGTCAAGAGACCACTGCTTCATGGTGCACTAGGAGAGGGGATTCCTTCCCTGTCTGCTCACAGAAGGCAGAGCACCACCTAAACAAGCTCCAGAGACGGGTCTGAGCCAGAGCTATCAGTGCGGACACCAGAAACGGGTATAAAACGCTAATGCTGCTGCTGCAGCCACCAAGAAGCCTGTGTGCAAGCACAGGTCACGATCCACCCTCCCACTAATCCCCCCGCAAGCCTGTGCAGCCTGCCACTGACAGGGTCCTGTGATCCAGGGAAAACTTCCCCGGAGGAAAACACACAGTGTGCCTCATGCTTTTGCAACGTCATGCTGGCCTCTGTGGCCACAGGCTCGCCCCACATTTCGTACCCCTCCCTCCCCAGGGCCTGAGTGAGACAGAGCCCCTTAATCAGCCGCTACTTTAACCCCCTCCTGTCTCGAAGAAAAAAAGATGCAAGAAGGCTACCTACATGTAGAGGCAGGGCCAAATCCAAAGATGAATCCCAGGAGCTTTGCGACCAAAGAAGAGAAAGGGAAAGTTCTCCATGCAGCCTCAGGAGCAGTGGATTAAATCTCCACAATCAACTTGATATACCCTGAATCTGTGGAATACCTGAACAGACAACAATTCATCCCAAATTGAGGTGGATGACTTTGGGAGCAACTGTAGACTTGGGGTTTGCTGTATGCAACTGACTAGTTTCTGATTTATAAGTTTATCTTAGTTTAGTTTTTAGCACTTCTTATCATTGGTGGATTTATTTATTGTTTTGGTTGCTTGCTTTTTTCTTTTCTATTACTTTTTAAAATTTTAATAATAATTAAAATTTTTTTATTTTAATAACTTTTTCCTTTCTTTTTTCCCCCCCTTTTCTCTGAGCCATGGCTGACAGGGTCTTGGTGCTCTGGCTGGCTGTCAGGCCTGCACCTCTGAGGTGGGAGAGCCGAGTTCAGGACACTGGACCACCAGAGACCCACGTAATATCAACTGGCAAGAGCTCTCCCAGAGATCTCTGTCTCGACATTAAAACCTAGCGCCACTCAATGACCAGCAAACTCCAGTGCTGGACACCCCATGCCAAAAAACTATCGAAACAGGAATACAAGCCCACCCATTAGTGGAGAGGCTGCCTAAAATCCTATTAAGTTCAGAGACACCCCAAAACACACCACTGGACATGGTCCAGAAAGACAAAATCCAGCCCCACCCACCAGAACACAGGCACCAGTCCACTCCACCAGGAAGCCTACACAGCCAAATGAAACATCATTACCCACGGTAGGCAGACACCAAAAACAATGGGAACTACAAACCTGCAGCCTGTGAAAAGGAGACCCCAAACACACTAAGTTAAATAAAATGAGAAGACACAGAAATATGCAGAAGATGAAGGAGCAAGGTAAAAAACATCTGGACCAAACAAATGAAGAGGAAATAGACAGTGTACCTGAAAAATAATTCTGAGTAATGATAGTAAAGATGATCTAAAATCTTTGAAATAGAATGGAGAAAATACAAGAAACGTTTTACAAGGACCTAGAAGAACTAAAGAGCAAACGAACGATGAACAACACATAAATGAAATTTTTAAATCTCTAAAAGGAATCAGTAATAGAATAACTGAGGCAGAAGAATGGATAAGTGACCTGAAAGATAAAATAGTGGAAATAACTATGGCAGAGCACAATAAAGAAAAAAGAATGAAAAGAATTGAAGACAGTCTCACAGACCTCTGGGACAACATTAAGTGCACCAACATTCAAATTATATGGGCCCCATAAGAAGAAGAAAAAAAGAAAGGGACTGAGAAAATATTTGAAGAGATTATAGTTGGAAACTTCCCTAATATGGGAAAGGAAATAGTGAATTAAGTCCAGGAAGCACAGAGAGTTCCATACAGGATAAATCCAAGGAGAAACACACCAAGATACATATTAATAAAACTATCAAAAATTAAATACAAAGAAGAAACATTAAAAGCAGCAAGGGAAAAGCAACAAATAACATACAAGGGAATCCCCATAAGGTGAACAGCTGACCTTTCAGCAGAATCTCTGCAAGCCAGAAGGGAGTGGCAGGACATATTTAAAGTGATGAAAGGGGAAAACCTACAACCAAGATTACTCTACTCAGCAAGGATTTCATTGACATTCGACGGAGAAATTAAAACCTTTAGAGACAAAAAAACCTGGGAGAATTCAGCACTACCAAGCCAGCTTTACAGCAAATGCTAAAGGAACTTCTCTAGGCAGGAAACACAAGAGAAGGAAAAGACCTACGATAACAAACCCAAAACAATTAAGAAAATGGTAATAGGAACATACATATCAATAATTACCTTAAATGTAAATGGATTAAATGCTGTAAGCAAAAAACATACACTGGCTGAATGGATACAAAAATAAGACCCATATATATGCTGTCTACAAGAGACCCACTTCAGACGTAGGGACATACAGACTGAAAATGAGGGCATGGAAAAAGATATTCCATGTAAATGGAAATCAAAAGAGAGCTGGAGTAGCAAATCTCATGTTAGACAAAATAGACTTTAAAATAAACACTATTATAAGAGACAAATAAGGACACTACATAGTGATCAAGCAAATATCCAAGAATATATAACAATTGTAAATATTTATACACCCAACATAGGAGCACCTCAATACATAAGGCAAATGCTAACATCCAAAAAAGGGGGAACTGACAGTAACAATAATACTAGGGGACTTATAAACACCCCACTTTCACCAATGGACTGATCATACAAAAGGAAAATAGATAAGGAAACACAAGCTTTAAGTGACACATTAAACAAGATGGACTTAATTGATATTTATAGGACATTCCATCCAAAGACAACAGAATACACTTTCTTCTCAAGTGTTCATGGGACATTCTCCAGGATAGATCATATCTTGGGTCACGAATCAAGGCTTGGTAAATTTAAGAAAATTGAAATCATATCAAGTATCTTTTCCAAACACAATGCTGTGAGACTAGATACCAATTACAGGAAAAAACTGTAAAAAATACAAACAAATGGAGGCTAAACAATACACTACTAAATAACCAAGATATCACTGAAGAAATCAAAGAGGACATCAAAAAATACCTAGGAAAAAATGACAATGAAAACACGATGGCCCAAAACCTAGGGGATGCAGCTGGGCTGCAACAAAAGCAGTTCAAAGAAGGAAGTTTATTATAGCAATATAGTCGTATCTCAAGAAATGAGAAAAATGTCAAATAAACAACCTAACCTTATACCTAAAGCAATTAGAGAATGAAGAACAGAAAAAAAACCAAAGTTAGCAGAAGGAAAGAAAACATAGAGATCATATCAGAAACAAAGGAAACTATATAAAATATCAATAAAACTACAGATGGTTCTTTAAGATAAACAAAATTGATAAAGCCAAACTTTTTAAGAAGAAAAGGGAGAAGACTCAAATCAACAGAATTAGAAATGAAAAGAAGTAACAACTGAATCTTTAGAAATACAGAGAATCATGAGAGTTTAATGCAAGCAACTATATGCCAATAAAATGGACAACCTGGCAGAAATGGATAAATTCTTGGAAAAGCACTACCTTCCAAAATTGAACCAGGAAGATATAGAAAATATAAACAGACCAATCACAAGCACTGAAATTGAAACTGTGAGTAAAAATCTTCCAACAAACAAAAGCCCAGGAACAGATGGCTTCACAGGCGAATTTTATCAAACATTTACAGAAGAGCCAACACCTATCCTTCTCAAACTCTTCAAAACTACAGCAGAGGGAGGAACACTCCCAAACTCATTCTACAAGGCCAAAATAACCCTGATACTGAAACCAGACAAAGATGTCACATAAAAAGTAAACTGCAGGCCAATATCACTGATGAACAAAGATGCAAAAATCCTAAGCAAAATAGTAGCAAACAGAATCCAGCAGCACATTAAAAAGATCATACACCATGATCAAGTGGGGTTTATCCCAGAATGCAAGGATTCTTCAATATATGCAAATCAATCAATATGATACACCATAATAACAAACTGAAGACTAGAAACCATATGATCATCTCAATAGATGCAGAGAAAGCTTTGGAAAAACTTCAACACCCATTTATGATAAAAATCTCTCCAGAAAGTAGACATAGAGGAAACTTACCTCAACATAATAAAGGCCATATATGACAAACCCACAGCCAACATTGTTCTTAATGGTGAAAAACTGAAACACCATTTCCACTAAAATCAGGAACAAGACAAGGTTGCCTACTCTCACGACTATTATTCAACACAGTTTGGAAGTCCTAGCCACAGCAATCTGAGCAGAAAAAGAAATAAAAGGAATTCAAATAGGAAAAGAAGAAGTAAAACTGTCACTGTTTGCAGATGACATGATACTATACATAGAGAATCCTAAAGATGCTTCCAAAAAACTACTAGAGCTAATCAATGAATTTGGTATAGTAGCAGGATGAAAAATTAATGCACAGAAATCTCTTGCATTCCTATACACTAATGATGAAAAATCTGAAAGAGAAATTAAGGAAACACTTCCATTAACCACTGCAACAAAAAGAATAAAATACCTAGGAATAAACCTACCTAAGGAGACAAAAGACCTGTATGCAGAAATCTATAAGACACTGATGAAAGAAATTAAAGATGATACAAACAGATAGAGAGATATACCATGTTCCTGGATTGGAAGAATCAACATCATGAAAATGACTATGCTACCCAAAGCAATCTACAGGTTCAATGAAATGCCTATCAAACTACTAATGGCATTTTTCACAGAACTAGAACAAAAAATTTTCACAACCAGTATGGAAACACAAAAGACCCCAAATAGCCAAAGCAATCTTGAGAAGGAAAAGGAGAGCTGGAAGAATCAAGGCTCCCTGATACAAAGCTACAGTACTCAAGACAGTATGGTACTGGCACAAAAACAGAAATATAGATCAATGGAACAGGATAGAAAGCCCAGAGATAAACCCACACACATAAAGTCACCTTATCTTTGATAAAGGAGACAAGAAAATACAGTGGAGTAAATACAGCCTCTTCAGTAAGTGATGCTGGGAAAACTGGACAGCTACTTGTGAAAGAATGAAGTTAGAACACCCCGTAACACCATACACAAAAATAAACTCCAAGTGGATTAAAAACCTAAATGTAAGGCCAGAAACTATAAAACTCTTAGAGGAAAGCATAGGCAGAACACTTTTTGACATAAATCACAGCAAGATCCTTTTTGAGCCACCTCCTAGAGAAATGGAAATAAAAACAAAAATAAACAAATGGGACCTAATGAAACTTAAAAGCTTTTGCATAACAAAGGAAATCATAAACAAGACGAAAAGACAACCCTCAGAATGGGAGAAAATATTTGGAAGTGAAGCAACTGACAAATGATAATCTCCAATATTTACAAGCAGCTCATGCTGCTCAGTATCAAAAAAACAAACAAGCCAATCCAAAAATGGGCAGAAGACCTAAATAGACATTTCTCCAAAGAAGATATACAGAATGCCAACAAACACATGAAAGGATGCTCAACATCACTAATCATTAGATAACTGCATATCAAAACTACAATAAGGTATAACCTCACACCGAACAGAGTGGCCATCATCAAGAAATCTACAAACAATAAATGCTGGAGATGGTGTGGAGAAAAGGGAACCCTTTTGCACTGTTGGTGGGAATGTAAATTGATACAGCCACTATGAAGAACAGTATGGAGGTTCCTTAAGAAACTAAAAGTAGAACTACCAAACGACCCAGCAATCCCACTACTGGGCATATACCCTGAGAAAACCATAGTTCAAAAAGAGTAATGTACCGCAATGTTCATTGCAGCTCTATTTACAATAGCCAGGACATGGAAGCAACATAAGGGTCCATCGACAGGTGAATGGATAAAGAAGATGTGGCACGTACATACAATGGAATATTACCAGCCATAAAAAGAAACAATATTGAGTTATTTGTAGTGAAACATGTAAGACACATGTAGTGAAGTGGATGGACCTAGAATCTGTCATACAGACTGAAGTTAAATCAAAAAGCGAGAAAAAAATACCGTATGCTAACACATATATATGGAATCTTAAAAAAAAATTGATTCTGAAGAACCTAGGAGCAGGACAGGAATAAAGATGCAGAGAATGGACTTGAGGACACGGGGAGGGGGAAGGGTAAGCTGGGACGAAGTGAGACAGTGGCATGGACATATATACACACAACCAAATGTAAAATAGATAGTGGGAAGCAGCCGCATTGCACAGGGAGATCAGCCCGGTGCTTTGTGACCACCTAGAGGGGTTTGATAGGGAGGGTGGGAGGGAGACGCAAGAGGGAGGGGATATGGGGATATAAGTATATGTATAACTGATTCACTTTTTTATACAGCAGAAACTGACACACCATTGTAAAGCAATTATACTACAATACAGATGTTTAAAAAATTAAAAAATAAAATAATTTAGCGATTATTGCCTACACCTTTTATTTCATTAGAGGTTTCAAAATGGTTTTGAATCAGTCACCTATTACTGCTCAACAAGCTACCTCAAAACCAAATGGCTTAAAACAATAACCATTTATTATTGCTCATGAGCCTCTGGTCAGTTACGGGATTCTGTTGAGATACGCACAACTGATCGCTGCTGCGCTAGCTTGTGTATTTGAACTCAACTGGCAGTTTAGCTACAGCTAGCTGCTCTAAAATGACATCCAATGGGGTAGCCAGGGCGTGATCACACAGCAGTTACAGAAGTGATAAGGGTTACAGAAGTGAGAAGAAAAGCATGCAAAGTCTCTTGAGCTTTAGGTTTAGAACTGGCACAACATCATATTCTTTGAATTCTTATTATTCAAAGCAAGTTATATAGCTCGGTTCAAAGAGTGGGGAAACAGACTCCACTTCTTGAGATGAAAGCCTGTAAGGTATCACTGCAAATGACATGGTAGATAATTGTGGAAATGTCTGTAGCCCATCACGGTTATTACCCTTATTTTACCATTTCCTCTGAATTTATTAGTTGGAATACTTTTATTCTTTCCCTTATCAATTTGTTATTAACTTGACATACAGATGATACTGGAAAGTCAAGAAATAATGTCTAATTCTATGTGTGTGCATGTGTCTTGTTTTTGTTTGTACTTTTTCTTGTAAATCATTTTTAAAAAATGAATTCGTGTCATAGCAATTTCCAATGTTGACTATAATTTCTTAGCCTCCTCCTAGATTCAAAATTATTGTCAAATCCATTCCTGAAGATTCCACTCACAGCACGGTCTTCTCTTTTAAGTGTATGGTTTTTTGGTGATTTCTGAGTTCTAGCAATATTTCCTTTTTTAATACATTCTTCAGAGCGTATTTAGACATTTATATGTTAATCTACAAATGCTTCATGCAATCCATAAGAATAGACTATACGAAAAATTCACTTGGTCAAGAAACTGAAAATTAATAAAGGGAAACCTAAATGGAGTTGGGAGGTCAGAGGGGAAAGCTGTTATGCAGATATCACTCAACATCAATACAGATTTCAACAGGAAGTGATGTACATTGCATCTCCTTTAGGAAGTGACACTATTTTATTTCCACTAGCAGAAGAAAAAGAGATCTTCTCTTTGCTTGGCAACAGCTTAACCAATGAAAGACTGTCACAACTCAGCCAATGAAAAGCTACTACACTTTGAACTCTCAGTTTGCTCCAATGGACATTTTGTTTATAACAGCCTCTCCCAACTTCACCTTCTCCTCTGTGAAAGAGTTTCCTCTTCTTGGCTTTACCAGACATGCATGTGGTTCACCATAGTGGTATGCTCTGATCTGCAGTTCTTTGCTGCTCACAAATAAATCCACTTTGCTAGTAAAAATAACTGGCCGTTTTATTGTTTTAGGTTAACGAAACACATCCTTGGGCCATTTCTGATAATTTAAATATGCTATTCACATAACTGCATGTGACCTGCAGCATCAATTCTACACATAAGAAGCATGTTTTATTCATATATCTTACAGATTTTAAACATTTAGTTTTTTAGTTGGTATCCCACAGATGCTACAAACTAAATCCTATAAATAAGCTATATATATATACACACACATAAATCATGAGTACCACATATATAATTTTAATTTTTCTGGAAGCCGCATTTTAAAAAGTAAATAGAAACGGGCAAAACTCATTTTAATAACATTTTTTATTTACCTGAAATATTATGGCATCAACAGAAAATCATCTGAGATATTTTTAACCATTTTTTAATAATAGATCCTTGAAATCAAGTGTGTTATTTTTAAACTAATATCACATCTCAATTTGTATCTACATGTTAAGTGCTCAATGGTCAGATATAGCTAGTGATGAGTATTTTACAGCACAATGAATAAGCATGCATTTTATATTACCATAAGGCAATAATTTCCTTCTTCACTACTGTCCCATCTTGGGAGTAGAATTACAACAGATTTGCTTAAACGCACATACACAGGCACACAGACACACAAAACAAAAACAACAACAAAGGAACACTATACTTTATCCTGAAACAGAACTACTGGTCTTTTCATTTGACCCGCTGCAAAGCTACATCCTTAGGACAGGACTAGAGTTCGGGAGGGTAAGGACCTGTACTCTGCCTCAGAAGAAAGAGTGGGTTGCTTTCACATGGCTACTCATGCATAACTTCATGCTGCAGCCTGAGGAAAATTATATAATGGAACCATAAATGCAGACCTAAAGCATACAATATCATCACGGCAAAGGGTTGATAAAAATCCTTATACATTTCTGATTATTTTATCCCAAGACTATGGTAACCACGTACCTAATGTAAGTTTACTTATTTCTGAGAATTACACTCAATACTATAATTAACAGGTTTTCCTGATCATCAAATAAACTTACAACACTTCATAAAACTGCCTTCATTACATTGAATAATCCAGCACAGAAGTAGATGTACTTTGCTTTCCATTCAAAGGAAAGGATTTAGTTATTGACTTGGAAACATTTTAAAACATACTCTTCCATAAAATAGTTCCATAGTATGGATTACTGAAAATAGCAATGAAGTAAAGATGCCACTGTGTAACTGTAAACATTTTAGATGCAGTAGTTGGGTTAAAATCATATTTATTCATCTTATGTGCCCAATAAAATAAGTTTTACTATAAAAGCAAAGGGCTCTGTCTGCAGAACACTATGAACTCCTTAGCCCTGAACAGATAAACCATTAACCTGTTAATACTTTTAGGAGAAAAAAATGTGAATTCGAGAAAATAGTTATCCTTTACAGAGAATAAATAACATTGTACTATTGCAGACTGGACAATTTTATTCCCTAATAAGTTAATAAAATAACACTAATACATGCAGCTGCCTAACATGGGATCATTCGTTTGACTAAGGTCCTCTGTATATTATGAAGGATGAGAGGCAGAAGTAGGAAAAAACAACATCCATGATTATTACAGGCCAAAACTATTCTAGGTACATTAAGTGTATCTTCACTAAACTTCACTACAATATATAAATTATCCATCTTCAATGTATAGATAAGGAAATATGCTATAATTAATTAATTCTCAAAGGTCACATAGCAAAATGTGGTGGAGCTGGGTTTCCAGGCAGATAAGTTTGCCCCTGATGCCCAGACACTTCTATTACCACTTAATATATTTTCTTCTACATTAACTGACCTTACACTTCAACTGAACACTGGAAAAAACTTGTAAATGCAAAGCACAGTTGGTGTTTTGGAACTGACAGTCAGCAATTTTCAAGCTAATAAATCTAATGATCCAATTGTTTCTCTTATTGGCAGTAATGGAGCAGCCACTTTAGCTTCTGCATTTTTGGTTAATTTGAACACTTCTCAGGTGGTAAAATTGATAGCCTTCAGCTTGGTATGCTTTAATGCCACCTGAGGCATGCTGTTATCATTCAAAAATGCAGTGCCTGCCAAGTACTACTGCTAATCCAAATAATTAGTTTAGCACTATAATCACTGGACAGTTTTTCAAATAGGATATGGAAGAAAAAAAACTTTATATACATATATATATACTATATATGCGCACATTTTAAATTATTTTTACATCTGGTATTAGAGATTCACTTATCTTTTTATCACTTTAGAGATCCACAGAATTTACCAATTGTCTTTAAAATGAGAGTTAATAATACAAATAATAAAAATCAGGACAAAATGACTACTTATGTTCTAGTCACTCTGGTCAGGTACCTGGTTTATTCCTCGAGCATACTCTGTGTTGTGGTAGCCAAGGTTATTCCAGTTTTCCAGATGAGCAATCTGAACTTAAAGGTGAAAAACAACTTGCCCCCAAATCATACAAATATTAAATGTTTGGCTGAGAGTCCAAAACAGACAGTCTTACCCTAGACCTTACACTCCTAATAACCATATATTTTTTAAGTCGTTAAAGGTTTTAAACATAGTAATTTCTCTACATAACTACCAATACATTTATTACTGATTCAAGATAAAGTAAATTTTTAAAATATTATATTATGAAGTTTAAATGAACTTATATTAACATTGCAAAAGATGTAATATTTTAGATCATCTTAACAACATGTTTTAAGCCAGTTTTGATGGCATCTCATATTACATGAGGTGTTGTATTTTGAAAAGCATCTTCTGTGAAGTGTCCCAATGTGTACGTTTCGTCTACCTTGAGAAAGATAACTAAATTGAGAGCTTCTTCTGTGAAGTAATGCATTAAATATCTAAAACATATTTTACTGAATTTATAAACTTTGAATAGTTACTACTTTTACTTATTTATGTTCTGGGATTAATTAAAACTGTAATCCTGTTGGAGTCCCTTTGGCCTGAGAAGTATTCATAAAATTTCAACATTTGTTCTCTAAAGCGGTAGCACAAGGGTGAATTTTCAGTGCATAGAGAAAATCCTGAGAAGATGGATAAACACAGAGATGTAAACTTACAAAATTAATTTTATTGATCAAAACTAAAATACTACAATGGTGGATATATATATATATATATATATAAAATCTCATGATATAGATCATATATATATCTCATATATATGTACCATATATTTATTATATATGATGTCAAACTCAGAAAATGTACAAGACTAACAGTGAACCCTAATGTAAACTATGGACTTTGGGTGATAATGATGTGTCAATGTAGGTTTATTGATTGTAACAAATGTACCAGTGTGGTGTAGGATGTTAATTGTGTGTGTGTGCACAAGGGGTATATGGAAACTCTGTACTTTCTGCTTAATTCTGCTGTCAACCTAAACCTCCTATAAAGTTTATTAGTTTAAGAAAAACTAAAATAGGGATCACAACAATAAGAATCACTTGTGTTTGGTTATGCCTCTTAATACATACATAAAGATTCAATTTCAAATGTAAATTAGTATTGTTGCATGTCAGAACTTAACCAGGTTTAAATGTACTATATCCCTTAATGAATATTGCTAAATATGATAATTACTTTTGTTTGGTACTGCACAGTAGAGAATTCACAAAATATTCACTGACACCCAAAAAGAAAAATGATATGCACTGCTGCTTATACATGAACACACAGATAACCTGAGGGAAACATTTCATTAGTGAACAGCTCTATATATGCCAATGAACTATAGTTGTGGAAAGAAAACTGTAAACTTAAAAATCACTTAAAAAATACTTAATTATTTCAGTACTTATTTCCCTTGATAATATTTAGAAGAGGTGAGAAGGGAGAAAGATATACAGGAAATGTGTGTGTGTGTGCGTACGTGCGCACACGCGTGAGCACATGTGCTTTCTCAGAGATAGCAAGACTGTGTTAAATGTAATAGCTGTGCTTAATTCTATTCCTAGCTACTGCTGTTTATTTTAAATTGCCTACCTGGAATTCTACAGCACTGAAAATACTAAAGGGCTCTATCTTCACAGTCACAGAATTTTTAATTAAGATAAATTATTAAACATGATCTAAATTTTTTTTGTTTTGCTTCTGCTGCACATGTGAAATGATCCTTTCACTATTTGTAACTGGTAAAGGTGGGATATAAAAATTAAAAACATTTTATGGATACTCAGTAACATGACAACAGCAATTGTAAAGTATAAATTTTTAAATAAAATTTAAGAAAAATCTTAGTAAGCCATAGAGTTTAATCAATATTCACTGTGTTATGGCTCCTTAAATTTTATTACAGGGCAATGAGATAATTGTGAAAAATGCTTAATTTAAAAATATTTAATTCTCATTTCATGAGAATTTTGTCCTTTTGATTGCCAACATAATGTTATCAAATATTTGTTGTATGCATATTATGTGCCAGGCATTCTTCTAGTCAGTTGACAATAATATCCCATTTAATCCTCATAAGAACCATTTGAAATAGATATCCAACTTTACAGTTTAGAAAACAGAGGCACAGAGAAATGAAATAATTCAATTAAGACCTCATAGCTAGTACATATTGGAGCTGGAATTTAAACAAAGTAAGTTTAACACCAGAACTTGAAGTCTTAAATACAGGGGCTAAAAGAAAAATTACAATGTGACAAGCTGGAAGCATATCATATTTTATATATTTTTTACCTCTAATACAGTGAAAAACAGAGACATTTTGATCAACATTAAAAAATAATTTTTGTCACAAATGACATAAAAATTAACGCTGCCCCTGCTAGGCCTGCCTCCAAAAGGCACTTCCTACCCTAGGATATTTATCAGTTGAACATATGAAATAAAACTGCACGTTAATATAATTTAGTTAAACAAGCAATGATAGTTAAATCAATGTAGAATCCATGAATTACTACTATAAAGAAGTCAAGAGGGAATTTTAAAAAGCAGATTGAGAAACTTAAGTAGCCTCTATCTTCATATTAAAAGAATCAGATATATGTCCCATGGGTACTGCATACAGGGAATCAAATTTTAACTTCAGAAATGCATGCTCTTTACTAAGACTGTTACTGTTACAGTACCTAACATGCTGGAAATTGTAGTATGGACATATCAATATACTTTTTCTCATGAACTAATTTCTATGTTGTGATATATCTTCCCGAATTTTCACTTCTAAAGACTCCTGTTTTCACACTTGTCCTATTTACTGTCCTATTAACTGCCCCATGATATTGTCACCTTTAGACTCTATAGACTCTCCACTACTATATGATACCTTGGGCTTATTGATGTTTTTCCTTTTTTTTTGGATTATTTCTATGCTAGCTTTTTCCAAGCTTGAAGCCTCAGAATTTCCCACATAAGAGAAAACAAAACGTTATTTGCTTACTCTAATACTCTTGTGAGACTTAAGCTGTTCCTACTGGCTTTGGTTTACACTGCAGCATTCTTTCTATAGAAAATAATAATTTGGCATAATCATAGAAAACATTATTCCCTCATTCTCATTCTCACTCACAAGTTCAAATACAAACCATATCCTGATCCATCACATTGTTTTCTCTCTCCCAAGTAAGGCAACATCTTCCTCTTAAGATAAGTCTAATCTATTTCATGCTCAACCATATGTTTACATTCTATCTCAGGCCCATAAGTATATAAGATTCTTCCCAAAGAGTAAACCATACTTCATCTGAGTTCAAAGTAGGTCTCAAATCTTTTTAAATTCTAGCCTCTTGGATGCTAAAAGCCTTAGTCTTCATTGACCTTCAGCAAGTCTCTTCGATTTATTGTCTTACTGTGGAATACATTTCTTGACTTTGTAGGAGACTACTGATGACAATATGATTCATAAGAGATCTGGAGTTTCAAGATGAAGATTAACGGTGGTATTTCATTTTTACAGCTCCCTGTACCCGTTACGTCATATTCCCTCTGATATCATTACAGAGCTGAATTAAAGACTGCGGCTGGAAACCAGGTGCATAATAGAACATATCTTAAAGAAATAAAACTATTTCTGAGTTCATTTCCATGTAATATTTTAATTCTTCAGTGAAAGACCTGAGAAAACTACAGCACAACAACAAAGCAACTTATATTCTTATTCTTATTCTGCAGTTGCACAATCAAAGACACAGAGAAATTAAGTAACATGTCCTAGGCCACACAGGTATATAGATAGCCAAGCCAAGATTTACTCCAGAGCTTCTAGAACACACACAGCTTGACAGTGTATTCTTCAAAAGATCTCTGAATGACCAAGTCAACTTCTATCTTTTTTCAGTAGCAATTGCTTACTTTGGTCTCTTTCTATATTTGTTACAATTAAAATCTGTAGCAATTTATTTAACATAAATAGCATTCTCATTGTTCTGTATGCCTTACCCTCCTCTTCCATACAAGGACAGGAACAATGTGATACTATATAAGCAAAGTCACTGATTTCTTTAATCTATATTCCTGTATTCTATAAAGGCATAGCTGACAACTAAACCAGGTATGTCCATATTTAGAATATAAATGTTGATCTCTATGTATTGCTGCTTAAAACCTGATCTCCTGGCTACTAACCCTGATCCCAATTCAACTGTAGGTCTTAATCCATACATTAGCCTGTCTGAGCTTTTCATTCCTTTGAGTCTTTGCTATTAGATTTCCAGGTCTCTGAATCCATCTAAAATGAACATTAATAAAAAACTGTCTACCTGAAACTTCTGTTATTACTACATTGCTTTATGTTATCTCTTAAGATTATAATTTTGATTCTTTCTCTGGATCCCTGATTCTTAGCTTATTCTGTTTTTTTTTGTCCCTGTCCTTGAGGATCTACATCACAGGCTTTAATTTCATTAAGCTAGAAATAACTGTTACATTTTGTGACCATTTGAGACCTTAATAATATTCTCACTGTCTGAGTATATAAAAGTGGTTTGGCTACCATGTATTAGTTAGTTGATTTTAGCTTACACCCAAGTATATTTGAAGTTCTCAGCTACTTCTCCAATCCTTGACTCTCTTATATCATGCCTAAATATTTGAAAATTTTCTATTTATTTATATGAACACTTGAATTTATATTTTCCAAGCACTAATGTCTTCATTTTGACAGAGTACAATGATATAATCCTCAATAACACGAGACTTCAAGATAATATTTTGGAATATTCGGCATAGGTACAAGAGACAGTATAGTATACTTGAAACATCTGTAAATTTATAATTTGAATTCATGTAAAATAAATGACATTCTAAATTTATCAATTTTGTAAAATATAGCAGACTGAGTTTAATAAAATATTTTAAAAACTTCTAAAAATTAGTTTAAATGACCTATACCTGTAGATCCACTTGGAAAATAACTCCAGGTGCACACAGAGTTTTCCACAACACTACCTTTAATATGAAAAGTTTCATGCATTTAAATTAATTCTTTTAATGAGATTAACTGCACATCTACTGACTAAGATACATTGACAGTATTAAATGGGCTTTGGAAACGCATTTATTATCTGGCTACCTTTGTAGTTTCCCCAGATTCAAATCAAATTTTCTGCAGGTATTTTCAATTACCATTTAACTCATTTTACAGTGTAGTTTCTATGCGCCTCTCATTTAACCAGCAGTCATTGATTTTGTCTATTCAAACACTTCAGATGAGTTTTCTTCAGCTAATTCTTTCAACTCTTTACAGCTCTGAAATCCTCAGAATATCCTTTGAGATATGAAGAGGAAAACAGTCTCTCCTGTGCCTCTCTAATTCGTGTCTCTCTTTCAAAAGAGACACTAACACATTTATGCTTGATAACAGTACTGTGGTCACAAAGATGAAGGGTCTGGATAAATGAATCCCAGGGAAGATATCTGAAAAATGTGAGTGTGGTTAGCATGTAGAAGAAATAAGGTGTTGGGCACTTGAGCTTGGGATATCATAACAGACAGCTTCAAATGCTGATGGGCTGCTTTTTACATAACAACATAGGCTTATTGTGTAAAGTTTCAGAGGGCGAAATGAAGATTAATTTGTAGAAGATCCAGAGAGGTAGGCTTAGTATAATTACATTGGAGAACAAAATGAATAAATAATGAAATAATCCACACAGCAAGAAGTTTTTATTCACTGTATTTCAATTTAATTCAACAAATATTTATCCAGTTCCAACCACTGGCACAGTGTAGAATCAATTCAGATAGCTGTCTGTGCCACTACCTCTGGATCTGAAGAGCTATTTTATCTATAGGCTACTGACTGTGCAGCTTCTCAATATATTCTGCAGGTTGGAATACTTAACACCTAACGTGTTGAAGTTCATGTTTCTTACCACAGTGACCTCTGAGGACACTTATCTCTATTTTGTCACTGTGACCCAAAGCAGATGCATATGCATGACTCAATTTTCTTTTGTACTGAGACTAGGTTGAAATAGTTTAATAGCTCTTTACCAGAGATTCAAGGATAATAAATGGACAGTATTAAATAGATTATGCAAATAATTAAAATTAGCAGACATGACAGAAATTAAAATACACAGCCCTGACACATCTTATTCAATTCATTACAACAGGGCTTCTCAAACTTGAATGTTCATTATAAATCACCTGGGGATCTTATTTAAATGCAGATTGCACAGTAAGTCTGAGGTTAGGGCACATGCTCCTGGTGATGCTACAGTATAGAAAGAAAGAACACTAACAACATATTCAAGCCATTTCATTATTATGCAAAGCACTTTAACTCCTTACAGTCATAGTTCCTCATCCTCTTTCAATTACAGTCTCTGTTATATTTGCATAACAGTCCTTTACTTATCCTTCAAGTATTAGAAAACAGTCCCCTCTACAGAAGTTCTTAAGCTTTATCTCATATTACACAGAAAATGGCTTACAGTTTCTTCTGACTCCATGACCTATCAAAATGTTTATAGACATCCCTCCCCTTTTTCTCCTACTATTGTCACTGTAAACACATATATATTTAAATCATAAATTAAAGGTAAAAAATTTAACCCATAATTGTGTTTGGGAAGGAAAAAAAAGGACATCTCAAGTTACCATAAATGAAGAGAGCTGAAAGGCAGTGTAAACATATAATTTGATTCTGTGGCGGCCCAGGAAGCTCAAACAATGACACTAGGAGCTAGACCATAATTCCCATTAGAACAGGGGTCCCCAACCCCCAGGCTGGACAGCAGGGTGTGAGCAGCGGGCAAGCAAGCGAAGCTTCATCTGTATTTACAGCCACTCCCCATCACTCACATTACCGCCTGAGCTCCACCTCCTGTCAGATCAGTGGTGGTATTAGATTCTCACAGGGGTGTGAACCCTATTGTGAACCCTACTGGGAGGGATCTAGGTTGTGTGCTTCTTATGAGAATCTAATGCCTGATGATCTGAGGTGGAGCTGAGGTGGTGATGCTAGTGCTGGGGAGTGGCTGCAAATACAGATTATCATTAGCAGAGAGGTTTGACTGCACAGAGACCATAATAAATCAACTGCTTGCAGACTCATATCAAAACCCTATCAGTGAGTGGCAAGTGAAAACAAGCTCAGGGCTCCCACTGACTCTGCATTATGATGAGTTGTAGAATTATTTCATTATACATTACAATGCAAAAATAACAGAAATAAAGTGTACAATAAATGTAATGTGCTTGAATCATCCCGAAACCACCCTCACCCCACCCCAGTCTGTGGAAAACCTGTCTTCCATGAAACCAGTCCCTGGTGCCAAAAAGGTTGGGGACCGCTGCATTAGAAGATAGAAAAGGTGGAATTAAACTCATGTGAAGTATATTGCTGTAACTGAAGATCCTCAACTAAAGTTTTTTTAAAAGGCTGACTTGACTTTGGAAAGGAATAATTTAAAAAAAAACAAAACCAAAAACAAGCAGCTCCACTGGCGTAGAAAATATTGGGGAAACTTGTCACAGCTCAAAAATCCAGTGTGTCTTCAGTGTGGAATGTGAACCTGAGACTCACATAGTATGGGTCTGAATTTATATTTCTGATGAAGCAAGAGATACAGACAAAGGAAACTGAATTGTTTTGGGGGTAACTAAAACTCTGGGACCACAAGAGGAATCACTGCAACAGAAAAAAACATTCTGTAGCTACATCTTCCCCACTCGTGTTGAAGGTAGGGAGATGAAAGAAACTTTGCAATTCTAAATAAACCAAAAATGGATTAAAGACCTAAATGTAAGACTGGAAACCATAAAACTCCTAGAAAAACACAGATGGAACCCTCTTTGATATAAATCGTAGTATTATTTTCTTGGATTTGTCTCCTAAAGCAGAGGAATAAAAGCAAAACCAAACAAATGGGACTTATTTAAACTTAAAAACTTTGGCACAGCAAAGGAAACCATCAACAAAATGAAAAGACAACCTACTGAATGGGAGAAAATATTTGCAAATGATATGAAATGATATGACCAATAAGGAGTTAATATCCAACATATATAAACATCTCATACAACTCAACATCAAAAAAAAAAAACCAATAAAAAATGAGAAGACCTGAATAGACGTTTTTCAAAGAGGATATACAGATGGCAACAGACACATGAAAAATCGCTCAACATCAGAGAAGTGCAATGCTCTTAATCATCAGAGAAGTGCAAATTAAAACCACAATGAGAGATCAGCTCACACCTGTCACAATAACTATAATCAAAAGGACCACAAATAACAAATGTTGGCGAGGATATAAAGAAAAGGGAACCCTTATACACTGTTGGTGGGAATGTAAATTGGTGCAGCCACTGTGCAAACAGTACAGAGGTTCCTCAAAAAACTAAGAATTGCACTATCCTATGATCCAACAATTCCACTCTGGATATACATCTGAAGAATATGAAAACACTAATTTGAAAAGATGCATGCACCCCAATGTTCACAGCAGCATTATTTACAACTGCCAAGATATGGAAGCAACCTAAGCATCCAACGCCAGACGAATGGAAAAGAAGATACATAAATACACACAACGGAATACCACTCAGCCATAAGAAAATGAATGAAATTTTGCCATTTGTAACAACACTGATGCACTTGGAGGGTATTATGCTTAGTGAAACAAGTCAGACAGAGAAAGACAAATACTGCATGATATCACTTACATGTGGAATCTAAAATGTAAAACAAACTAGTGAATATAACAAAAAAGAAACAGACTCACAGATATAGAGAACAAACTAGTGGTTATCAGTGGGGAGAGGGAGGGAGGGAAGGACAAGATAGGAGTAGGAGATTAAAAGGTACAAGCTACTATGCATAAAAAAAATAAGCTTCAGGATATATTATACAGCACAGAGAATATAGCCAATATTTTACAGTAATATAAATGGAATATAATCTTTAAAAATTTTGAACCACTATTTTGTACACCTGAAACATATAATATTGTACATCAACTATACCTCAATAAAAAACAAATTTTTTAAGGAAGAAGCATGGAATATCATCTTTTAAATTTGTGTGTGGCAGGCCTATGAATTTGGGTCTGAGACCATGTCCTGTGACTGATTTAGATGAATCCTCTCATAATCATGTTCAATACTTAAAAGGGCTTCTCTCTACCCTGGAAACTCTGAGACATAAAACATAATAAGAACCTGGAAGGATCTTCCAGAAGAAGTCTGCTACCTTAACTAACCAAAAGATTTCATCTACATAAAAGTGATGTGCAGGAAGGACAGGCTGTCACTGCACTGGAAGAGACCCCTTCAAGTGCTGCTGATTGCCCATATAGCTATCAAGTGGAAAAAACAACATCTGGCTTCATGCTCCTCATGTGAAGTAAGCACCTCAGGAGAACTCAACTGTGTTTCCTACTAAGGTCTTAAAATCTAAGTTTCCTAGAGTAACTAAAATTGGCAGTAAACTAAACTAAAAGGAGGTATTCTACAGGCTCTTTACTATTCTTATAGACACACTGCTGTCCTATTCACAGTAGGGTTATTTTAATCACTTTAAAAATCAAATTTTATTAGAAAATAAACATGATTTTTGCCACCTTATTTTATGGTTCTGTGCTCCCACTTACAGCTCCCATAACCTCATCTCCAACTAACTCCAAATTAAACTTCCAGTTCAAACACAGTCTGGACTAAATCCAACAGATTAATTACTGACAGAGTAAAGGTGGGAAAATATTCATTAGTAATTTTTGATAATTACACAGTAAAAGTAATTGATATGCATATCCAAGCACTTTTGCCCTAAATATGACACAAAAACATTTGACTGGAAGAATGATAAGAAAATAAAACGGCATCCATGCAATAAACAAACAGAAATCTGGCATTTACAGATAGAGACTGAAAAAAAAAAAAACAGGTCTAATGTTACTAGATGAACTTTGGGATGCAAGTTTTCTCTGGACCCAGTATAAACAGATAAACAAAGATGAACTGTGTTATTTATGGAGATTTAGTTGACTATTATAAAAGTATAACTATTGATTTATACCTGATGCAAGATTTGAAACAGAGCAATATGCATTAAACAAATTTCACTGGGTGCCACATAATAACATTTTGACACTAGATGATGGTCATGAATGTCTTTGTGTATCACATCTGGTAAAAATTACTGGTAAGAGAACAATTATTAAGTGGCAGTCCAAACTGTCACATAAATGCATAAATGTTACGGTACTTATGTTACTGACTGACTCTCAGGTGAAATTTATTGAGCTTTGCAAAAAAAAAAAAAAAAAAACTCAACTAAAAATGTAGATTATCAGTCTTCAGAGTTAAGCTACTCCTTAGGTTTGAACTGCGTAAGACTTCACAAGGAATTGCCAAATAATACTCGGAGAGTTAATCATTTGAAAACACAAGCAATAGAGTATCACAGCAATTTGTAAAATTAATGTATGACTAAAAAAATGCTGCACAATGCTAATCAAGAATCTGATTTAACTTTTCACCACTGGTATGCCATACTCAAAGGTTACTACCCCAGGCAAATAACGTACTGACTTTTAAAATTTTCAGTAATTCTATGGTAATTCTGATAGTTGCTTTTCTTTATTATGGACTTGCTGGATATTTAGACAACTGAGAATTACCCACAGGAAGGTAGAACAGCAATGGAGACAGCTAGAAAATTGCAATGCTACTATTTTACACTAATGCAGGGAGGATATTTTAAGGGCAAAGACAATTTAAAAATAAGAAGCTAATTTTTCCCTTGAAAACAAGGGAAGAGACTCACCTCCTCCCCCATTTACTCCCTGCCTTTCTTACAGCAGTTACTCCAGAAAACTTAAGTTCTTCCTCTGTCTTTTTGAAATCTTATAAAAAGCCAAATAAGCCTCTTGCTAGCTATGAGACCCAGTATTATTTTTCTTAATAATCTAGGAACCATCTTTGAAATGCAATCATCGAGGATATTGCCCCTATCTCCCAGTTCCTATAAGAGTTCAGGAGCCTAACTTCAGTGGGTCTCACTCCAAGTTGCAAAATGTCCTCTTTTTTGGATAAAGAAAATTAGCTAATCACCAAGTATATTTAGGATGACATATGTGACACATGGTGCTATTAAGACCTCTCTCGTGAGCTATTTATTTATTGTTTTTTTGAGAACATGTGTGTAATGGGTTATATCTGCTTGACTATATAAAGGGGTGAAATTTCTGTCTTTGCATCTCTTAGTGGGTTGCCTGTGATGCATACTACATTCTGATATAATACTTATTCAACAATAAAACTGTGTTTTCTCTTCTACCTTTGTGAAGAGGTTTTCCAGGTTGGGAGGAGGTTTGGGTTTTAATTTTATTTCTGCAACAGGCTTAAGCACATAATATTCAAACAAAAAAATATAAATCAAAATATATCAGTGACCAGAGAAAATATCAGAGTAAATTTACTTGGAGTTTGATGTAAGTGCAATGAATTTATGTTATCAACTGGGGGGAAATTATCTTTACAATATTGATTCTTCCAATTCATGCACATTGCTTTATTCATGTCTAAATTGTAATTCTGTATTGAAAATCATCCTTTTTTCCTATTGTCATCATATTTTTCTCTTTTTTCAACATTCATATTGCTTATTTTTAAATCCTTTGCTAGCTCAAACATCTAGATCATCTGTGCTTCTACATCTATTGCTTTTTGTTCTCGTGACTATCAGTCGTATTTCTAATTGCTTTTGTAAAAAAACATGTTTAGGATGAATATTGATCTGTAGATCAGGGTCTTTACCCTATTGATGTGATGGATTACATTACTTGGTTTTTGAGAGTTGAACTCATCCTTCATGCATGGAGTAAGTTCCACCAGGCCTTGATGTATAATTATTTTTATATCTTGTTGGATATGACTTCTTAATATTTGAGGATTTTTGCATCTTACATTCAGAGATATTGGCCTGTAGTCTCTTGTGGTGCCTTTGTCTGACTTTGGAATTGGTGTTGCTGGCCTAATAAAATGATTTAGGGAGTACTCTCTATTTTCTATTTCTGGAAGAAATCATAAGGAATTGGTAACATTCTTTCCTTAAATGTTTGGTATACTTCACCAGTGAAACTATCTGGGTCTTGTGCTTTCTGTTTGGGAAAGTTACTAGCTAATGATTCTTTTTTTTTTTTTAGTAATATAGGCCTATTGAGAGTAACTTATTTCTCCTTGTGTGAGTTGTAGTGCTGTATCTATCAAGGAATTAGTACATTTCAACTAAGATATCAAATTTGTGGGCACAGAGATGGTCGTATTATTCTTTTATTAACCTTTAATGTCCATCAGATCAGTAGTGAAGGGCCCCTTTTTATTTCCAATATTACTAATTTATGTCTTTCCTCTTTTTTTTTCTTGGTTAGCTTGGTTGGAGGTTTATTAGTTTTACTGATCTTTTCAAAGAACCACTGTTTGGTTTTGTTGATTTTCTCTAATGTTTCCTATTATCAATTTCCTTGATTTCTTCTTTTTGGTTTTTCTTTTCTTCTGCTTACTTTCAATTTAATTTGCTCTTCTTTTATAAAGTGGAGGCACAAATTATTTTAGAACCTTTTTTTCCCCTAATAAATTAATTGAATGCTCTAATTTTTCATCTAAGCACTGATTGTTTAATCTTACAAATCTTGATAAATTAACTTTTCATTCTTATTTAGTTAAAAATGTTTTAAATTTCTCTTAAGGCTTCTTCCTTATCCCATGTGTTATGTTAAAGGCTTTTACTTATTCTTTAAATATTTTGAGGTTTTCTAACTATCTTTCTGTTCTTTATTTCTAGTTTAATTCCATTGTAGTCTGAGGGCATACTTTGCAATACTTTCTATTCCTTTAAATTTGTTAGTGTGTTTTGTGTTCCAGATTGTGGTTTATCTTGGCAAATGTTTTCTGTGACCTTAAGAAGCATGTGTATTCTGCTGCTTTTGGATAAAGTATTCTACAAATGTCAATAATATACAGTAAATTCATGGTGCTGTTTAGCTCAACTATATCCTGAATTAGTACTGCCTGATGGATCTGTCAATTGCTGATGTATTGAAGTCACGAACAGTAAGAGTGAATTCTTCTGTTTCGCCTTACTTCTCCTTCTCTATCGGTTTTTCCCTTATGTATTTTGACACTTTCTTGTTAGACCCATACACATTAGGGATTGATACGTTTTCATGGAAAGTACCCTTTATCATTATTTAATGTCATCTTCATCCCTGATAATCTGTCTTGTTCTGAAATCAGTTTTACCTGAAACTAATAGTCCAGTTTACTTTTGATTAGTGTTATAACGGTGTATCTTTATTCCTTCACTTTTAATCTTTGTGTCTTTATATTTTAAATGAGTTTCTTATAGACATAATTGAGTTTGTTTTTTTATCCATCCAGACGATGACTTGTAATTTTTATATTTAGACCATTCACATTTAAAGTGATTACTGATACAGCTGAATTAATACTTATTATGTTTGTAACTGTTTTCTATTCACTGCTCTTGTTTTTTATTTCTTTTTTTTGTTTTGGCTCTTTATATGCATTCTCTGGTTTTAACTGAACATTTTACATAATTCCATTTTTTTCCTCTGTTAGCACATAATTTTTCTCCAACTCTTTTTTTTCCCCCTTAGTGGTACCATAGACTTTGTAATATACACCTGAAATTTAATAGTATATCACTTCACAGGTAATGCAGGTACCTTATAAAAAATTATTCTTGATTCCTTTCTCCTATGCCTTTGTAACATTGTCATACATTTCACTTATCAATAGGTTATAAAAACCAAATACATCATTGCTATTATTTTCAACTGAACTGTAGATAAATTAAGAAGAAAATAAAAGATTTTATTTTACCTTCGTATATTCCTTCTCTAACACCTTTTTTTTGTTTATGTAGCTTTCAGTTTCTAAACTATGTCATTTTCTGAGTAAGCTCTTAATATTTCTTGCAAGGCAAGTCTGCTGAAAACAAATTCTCTCAATTTTTATTTTTCTGATATAGTCTTTATTTCTTCTTCACTTTTGAAGGATAATTTCACCTAGAACTCTAGGTTGATTTTTTTCTTTCAATACTTAAATATTTCACTCCACTCTTTTCTTGCTTGCATGGTTTCTCAGGAGAAATTTGACAATTCTTATCTTTGTTTCTCTATAGGGTAAGGTGTTTCTTTTTACTGCCTTCCTTCAACATTTTTTGTCTTCGATTATCTACAGTTAGAATATGATATGCCTAGCTTTAGATTTTTTTGAAATTTATCTTACTTTGGGTTCTTTCAGCTTCTTGCATCTGTGGTTTGTTGTCTGTCATTAATTGTCAGAGAAAATTATTGAGAATTAATTCTGTCAACCATTAAAAGTTCAAATATTTCTTCTGTTTCTTCCTCCCCCTTGTGTTCTCACTATGCACATGTTACACATTTTGTAACAGTCCCACAACTCCTGAATATTCTGTTGCTTTTTTTTTCATACATTTTTCTCTTCTCTTTTCAGTTTGGAAGTTTCTGTTGACAAATGTTCAAGCTCTGTGAGTCTTGGTCGTGTCCAGTCTACTGATGAAACCATCAAAGGCATTTGTCATTTTTGTTACAGCTTTTGGATTCCTAGCACTACAATTTGATGATTTTTTTTTCTTTTCTTTTTTCCCTCTTTACAGGTTATTAGCATCAAATGACATAATACGTGAAGAGTTCTCAGAATAACACAAAATACAGAGTATTGTACATGCTACTGTTTTCTCTTTGCTTATATCACTAAGCATGTTACTCCAGAATCTAGTCCAAAATTTATTTATTTTTCTTCCTGTTTTGTTTCTGGATGTTTTTATCCCATAAGTTGATTTTTCACTTCAAGTTAACATCCCAGTTGGATTCCTGAAAGGACTTTTAACATTTTTTTTAACATCTTTATTGGGGTATAATTGCTTTACATTGTTGTGTTAGTTTCTACTGTATAAAAAAGTGAATCAGCTATACATATACTTATATCCCCTTGCTCTTGCATCTCCCTACCACCCTCCCTATCCCACCCATCTAGGTGGTCACAAAGCACCGAGCTGATCTCCCTGTGCTATGCAATGGCTTCCCACTAGCTATCTATTTTACATTTGGTAGTGTATATATGTCAATGCCACTCTCTCACTTCCTCCCAACTAACCCTTCTCCCTCCCATGTCCTCAAGTCCATTCTCTATGTCTGCATCTTTATTCCTGTCCTGCCCCTAGGTTCTTCAGAATAAATTTTTCTTTTTTAGATTCCATGTATATGTGTTAGCATACAGTATTTGTTTTTCTCTTTCTGACTTACTTCACTCACTACGACAGACTCTAGGTCCATCCACCTTACTACAAATAACTCAGTTTAGTTTCTTTTTATGGCTGAGTAATATTACATTGTATATATGTGCCACATCTTTATCCATTCATCTGTCGATGGACACTTAGGTTGCCTCCATGTCCTGGCTATTGTAAATAGTGCTGCAATGAACATTGTGGTACATAACTCTTTTTGAATCATGGTTTTCTCAGGGTATATGCCCAGTAGTGGGATTGCTGGGTCAAATGGTAGTTCTATTTTTAAATTTTTAAGGAACCTCCATACTGTTCTCCATAGTGGCTATGTCAATTTACATTCCCAGCAACAGTGTAGGAGGGTTCCCTTTCCTCCACACCCTCTCCAGCATTTATTGTTTGTAAATTTTTTGATGATGGCCATTCTGACAGGTGTGAGGTGATACCTCATTGTAGATTTGATTTTCATTTCTCTTATGATTAGTGATGTTGAGCATCCTTTGATGTGTTTGTTGGCAATCTGTATATCTTCTTTAGAGAAATGTCTATTTAGGTTTACTGCCCATTTTTGGAGTAGGTTATTTGTTTTTTTGATATTGAGCTGTATGACCTTCTTGGATATTTTGGAGATTAATCCTTTGTCAGTTGCTTCATTTGCAAATATTTTCTCCCATTCTGAGGGCTGTCTTTTCATCTTGTTTATGGTTTCCTTTGCTGTGCAAAAGCTTTTAAATTTCATTAGGTCCCATTTGTTTATTTTTGTTTTTGTATCCATTTCTCTAGGAGGTGGGTCAAAAAGGATCTTGCTGTGATTTATGTCATAGAGTGTTCTGCCTATGTTTTTGTCTAGGAGTTTTATAGTGTCTGGCCTTACATTTAGGTCTTTAATCCATTTTGAGTTTATTTTTGTGTATGGTGTTAGGAAGTGTTCTAAGTTCATTGTTTTACATGTAGCTGTCCAGTTTTCCAGGCACCACTTATTGAAGAGGCTGTCTTTTCTCCATTGTATATTCTTGTCTCCTTTATCAAAGATAAGGTGACCATATGGCAGAGCTCTCACCGATTGATATTACCTGGGGCTGGGAGGTCTCTGGTGGTCCAATGTCCTGAACTCAGCTCTCCCACCTCAGAGGCTCAGGCCTGCCTGACAGCTGACCAAAGCACCAGGAACCTGTCAGCCACATGGCTCAGAAAAAAAGGGAGAAAAGAAACAAAGAAAGAAAAAAATAAATGTTATTAAAATTAAAAATTAAAAAATTATTAAAATTTAAAAAGTGATAAAAATAAAAAAGAAAAGAGCAACCAAACCCATAAACAAATCCACCAATGATAACAACTGCTATAAACTAAGATAAACATAAAAATCAGAAGTTGGCCAGTCACATACAGGAAACCCCAAGTCTACAGTTGCTCCCAAAGTCCACTGCCTCAATTTTGGGATGATTCGTTGTCTATTCATGTATTCCACAGATGCAGGATACATCAGGTTGACTGTGGAGATTTAATCCACTGCTCCTAAGGCTGCATGGCTAAATTTCCCTTTCTCTTCTTTGTTCGCACAGCTCCAGGGGTTCAGCTTTGGATATGGCCCCGCCTCTGAATGTAGGTTGCCCTCTGGTGTCTGTTCTTCGCCCAAACAGGAGTGGGTTAAAGGAGCGGCTGATTAGAGGGCTCTGGCTGGGGGAAGGGAGGGGTATGGAATGTGGGGTGAGCCTGCGGCAGCAGGGGCCCAAATGACATTGCAACAGCCTGAGGCATTCCATGTGTTCTCCCGGGGAAGTTTTCCCTAGATCACTGGACCCTGGCAGTGGCAGGCTGCACAGGCTCCCAGTTGGAGGGGTGCAGGGGTGTGGATAGTGACCTGTGCTTGCACACAGGCTTCTTGGTGGCTGCAGCAGCAGCCTTAGTGTTTTATGCCCGTCTCTGGTGTCTGCACTGATAGCCATGGCTAATGCCCGTCTCTGGAGCTTATTTAGGTGGTGCTCTGACTTCCGTGTGCAGGCAGGGAAGGAATCCCCTCTCCTCGCACACCCCGAAACAATGGTCTCTTGCCTCTTCGGCAGGTCCAGAGTTTTTCCCGGACTCCCTCCCGGCTAGCTGTGGCACACTATCACCCTTCAGGCTTTCTTCATGCAGCCAACCCCAGTCCTCTCCCTGGGATCTGACCTCTGAAGCCTGAGCCTCAGCTCCCAGCCCCCACCCAATCCAACAGGTGAACAAACAAGCCTCTCAGGCTGGTGAGTGTTGGTCAGCACCCATCCTCTGTGCAGAAGTCTCTCCGCTTTGCCCTCTGCACCCTTATTGCTGCGCTCTCCTCGTGGCTCTGAAGCTTCCCCCCCACCCACCCCCCGTCTCTGCCAGTGAAGGGGCTTCCTAGTGTATGGAAACTTTTCCTCCTTCACAGCTTCCTTCCAGAGGTGCAGGTCCCCTTCCTATTCTTTTGTCTTTATTTTTCTTTTGCCCCACCCAGGTCCATGGGTGGTTTCTTACCTTTTGGGAAGTCTGAGGTCTTCTGCCAGCATTCAGTACATGTTCTGTAGCAGTTGTTCCACATGTATTCTTGATGTATTTGTGGGGAGGAAGGTGATCTCCATGTCTTACTCCTCCACCATCTTGAAGGTCTTCTCACAATTTGATTCTTTCTTTATAGTTTTAATCTCTCTGTTTGCATTACCTATTTGTTCTTGTACATCTACTTTTTCCATTATAGCCCTTTGCATTTTAATCACAGTTGCTTTAAATTCCTGTTGTGATAATTCCAAAATTTCTGCCATATATGTATTCAGCACTGTTGCTTATTTTGTTTCTTCAGACTGTATTTTTGCTTTTTAGTATGTCTTGTAATTTTTCATTGAAAGCTGGACATGATTTTTAAACCATTGGTTTAACAAAAACTTAGGTAAATAGGTCTTTAAATGTGATGTTTTATGTTTATCTGCCTAGAAGTTAGGCCATGTCTAGTGTTTGCTGTAGCTATAGTATCAGACACTAAAATTTCTCTAGTGTCCTTATTTTTGTCTTCCCTATGGTCTTTGATTTTCCAAGAGACTCCTGGTTAAATAAGGTCTGAGCTTTGCAGTTATTTCCTTTGTAATCTCTGTTATTATAAAAGAGCATTATTGATGTGATGGTAAGGTATGGAACAGGTGAAGCATTCTAAAATTCTATAATTAAATCTTTGTCTTCTAGTGAGTTTGTGCCACTGGGCTATGACCTTCACAAATGCTTCTCAGCTTTTTTTTTCCCCTCCCTTCAGTTGTAACAGGAATGTTTAGTGAAGTTGGAGCTAGGTTTTCCCTTTCCCTATATTGAAAGCAAGATGAGGCTGTAGTTGGCTATTTTCTTTCTCCCAGGATAGTTGGGCCCTGGTAACAGTTTCTCTTAACGGCAGTCTGTTAGTGTTTAGGAGAACAGAAGAATCTGGGTGTATTTCAAAAGTTTATCTTTCTCCTTCTTTTCTTGAAGGAAAGAGAGGATTTTTCTCCAGCCTTCACTCTGAGAGCCTGGTGTGGCTTTGGGAGGTAAAACTCATGAAAAGTGTTGGACTCCTCCTAAAGCTGGGCTCTCAGGAGTTTTCTCTTTCGAACTTCACAGGGCTCAGTTTCTAGCCATTAGTAATTACCTTAAAGTGTTCCTGCCAGTTGCTGGATCCAGCAGCTGCTCAACTTAAGATGTGATTTTCTGTATTCATATCTTTTCAGTTTGGGGGATAGTGATTTTCCTTGTGACTTCAATTCTCTGATGGATCCAAGAAGAGTTTTTGATTTTCAGTTTGTTCAGCTCTTTCTTGTGATGAAGGGAGTGCTGAAGTCTACATTATTTATGTGTCAGACTGAAACTGGAAGTCTTACTACATTTTAAATGCCAACTATTCAAATTATTTATCAAGTCGATTGCTAACAATAGAAGTGCTCAGCTTGTAAACCTGATTTTAATCTGTACCTGGATGTACACTACAACTTTGACTGTCTAATGGCATTCTTTGCATCTCTTTCCTCTCACTCTAGTGCAGAGAGATGTTTCGATCCCCTAAACACCAAAAAGTGACATCTATAACCCAACTTCCCTCTTCTGCTGTTGCTCTCTTATGACCCTTCATCAATATTATGTAGGGAAGAGACTTCCTTGTGCAGTGGTTTCCTTCTCAGGGTTCCAAACAGGAACAAGGGAAAATCGTCCCTACTTTCAGTTTTCCTACTAATGTTTCTAATGTATTTCCCATGTTGGACTTTGGCTTAAAGACATGGGTATATCCATGCTCTATTTCTTTGCCCCAGCTCTGTTTCCTTTCCTTTTTGTCCATTCTTATTGGATCAGAAAAATAATGGAATTTCTCCTTCCTCTTTTGGTTTGAATGGGATATTTTATGTCATATATCGTTTTCCCTATCCTATAGTTTATAATGACAGTGATTTTTCAAGTATGCAAGAATGAGAAGATAGACTCACGCTCAAGTGAGCTAACGTAATTAAAAACCTCATCTCAAAAAAAGGACATTTATTTTTTTGCTGGAAACTAAAAAATAATTTTAAATGACAGTCAAAGCTAAACGGTTACATCTTTATTCTGGTATACATCAATCCTTCTCTGGAAGGATTAACTATTGTTTTAACAAGTGGAAAGACCAAAGAAAAAAAATTGTAGGGTATATAATTAAATATTGAATGTATTTCATAAAATATATGTATATATGCTTAGTGAATAGTCATACTTAATAGCATATTTTTCACAAATTTTCTTCTTAGTTTCTTTCTAAATTTTTTCTCTTATGAATGAACAAAGTTACATACAGCTCAAAAATGTCAAAAATAATAAAGTTAAACAAGTCCTCATTTTAGAAGTGAGACAGCTTATTTAGAGTCAACAAGTATGGAAATAAAATAGAATGAGCCAGCCAGCTTTTAACTTCAAGTTTCAGCATTCCACTCTGAGCCATATTTTAAGAGATGCAGAAAAAAATATTCTTTTAAAATGAATAACAGTAATCCAATGCAATCAATGGCAACAATAAAACATAATTGGCTGATCCTCAAAGTGTAAAAACCTTTGATTGCATATATGCAAGATCAGATGTAGCAAATCCATATGCCTGCAAACCAAGCAACAATTTCAACAAAGATGTTGTCTCAGTTCAAAATGAGTGTGATGTGGCTAACTGAGACATCAATGCAAAAGTTTTTAGCAGCAGCAAGTTTTGGTCTGACTGCTTCTGGAGGCAATGGTTGAAATAAAATCGACTTATTCCTATTCAACGAGGAACTTCTATACACCAGGCATTGTCCTATTGACTGAGAATATAATGGTCACTAAAAGTAGATATAAGTCATGCTCTCAAGAATTTGCATTTTCATATAAAGTAGAAGTAGTAACAAAATACAAAAATAGATATACATTTTCAAGTGCTATAGGTACTACAAAACCAAAGTGTAATGAGAGAGTATGATATAGTTTGACCTGGTCAGAAAATATGTGAAGTATTTTTTGAGAAAGGGATAATTGACCTGAGATCTGAACAGCAGCAAAGAGTTAACTAGAAAAAACAAAAACTGGATAAATATGTCAGTCAGGAGAAACAGCATGGGTACAATCCCAACGCCAGGAAAACACAAGTGTAAAGGAACCAAACAAAGTCAGTTTGATTGAAGTAAAGGGGATGGGGCAGCATGGGAAAAAATGAGACCAACAAGCCCAATTATAAAAGGCTTTTGACAATTTTGTCTCTTTTATTAAAAAGAAAGAACACCATTTGAAGTGTGTAAGTATAAAGGAGTATTAGAATAAAATGAAGGTATTTTGATCAAATTCATATCTCCAAAGGATGGTGCTGGGAACAATGTTGAGAAAATACATGAGACAATAAACACAGGTAGAGTCATTACGCAATTATTTCTGTATTTAAGAGATAATAGTAACTCTGATTAGAGGAAAGAAATGCAGAAAAGTGAATCAGTTCAAGAGATATTGAAAAGGTACAATTAATAAGACTGATTATCTTAATCACCAGGTTCTGTGGCATATTAAAAAGCTTGACAATCCTTCTGGCTTACAACAATAAACATTTTCATGCTCACAGGTTACAGATGTGCAGGTGTGCAAATCAACTACCATTTATTTTATCCTGACTGGACTTGTCTGAGACTTAAGGGACCGCAGGTCACTGGTTGGGTTCAGGTCTGCTCCACGTGCCTTTCCTCTGAGGCTTGTGATAAAGAGGTACAGCTACTCATGACATGCTGTTTTAATGGTGTCATAAAAGTGCATGAGGGAAAACAATCCCATCAGTAGATTGGGGAAGTATGAGGGAAGTAGTGTAAATAACATGGGAAGTGGCATAGATAAATGATCGTACTCTAGGGGACTGAAGAATTTGAACTATAATCCAATCTACCAAAGTTTTATAGACAATACAGTGGTAGGTAGGTTACAGGGGCAAGTAGGTAGACAGAATGATGCCTATATTTGCATAATTTCTATACATTACTGGTTGGATGACAGTGTCATTAATGAACTTTGGGAACAATAAAAATAACTATTAATTGGATGGAAAACTCAAAAATTCAGTTTTGGACATTTCAAATTTTAGTTGCCTTTTAAGGAATTAAAAGGAGAACTCAAGAAAACAACTAAATATAACACTCAAGTTCAGAGAAGAGACAGATGCTGGGAATGAAAGTTAGGATGTCTTCTTTGTACAAGAGGCAATTTCATCTTAGATATGAATAAGATTTCCCAGGGCTATCACATAAGGAAAAAGGGGTAGAACAGAAAACTGGTATTGAGGAACTCAAATATTTTATATTTGAAAAAAGAACTGCACACCTCTAAAAAGACAGCAAATGATTTGCTAGAGAGACGAGGAAAAGTAGGAGATTGCTTTGTTATTTAACTCAAGGAAGAAAGAGTTTCAAGTATCAAGGCTGTATCAAGATAAATAATAAAGCATGTCTACTGTATTTCATTACATAAGAGTTTACTGCTGACTTGGGATGAACAATTTGGGTAGATGATAGGGTTTAGAATTATAGCTGTTTTAAGAGTGACTAAACAGCAAATAAATGAAGGTGATGCTTAAAATACTTTTTAAAAGTTTTGTTAGGAGGGAAAAGATATAAAAAATAGGATATCATCTTGAGATATGAGGATGGTAGAAGAAAAAATCTTTTTCTTATTTTAAAATTTTTTTTCAAAGGTCAGAGTGTTAAGGGTACTTAAAATCCAATGGGAAATATTCATTTCAGAAAGAATAGTTGAATATTCAGAAGACTGAGGAGGGGGTAATGTTCATGTAGGAGGTACTATGTTCCAAGGCACATGATATGATTTAGCCTTAGATAAGAGAAGTTAAGTGAGGAAGAAAGATAAGACAGGAGTTAGATGAGACAGAAGAATTAGGACATTAGGAATCCCCAATTCAAACAAATTAACAAGATAAATAATTTAGAGTGAGAGTAAAGAGAATTTAGTCTTGACAAGATGATGTTTAACTTGATGGATCATGAAATATATGCTGGATATCAAATAATAATAGTAACTATTATCATTATTATTTTTACAGACAATGTGGATGTAGAACATCCAAGGTACTCTATAAAATAACCTGTTAAAACTAATAATTGAATTAGGTTACACGGCCATTTTTCTCATGCTTTTAAAAGTCACCCTAGCAGTATGTTCATACAATCTTCTAGGGTTCTTTTAGCATATTAAATCTTGTATCCCAGAAGACACCCAAAGACTAAATCACCTCTAATCTAATTTTGGTTCAACATCCCTTGATCAAACACACTCAGAAATATATCCCTTGCACACTCTCCCAGCTTCTGCTGGTATCCACTAGCTAAGTCTAATTTTGGGGGGGTTATAGTTACTTTCATTTCTTATCACACCCTGCTTATCCTTAAATAGGACAGCTGTAACTTAACCCTGTTCACTGGGATTTGGGCAAGGAGGGAAATTGAGTACATGTTCTGAGAGATACATGTTGTCTTGGGGAGAAGTTTCTTCATCCTCTTCAACCAAGTCTTAGGGACAGCATTTAACCGGAAATACTGGGCCATTTATACAGGGTCAGAGGTTTCTGAAGAACATGGACTTACTGAGACTTTTCAGTGAACCAATAAAAATTTATCATCTCCTGGATCAAGGTCCCATTCTTTCCTAAACAGGACCCTGAACTTGGCATATCAGACCTACCTGGGAGTTCAGCTAATCTGATGGTTTATTCCTGGGCCAAGTCCTCAGTTTTCTTTGCTCTCCCTTGAAAGGGATGATGGACTTATAAAATGCAAATAAGGAGACTCTCCGGCTTTTGCACTTAGATTTCACTTGCCTATTAATTTCTCTCATTATTTGATCACTGTACAACCACCAAGAGTGCTTACTAATAGCTACCTCAACCATCAACAGTGCTTACTAATAGCTACCCAATACCACTGACGTTATAGTTACTATTTTTCTCGTATTTTCAAATGCTGCCTACTTCATACCAACTAGCACATTTTTTCCCAGCAGTATACCATCCCAGTTCACCAAAAGTAAACATTTTAACAACTGCACTTTTATCTTGTGTCAAGACCTGTGTTCCACCAATAGGAATCATCAGTGAGAGGTCCTTATTGCCAGTCCGGCAGCAAGTAATCCAGCCATAACATAGCACCCTATCATCTACTTTCTTGGCCCACTTCTGATATCAATTATCTTAGGTTGAGTTTCCTGGGAAGCAGACACAAATAGGAAGATTAACTTTCATGAGGCTTATTATGGCATGTAACTAATTCCTATCCTTCCTTGTTAAAGAAAAACTTTAAATAAAGTAAAGTTTAAGTAAATTCTCAGGACCACACTAATCAATACTATCAATGTAAACCAACTTTGCCATCATGCTAAAATTAGTAGGGTGACATTACATATACCAACTTCAAAATTTTGCTTAAAGAAAAGTCTTGAGTGATCTGCTCATATAATTATCTTTACAGGAAAATAAAATGCTTTTTAAGTGTCATAAATAAAATAAAATGTTCTTTGAGTAGTGTTTCACACTCTTAAAACTGTAGCTTAAGAAAAGAAATCAGAGGTGACTGTCTGTAACTATGATTTTAAATACATGAAGTATTTTTGCGGGCAAATTTTCACAAGTTGAGGGTTATAATGGCTACAATAGCGAAACTGAGATCCCTAATGTACTTTTAAGATGTTCAGCACCATCCCTGTCAATACTATAGTTTACTCTTTAAACCTGGAAAATTCATGTAAGTTAATTTTTTACTTTGAATGCATTTTCTCGGTAGTTTTATTGATTTAGATTACTTATATTGTTTTTCACCTTTTGGTTTTTCAAAAGTCATTTTATTCCTAAAGTAAGAGCAAACCTTGACAACTTCAGATCCAAGAGAGAGCAAAAAAAAGAAACTTCTGCTGTTCAATTATTTAACGGAATTTTCACTGTTGCTACCCTCAAATCCAATAAAACTGCACTCACTATATTCATTACATACTTCCCAATTTTCAAAGGCATTTCACACTTTTATTCCTTAACATCCTTGACTTATAAACAGTGTTACATCACTTCTTTAAAAAAATCTCTTTCCTCTCTTGGATTTGATGATCCCACTCTCATTAAACCTCATTTGTTAGTACTTCTGTGGATGTCCCTTCATCTACCCTATCCTCTGTGAAGGATTATAGTGCCCCAGAGGTCTGTGGCTGACCCTTCTATTCTTTTCATAATCTCTGCCTTTGAAATTTTCTTCATTCTTATGGCTTGACTGTAATAATCTGCTGCCTTAATTCTTACTCTTAATTCTGTATCGCTAAAATCTCAGCATTTATTCCAAATTTCTTTTTAGATATGTAAATTTCTGCTTGTTTAAAATATAACATATCTTCTCTTCCCAAATTTGTTCTTTCTTCTGGATTCTGTAACCAAGAAAATTGCATCATCCAACTATATATGATTATATTGACTCCACTGTTTCCCACAAAATTCACATCAATTCCTATGTCATGTTCATTCTATTTACCAAAATGGGTCCAAACTCTAATTTTTATACTGTCAGGACTAGTTAAAAAAAATGAGACTAAATTACCCTTAGTCTAAGCTATTATCATCTCTTACTTGGATACCTGCAAAGGGCTTCCCATTTTCTCCTTTCTCTTTCTACCACTCATTTTCTATTCTCTTTCCAGAGTGATGTTTCTAAAATGTGGAACTGATACATTAATTTCATATCATCAGTGCCTAGTACATACCAGGGGCTCAACAAATATATGTTGAATTCATTGAGACCACCACCTTCTCTTCCAGAACTCTCCAATCTATAACAGAGTACCTTCAACAGCACACAAGATAATGGTAATGAAACTGCTATCTACATGTTGTCAGGAGCTTCTGTCTTTTGGAAAAGCTTAGACATCACCTTGAAGCAGATTGTATGTATTCTGCAAATATCCACTTGAATGACCCCCCTTAATTATGTAAATGTTGGGTGAGTCAGCATCCATTGACCTACAGAGAAAGATGTAGAAGAAACTTTGATGGCTTCATCAAGGACATACTGAGATGTAAAAATATTGCCGCCATTCAAAGCTGGCTGTGGAGCCTGGGGGCAGGAGTGTAAAATCTGCAACATCTTTCACAGACACAGGCCTTTCTAGAGGTAAGGAAAAAAAGCTCCAGAATCTGCTCTCCAGGTTTGAAGTTAGAAAGGCCTATCATGGTGGACCAAAGTATCCCTGACCAGAGCACAAAGGCAGAGAAGAGCAATAGTTGCCTGAAATAAAGCTACCCTAAAAAACTGAATCTGGACTCCTGGCTGAAGTTCAACATGGAGGTCTTAAAATAGATAAGGACATTTTGTCCTCTTTTGTGTAAGCCTTGCTCAAAATTTCCATTTAGAAACTAGAATGCCTTGTGTCTTAATTCTGTGCAGTTCAGAGCAGGCTGCCCCCAAATATGCCACTTTGATCTATAGATTATTTTATTTTGCATGAAAGTTACTTAGGAAACAACCAGTGCAAGAAGGACATTCTGAACTTCCTTTGTCCCCCTGAAAGCAGGAAATAAATTTCACATGTGAAACATACCACCCCACTCCCCCACCCCCATACCAGGAGGTAGAGAGTCATCCTCATCACCAGAGATAGAGAAATTTGGGCTGAGAAGGCTATATAAACAAACGTTGTTATTCTTCACCAACTTACTACCCCAAGTCCAAACTCCTCTGTCTTGTCAATTCTTCACAAATGTATTGTTTCCTCATCTAAAAGGTATATAAACAGCCTGCTTTGGTGACTTCATGGTTTCCATATCTGTCAGACCTCTGTACATACAAAATTAATTTTTTGTCTATTAAACTGCATGTGTCAATATAATTATTAGACTAGCCAAAAGAACCAAGAGAGGTAGGGGATATTTTCCCCTCCTGGATGGTTCCAAAGATACCCAATTAAATGTCATATTACCAATAAAACATCCAAAATAATCATATAGTTTTTAATATTTTACTTTATGTTTATGGAAAATTATATGGCTTTATTTTCAAATATTAATCTTGTATTCCTGGCATAAACTCTACATTGACATAATTATTATTTTTTCTCCATACTGCTGGATTAAAGTTTGTATAATTTTATTGAGCATCCATTTACTTATGTTCTTCTTAAGGTTACTGATTCTTCTATAAGGTTCTTCTTCTGATTTCTTCCTAGGGTTTTGGTACTAATGATGGCATTAATTTTTTTATAGTTAACATAAAATATTAATTTTACATTATTTCCTCCTCTTCTATTTTCTGAAAGAGGGTTTCTCAATGTGAGATAATAGAAAATATATATATTGGTCTCTGCCCCCAGTTTCTGGCACAGAATTCCACAAACCTTTATAAATTCCCAAGTGATAAGAGCATTAGGTACATCTCTTGTTCCTAGAAGGAGACTCTGAGTGGCTCCTGGATGGTTCCTGGATGGAGTCTGGTCACCAAGAAGACCAAGCATGGAACTTCCAGGCCCAACCCCCACCCTCCAGAGAGAGGAGAGGGGTTGGGAATGAAGTTTAAAATTGATCATGCCTGCACAAGGAAGCCTCCATAAAATCCCAAGAGATGGCAGTTCAGAGAGGTTTAGGGTTGATGAACACATGGGGGTGCTGGAAGAATGACACTCCTAGAGAGCATACAGAAGCTCTGTGCCCCTTCACTCATACCTTGCCCTACACATCTCTTCAATCTGGATGTTCATCTGTATCATTCATTGTATCTTTTTAATAAAGTGGTAAATGTAGGTAAACGTTTGAGTTCTATGAGATACTCTAGCAAATTAATCAAACCCAAGGAGAAGGTCATTGGAACCCCTAATCTAGAGCTGGTTGGTCAAAAGCATAAGATGATAACCTGGGTTTGCTACTGGTATCTGAAGGGAGGCGGGGCTGGAGGAGGGACAGGCAGTCTTATGGAACTTAGCCCTTACCTGTGAGATAGGATGCTATCTCTGCGTAGATAATGCCAGAATTGAGCTGAATTCTTGGATGCCCTGCTGGTGTCCCAGAATTACTTGCTGATGTAGGGAAAAACCTCCATATATTAAGTGACCAGAAGTGAAGTGTTTTGTGTGAATAGTAACTGAGACTCTCAGGAAAGAAACACATAGTAGGGAAGAACTGGGATTTCCCCTACTCAGGAAGGAAAAAATGTGAGTGTTTCCATTTTACCCAACCTCAGCACTGTTTACATTTTGGGATAAATAATTGTTTGTTGTGGGGAACTATCATAACCTGGGGTTATTAGAAACATGAGTTTTATTTCTAAACAAGTAAGGATTTTCCAGATAATAGAGATGTAGCCAAGATGGCAAAGTACAAAATCCTGAGTTCACTTCCTCCCATACACACACCAAATACAACTCTTTACACAGCAACTATATATATATATATATATATATATATACATATATATATATATTTTTTTTTTTTTTTTTTTTTTCGGTACACGGGCCTCTCACTCTTGTGGCCTCTTCCATCGCGGAACACAGGCTCCGGACGCGCAGGCTCAGCGGCCATGGCTCATGGGCCTAGCCGCTTCGCGGCATGTGGGATGTTCCCGGACCGGGGCACGAACCCGCGTCCCCTGCATCGGCAGGCAGACTCTCAACCACTGCGCCACCAGGGAAGCCCCACAGCAACTATATTTGAGAACACTTGAAGACAAGCAGAAAATATTTTCCATAAATAAACATATAAAGGATACGTAATGAGAAGCCTGGGAGAGGTGAAGCCATGGTATAGACAAGGCCCACACCCACAGTCAGACAACCCACAAAATGGGAGGATAATCACAACTGCAGAGGTTCCTTCTATCCAAAAAGTGATGGGTTTGAGCCCCACATCAGGCATCCCAGCCCAGGGTTCCTGCATCAGGAAGACAAGTCCCCAGAAGGTCTGGCTTTGAAGGTCAGCAGGGCTTGCATACAGGAAAGCCAGAGGACTGGAGAAATAGACTTGGCACTTAAAGGGCAAGCACAAAATCTCACATGCTCTGAGTCCCAATACACAGGCAGTAATTTGAAAGAGGCCTGGTTCAGACTCACTTGCTGATCTTGGAGAGCCTGCTGGAGAAGGAAGAGGAAACTGGCTCTCCTCCAGAGGACACAGATGCTGGCAGCATCAATATTTGGGTGCTCATTCTAACAAAAGGACACTGGTGCTGGAAACACCATTTTTTAGTACTCCCTATAGCATATAATAGCTAAGGCCTTACCTACACACCAGTGGGTCAGCACCAGTCACAAGCCCGCTGACCTTGGCCCCAAAGACTGTCACACCAAGACCAGGCCATGCTCACCAGCAGGCCAGGACTCGCAGCACAAGGCAGGGCCTGGCAGCCAACCAGACCAAGGGACAGCTCTGCTTAACAGAATGCCCACATTAGTCAGCCCCACCACAACAGAAGGGCCCTTGCAGCCCGCATAGAGGGCATCCTAGAGTATATGACTCTGGTGATCAGAGAGCACTGTGCTGCTCTCTGTGGTGTGAGAGAATGGTGAGGGGAATTGCTCCTCCAGGTTTCTTTTGATTTCCATTTGCATGGAATATCTTTTTCCATTCCCTCACTCTCAGTCTGTATGTGTCCCTAGGTCTGAAGTGGGTCGCTTGTAGACAACATATATACGAGTCTTGTTTTGTATTCATTCAGCCAGTCTTTTGGTGGGAGCATTTAATCCATTTATATTTAAGATAATTATCGATATGTATGTTCCTATTCCCATTTACTTAATTGTTTTGGGTTTTTTCTTGTAGGTCTTTTCCTTTTCTTGTGTTTCTTGCCTAGAGAAGTTCCTTTAGTATTTGTTGTAAAGCTGGTTTGGTGGTGCTGAGCTCTCTCAGCTTTTGCTTGTCTGTAAAGGTTTTAATTTCTCCATCAAATCTGAATGAGATCCTTGCTGGGTAGAGTAATCTTGGTTGTAGGTTTTTTTCCTTCATCACTTTAAATATGTCCTGCCACTCCCTTCTGACTTGCAGAGCTTCTGCTGAAAGATCAGCTCTTAACCTTATGAGGAGTCCCTTGTGTGTTATTTGTTGTTTTTCTTTGTGTTTTCTTTGTGTTTAATTTTTGATAGTTTGATTAATATGTGTGTTGGCATGTTTCACATTGGATTCATCCTGTATAGGACTCTGTGCTTCCTGGACTTGATTAACTATTTCCTTTCCCATATTAGGGACGTTTTCAACTATAATCTCTTCAAATATTTTGTCAGTCCCCTTCTTTTTCTCTTCTTCTTCTGGGACCCCTATAATTCGAATGTTGGTGCATTTAATGTTGTCCCAGAGGTCCCTGAGACTGTCCTCAGTTCTTTTCATTCTTTTTTCTTTATTCTGCTCTTCAGTAGTTATTTCCACTATTTTATCTTCCAGGTCACTTATCTGTTCTTCTGCCTCAGTTATTCTGCTACTGATCCCTTCTAGAGTATTTTTAATTTCATTTATTGTGCTGTTCATCATTGCTTGTTTCTCCTTTAGTTCTTCCAGGTCCTTGTTAAATGTTTCTTGCATTTTCTCTATTCTATTTCCAAGATTTTGGATCATCTTTACTATCATTATTCTGAATTTTTTTCAGGTAGACTGCCTATTTCCTCTTCATTTGTTAGGTCTGGTGGGTTTCTACCTTACTCCTTCATCTGCTGTGTGTTTTTCTGTCTTCTCATTTAGCTTATCTCACTGTGTTTGGTGTCTCTTTTTTGAAGGCTGCAGGTTCGTAGTTCCCGTTGTTTTTGGTGTCTGTCCCCAGTGGCTAAAGTTGGTTCAGTGGGTTGTGGAGGCTTCCTGGTTGAGGGGACTAGTGCCTGTGTTCTGGTGGATGAGGCTGGATCTTGTCTTTCTGGTGGGGAGGTCCACATCTGGTGGTGTTTTTTGGGGTGTCTGTGGCCTTATTATGATTTTAGGCAGCCTCTCTGCTAATGGGTGTGCTTGTGTTCCTGTCTTTCTAGTTCTTTGGTATAGGGTGTCCAGCACTGTAGATTGCTGGTTGTTGAGTGAAGCTGGGTCTTGGTGTTGAGATGGAGATCTCTGGGAGATGTTCGCTGTTTGATATTACATGGAGCTAGGAGCTCTCTTGTGGACCACTGTCCTGCAGTTGGCTGTCCCACCTCAGAGGCACAGCACTGACTACTGGATGGAGCACCAAGAGCCTTTCATCCACATGGCTCAGAATAAAAGGGAGAAAATGTAGGAAAAAAGAAAGAAAGAGGATAAAATAAAATAAAGTAAGATAAAATAAAGTTGTTAAAATAAAAAATAAAAAATAAATAATTATTAAGAAAAAAGGTTTTTAAAAATGAAAAAAGAACAGCAAAAGCAGACGGACAGAACCCTAGGGCAAATGGTGAAACCAAAGCTATACAGACAAAATCTCACATGGAAGCATACACATACATACTCACAAAAAGAGGAAATGGGGAAAAAAATAATATATCTTTCTCTCAAAGTCCACCTCCTCAATTTGGGATGATTCATTGTCTATTCAGGTATTCTACAGATGCAGGTTACATCAAGTTGATTGTGGAGATTTAATGTGCTGCTCCTGAGGCTGCTGGGAGAAATTTCCCTTTCTCTTCTCTGTTCGCACAGCTCCCGGGGTTCAGCTTTGGATTTGGGCCCGCCTCTGCGTGTAGGTCGCCTGAGGGTGTCTGTTCTTTGCTCAGACAAGACTGGGTTAAAGGAGCAGCTTATTCGGGGGATCTGGCTCACTCAGGCCCGGGGGAGGGAGGGGCACGGATGCAGGGCAAGCCTGCAGTGGCAGAGGACAGCGTGACGTTGCAGCAGCCTGAGGTGCACCGTGCATTCTCTCAGGAAAGTTGTCCCTGGATCACGGGACCCTGGCAGTGGTGGGCTGCACAGGCTCCTGGGAGAAGAGGTGTGGATAATCACCTGTGCTCGCACACAGGCTTCTTGGTGACGGCAGCAGCAGCCTTAGCATCTCATGCCCATTTCTGGGGTTCACGCTGTTAGCCACAGCTCGCGCCCATCTCTGGAGCTCCTTTAAGCAGTGCTCTTAATCCCCTCTCCTCGTGCACCAGGGAACAAAGAGGGAAGAAAAAGTATCTTGCCTCTTCAGCAGCTCCAGACTTTTTCCCGGGGTCTCTCCCAGCTAGCCGTGGTGCACTAACACCTTCAGGCTGTGTTCATTCCACCAACCCCAGTCCTCTCCCTGCGATCCGATGGAAGCCCAAGCCTCAGCTACCAGCCCCCACCTGCCCTGGCAGGTGAGCAGACAAGCCTCTTGGGCTGGTGAGTGCTGGTTGGCACCGATTCTCTGTGTGGGAATCTCTCCGCTTTGCCTTCTGCACTCCTGTTGCTGAGCTCTCCTCCGTGGCTCCAAAACTTCCCCCCTCTGCCACCCGCAGTCTCCACCTGCAAAGGGGCTTCCTAGTGTGTGGAAACCTTTCCTCCTTCACACCTCCCTCCCACTGGTGCAGGTCCCATCCCTATTCTTTTTTCTCCGTTTTTCCTTTTTTCTTTTGCCCTACACAGGTACGTGGGGAGTTTCTTGCCTTTTGGGAGGTCTGAGGTCTTTTGCCAATGTTTAGTGGGTGTTCTATAGGAGCAGTTCCACGTGTAGATGTATTTGTGATGTATCCAGAACAAGAAGCAAACTGAATCCTGCCTACCTCGAAAAAGAATGGTTGAATCACGACCAGAGGAGACTTACGTAGAGCTCATTGGACTCAATACTTTTCTTTGCATGGGAAGAAACTCCTTCTGGTATATTTTTCATTTCAGTTATTTTGTTGTTCATCTCTGTTTGTTTGTTCTTTAGTTCTTCTAGATCTTGGTTAAACATTTCTTGTATTTTCTCAATCCGTGCCTTCATTCTATTTTCGAGATTCTGGATCATCTTTACTCATTACTCTGAATTCTTTTTCAGGTAGATTGGCTACTTCCTCTTCATTTATTGGGTCTTGTAGATTTTCACCTTGCTCCTTCCTCTGTGACATATATTTTTACTGTCTCATTTTTTTTTCTTTTTTTAATGAGTGGGATCGTATTCCTGTCTTACTCATTGTTTGGCCTGAGGGTTCAAGCACTGCAGTTTGTAGGCTGTTGGGTAGAGCTGGGTCTTGGTGCTGAGATGAGGACCTCTGGGAGACCTCACTCTGATAAATATTCCCAGGGTTCTGAGTTTCTCTGTTAGTCCAGTGGTTCAGACTTGTACCTCCCACTGCAGGAGCTTCAGCCTAACTCCTGGTCGTGAACCAACATCCCACAAGCCGTGCGGGGTGGCAAAAAAAAAAAAAAAAAAAATGTGGAAATGTCCTTGGCTGTGGAGGGCAGGGACCTAAGCAGAGTTGAGGTTTGCGCTGTGGGCAGAGCCTATGCTTAGTACCCAAGGGTTGGAAAAGGTGGAGTCGGGGCACGGAGGGGTGGGGCTTAGGATCAACAGAACAGAAGGGCCCCTGGCGTTCCTCCTGCCTCTGGTCTCAGAGGGTAGGAGACCCCACCTGGGAGCCCAGCAGGCTTCCTGGGCTCTAGTGGGTGGGGCAAATGCCCTCCACTCCTCTCCTGCTCCTCCTGTCCTGGAGGGACCCTCCCGCCTGCCTCTCCTGATCTCCCCAACCTCGCTCCTATGCCCACAGGACCCACGCATCCTGGAGTGGGCTTTGGAAGGTGGGAGATGGGCCAGGGAGCTTTGCAGGCTCCCCAGGCCCCTATACATTGTTTTCAAGTGCACACGGAACTTGAAAGATTACATGCTAGGTGATGAAACAAGTTTCAATAATTTAAAGAGACTGAAATCCTATCAAGCATATTTATGGACCACAACAGTAAACAACCAGAAATCAACTATAAGGAAAAATGAAACTGCAAAAAATACAAACACATGAAGGCTAAACAATATGGTTACTACACAACCAATGTATCACTGAAAAAGTCAAAGAGGAAATTAAAAAATACTTGGCAACAAATGAAAATGGAAACACATGATACAAAATCTATGGGTTACAGCAAAAGCACTTCTAAGAGGGAAGTTTATAGTGATACCTACCCTCAGGAAACAAGAAAAAAACCCAAATAAGCAATCTAACCTTACATCTAAAGGAACTAGAAAAATAACTAACAATGCTCAAAGTTAGTAGAAGGAATTAATTAAGATCAGAGTGAAAATAAATGAAACAGATTTTAAAAATAGAAAAGGTCAATGAAACTAACAGGTGGTTCTTTTAAAAGATTTTTATTTTTTAACTGATAAACCTTTAGCCAGACTCATCAAGAAAAAAAGAGAAAGGGCCCAAATAAATGAAATCAGAAATAAAAGAAGAGAAATTACAACTGACACCAAAGAAACATAGAGGTTCAAAAAGATTACTATGGACATTTATGCACAAATAAAATGGACAAACTAGAAGAAATGGATAAATTCCTAAAAATGTAAAATTTCCCAAGAGAGTCATGAATAAATAGAAAACATGATCAGATCAATTATTAGTAATGAAACTGAATCACTAATAAAAAGAACTCCCAACAAACAACCAAGACCAGATGGCTTCACAGGTGGATTCTACCAAATTGAGAAGAGTTAATACCTTTCCTTCTCAAACTATTTAAAAAAAAAGTGGAAGAGAATGGAACTCATTCTGTGAGACCAGCATTGTTCTGATACCAAAAGCAGAAAAAGACACACCTCCCTGCACACACACAAATTACAGGCCAATATCACTGATGAACATAGACGCAAAAATCCTCAGCAAAATATTAGCAAATCAAATTCAACAATACATTAAAAGGATCATACGCCATGATCAAGAGGGTTTAGCACATGGATAACAGGAAAATTTAATATACAAATAATTAACACAATATGTCACTTTAACAAATTGAAGGAAAAAAATCATTATATCATCTCAATAGATGCAGAAAAAGCTTCTAACAAAATTCAACATCCATTCATAATAAAAACTCTCAACAAAGTGGGTATAGAGGAAACGTACCTCAACATAATAAAGACCATCTACGACATACCTACAGCCAACTTCATACCCTCAAGTAAAAAGATGAAAGCATCTCCTCTAAGATAAAGAAGGCCACCCTCACAACTTTTACTCAACATAGTACTGAAAGTACTAGCCAGAGCAATCAGAAAAGAAAAAGAAGTAACGTAAATCCAAATTCAAAATAAAGGGGTAAAACTGCCACTGTTTGCAGATGACCTGATAACACTGTAGATAATACTAAATATTTCACCAAAAAACACTAGAACTAATAAATGAATTCAGTAAAGTTGCAGGAAACAAAATTAATATACAGAAATCACTATACATTGTGTTTCTCCATATAAAAAACACATTATCAGAAAAAGAAATTAAGAAAACATTTTCAGTTACAACTGTATCAAAAAGAATGAAATAGATGGAAATAAATCTAAGCAAAGAAGTAGAAGACTTGTACTTGGAAAACTTTCAGACATTGATGAAAGAAACTGAAGACCACACAAAGAGAAAAATATGCTGTGCTCATCATGGACTGGACAAATTAATAATGTTAAAATGAACATCCCCCAAGGCAATCTACAGATTCAGTGCAATCTGTATCAAAATACCAATGACATTTTTCACAGAACTAGGACAAATAATTCTAAATTTTTGAGGAAACAGAAATGACCCTGAATAGCCAAAGAATCTTTAGAAAAAAGAACAAAGTTGAAGTCACCACACTCCCTGATTTCTAACTATACTACAAAGCTGCAGGAAGTCAAACAGCCAGGTAGTTGCACAAAAACAGACGCAAAGCTGGAAGGATCACAACAGAGATCCCAGAAATGAACCCACCCATCTATGATCAATTAATCAAAAGATGCAAGAATATACTATGGGGAAAGGCAGCTTCTTCAATAAATGGTGTTGGGAAAACTGAACAGCTGATGCAGAAGATTCAAACTAGACTACTTTCTCACACCATATACAAAAATAAACTCAAAACGGATTAAAGGCTTTAATGTAAGACCTGAAATCATAAAACTCCTAGAAGGAAACATAGGCAGTACACTCTTTGACATTGATCTTAACAATATTTTTTTCATTTTCTCAATTTTAAAAAATTGAATTATAGTTAACTTACAATATTGTAATAGTTACAGGTATACATATAGTGATTCACAATTTTTAAGTTATAATCCATTTATACTTATTATAAAATATTAGCTCCATTACCCGTGTTCTACAATATATCCTTATAACTTATTTTATACATAATAGTTTGTATCTCTTTAACCTCTACCATTATATTGCCCCTCCCCCACCCTCCCCCAACTGGTAACCACTAGCATGTTCTCTATGTCTGTGAGTCTGCTTCTTTTTTGTTATATTCACTAGCTTGTTTTAGTTTTTAGATTCCACATAAAAGTGATATCACTGAGTGTCTTCCTCTGTCTTATATCCGTTAGCATAATACCCCTCAAGTCCAACCATGTTGTTGCAAATGGCAAAATTTCATTCTTTTTTATGGTTGAGTAGTATTCCATTGTATATATATACCACATGGTCTTTATCCATTCATCTGTTGATGGACACTTAGGGTGCATCCATATCTTGGCAACTGTAAATAATGCTGCTAGGCACACTGGGGTCCACATATCTTTTCAAATTAGTGTTTTTGTGATTTTCAGATATATACCCAGAAGTGGAAATGCTGAGTCATATGGTAGTTCTAATTTTAGTTTCTTCAGAAACCTCCATGCTGTCTTCCACAGTGGCTGCACCAATTTACATTCCCATTAACAGTATATGTGGTTCCCTTTTCTCCACATCCACACCAACATTTGTTATTTGTGTTCTTTCTGATGATAGCCATTCTGACAGATGTGAGGTGATATCTAACTGTTTTAATTTGTATTTCCCTGACTATTAAGGATGCTGAGCATTTAACATATGCCTTTTGTCCATCTGCATTTCCTCCTTGGAAAAATGTCTATTCAGTTCTTCTGCCCATCTTTTAAGCAGGTTGTCTACTTTTTTTGATGTTGAGTCGTATAAGCTGTTTATATATGTTGGATATTAACCTCTTATTAGTTACGGCATTTGCAAATATTTTCTCCTATTCAGTAGGTTGTCTTTTTATTTTGTTGATGGTTTCTTTGCTGTACAACAGCTTTTAAGCTTAATTAGGTTCCATTTGTTTATTTTTGCTTTTATTTCCTTTGCTTTAGGAGACAGATTAAAAAAAATATTGCTATAATTTATGTCAAAGAGTGCTCAGAATGTGGACATAGACGGAACATACCTCAACATAATAAAGGTCATATAAGACAAACCCACAGCTATACTCAATGGTGAAAAGCTGAAAGCATTTCCTCTAAGATCACGAATTAGACAAGGATGTCCACTCTTGCCACTTTTATTCAAAATAGTATTGGAAGTCCTAATCACAGCAATCAGACAAAAAGAAGAAATAAAAGGAATCCAATTGGAAAAGAAGAACTAAAACTGTCACTGTTTGCAGATGATATGAATACTATACCTAAGAAATCCTAAAGACACCACCAGAAAATTATTAGAGTTCATCAGTGAATTCGGTAAAGTTGCAGGGTACAAAATTAATATCTAGAAATCTGTTACCTTTCTATACCCTAAACGAATGATCAGAAGGAGAAATTAAGGAAACAATCCCATTTACCATTGAATCAGAAAGAATAAAATACCTAGGAATAAACCTACCTAAGTAGTTAAAAGACCTGTACTTGGAAAACTAGAAGGCAATGATGAAAGAAATTAAAGACTACACAAACAGATGTAAAGATATACCATGTTCTTGGTTCGGAAGACTTAATATTGTTAAAATGACCATACTACCCAAGGCAATCTATAAATTCATTGCACTCCCTATCAAAATACCAATGGCATTTTTCACAGAACTAGAACAAATAATTTTAAAATATGTTTAGAAAAACAAAAGATCCCAAATAGCCAAAACAATCTTGAGAAAGAAGCACAGAGCTGGAGAAATCACACCCCCTGAACTTGACTATGCTACAAAGCTATAGTATTCAAAACATAATGGTTCTGGCACAAAAACAGACACATAGATCAATGGAACAGAACAGAGCACCCAGAAATAAACCTGCACACTTACAGTCAATTAATGTACATAAAAAGGAGGCAAGTCTATACGATGGAGAAAAGACAGTCTCTTCAATTAAGTGGTATTGCAAAAACTGGACAGCCACACGTAAAAGAATGCAAGTGAAACATTACCTAACACCATATACAAAAATAAACTCAAAATGCATTATAGACCTAAATGTAAGACCGAAACCCATAAAACTCTTAGAGAAAAAAAAAGAGAACATTCTAAAACTAAAAACAGAGCTACCATATGACCCAGAAACCCTACTCCAAGGCATATATCTAGAGAAAATCATGATTCAAAAGGATGCATGCACCCCAGTGTTCACTGAAGCACTATTTATAGTAGCCAGGACATGGAAACAACCTAAATGCCCATCACCAGATGAGTTGATGAAGGAGGTGTGGTACATATATACAATGGAATACTACTCAGCCATAAAAAGGAACAAAATACTGCCATTTGCAGAGACATGGATGTACCTAGAGATTGTCATACAGAGTGAAGTAAGTCAGAAAGAAAAAAACAAATATTGTATAATATCACTTGTAGTGGAATTTAGAAAAATGATACAGATGAATTTATTGGCAAAGCAGAAATAGAATCACAGATGTAGAGAACAAACATATAGTTACTAAAGGGGGAACGGGGGTGGGATGAACTAGGAGATTGGGATTAACATACATATACTATGTATAAAACAGATAACTAATGAAAACCTACTGTATAGCACAGGAAACTCTACTCAATGATCTGTGGTGACCTAAATGGGAAGGAAATTGAAAAAAGAATGGATATATGTATATGTATAACTGATTCACTTTGCTGTACAGGAGAAACTAACACAACATTGTAAAGCAACTATACTCCAATAAAAATTAATTTTAAAAAAAGCAGAATACTGATATAAATCTTAGCAATTTTTGGATATGTTTCCCCAGGCAAGGGGAAAAAAAAGCAAAAATAAACAAATGGAATTACATCAAACTAAAAAGCTTTTTAACAGAAAAGGAAACCACCAACAAACACCAAGGCAGCCTACTAAGTGGGAGAAGATATTTGCAAATGATATATATGATAAGGGATTAATATAAAAATATACAAAGAGCTCATACAACTCAGTGTCGAAACGGTGACAACAACAATAACTGGATTAAAAATGGGCAGAGGACCTAAATAGACATTTTTCTGAGGAAGACATATGGATGACCAACCGATGCATGAAAGGAAGCATTACTAACCATGAAGGAAATGCAAATCAAAACCACGATGAGAGACCACTTCACACTTGCTAGAATGGCTATAATCAAGACAACAAATTATGTAAAGGAAAGGAAACTTGTGCAGTGTTCATAGGAATATAAATTGGTGCAGCCATTAGGGAAAATAGGATGAAGGTTTCTCAAAAAATTAAAAACTGAACTGTTATAATCCAGCAATTTTACTCCTGGTTATTTATTCAAAGAAAACTGAAATACTAATTCAAAAAAATTATATGCACTCCAATGTTCATTACAGCATTATTTACAGTAGCCAAGGTATGGAAGCAATCTAAATGTCAATCAATAGACAAAATGGATTATAAAAACTGTGGTATATATATACACCATGGAATATTTCTCCACCATAAAAAATGAAATATTGCCATTTGCCGCAACATAGATGGATCTAGAAAGTATTACACCATGTGAAATAAGTCAAAGACAGACAAATACCACATGAACTCACTTATATGCAGAATCAAAAAAGTAAAACAAAATGAAAACAGACTCAGACTAATACTCTGAACACAATTTAATAAAGCTATTCCAGCTTTAAGTAATGTTTATGTAATATATTTTGGTATATTCTTTTACTTTTAACCTATATATGTCTTATGTTATTAAAAGTGGGTTACTTGTAGACAGCATATAGTTGGGTTTGCTTTTTTTAAAATATCCAATCTCATTATCACTGCCTTTATATGGTGCATTCAGAACATTTCCCTATATGATACTCATTAATATGGATGGATTAATATATATGATCTTACTTCTTATTTTCTATTTGTTTCACTTGTTGTTTCTTATTTACTCTTTCCTCTTTTTCCTGCCTTTCAGTTATTTTGGGTTTTGTGGTTTCATTTTATGTCCACTATTAGGTTTATATGTATACCTTTATTCAAAAATAGTGGTTTCCCCAGGGTTTAAAACATGCATTTTAACTAATCAGTGTCTTTTTTTTTTAAATTTTTTTAAATTTTTGGTTGTGTTGGGTCTTCGTTGCTGTGGGTAGGCTTCTCTAGTTGCGGTGAGTGGGGGCTACTCTTCATTGTGGTACCTGGGCTTCCCATGGTGGTGGCTTCTCTGGTTGTGGAGCATGGGCTCTAGGCACGTGGGCTTCAGTAGTTGTGGCTTGCGGGCTCTAGGAGCACAGGTTCAGTAGTTGTGGCACATAGGCTTAGCTACTCCACGGCACGTGGGATCTTCCCGGACCACGGCTCGAACCTGTGTCCCCTGCATTGGCAGGCGGATTCTTAACCACTGTGCCACCAGCGAAGCCCCAATCAGTGTCTTCTTATACATACTATTATACTGCTTTACATACAGTTAAAGAAACTTCTAGCAGTATTTTTTTTCATTCTTTTATTCCATCTTCTGTGCTAATATTGCCCTACTTTTTAAAACACATGCTGTAAATCCACAATATATCAAAATTAGTTTTACTTTAGATAAGAAGGTGGCAAATTACGATCTGTAAGCCAAATATGGCCACCCACCAGAGTTAAATAAAGTTTTATTGGAATAGAGCCATATCCATTTGTTTACCTATTGTCTATAACTGGTTTTACACTAAAGCAGTAAAGCTGAGTAGTTGCAACAGAAATCAAAGTCTAAAATATTTACTCACTCTTCCTTGACAAAAAAAAGTTTGCCAATCCCTGATTTAGACAATATAATCACTTCTAGAGTGATTAAAACTAATCACTCAGAATTTCTTTGAATTGTATCATTTCCCAGACATCTTCATTTCTTTGTGTTGATTTAAGTTCTATCCTGAACTATATTACTCTTTCTGTCTGAAATACTTTTTAAAGTATTTCTTGTAGTGCTGACCTAGTATTAATGAATTTTCTCAGCTCTGTTTCTATTCTATTTTAAATTCCTTATTTTATCTTTGAGTTTGAAAGATATTTTCACTGGTTATAGCATTCCGCGTTAATAATTTTTTTTCTTTTCTTGTAGTATTCTATGGTCATCCCATTGGCACATATTCTGACACTATGAAAACATTGTCTTTCTTTTATGTACTCTCTTATTTTTTTCTAGTTGCCTTCAAGTTTTCCCTTGCTTTGCTTATTAGCAATTTGAATAAATCTTATGTTTATTTTCAAGTATTTACACTTCTTGGGTTTCTGCAAGGTTATCAGCTCTGTGGTATACTGTCTTTTATTGACTGCAAATTCTGAACCATTATCTCTTTAAATATTTCTCTATGCCATTATCTTTCTCTTCTTTTCCCAAGATTCCAGTGACACACACATTACTTTTTTTTTTTTTTTTTTTCCTTCAGTATGCGGGCCTCTCACTGTTGTGGCCTCTCCCGTTGCAGAGCACAGGCTCCAGAGGCAGAGGCTCAGAGGCCAAGGCTCACGGGCCCAGCCGCTCCGCGGCATGTGGGATCTTCTTGGACAGGGGCATGAACCCGCATTCCCTACATCGGAAGGCGTACTCTCAACCACTGTGCCACCAGGGAAGCTCACATTAAATGTTTTGATCTTTTCTCACATCTCTTGGATGCTCTGTTCTGTTTTTCACCCTGTTGTTTTCTACTTTTGTTTCATTATGGGTAATTGTTATTGGCCTATATTTACATATTGATTTAAAAAAAATTTTTAATACATCTTTATTGGAGTATAGTTGCTTCACAATGCTCTTAGTTTCTGTTGTACAAAAAGTGAATCAGCCATATGCATACATATATCCCCATATCCCCTCCCTCTTGAGCCTCCCTCCCACCCTCCCTATCCCACCCCTCTAGGCTGTCACAAAGTACTGAGCTGATCTCCCTGTGCTATGTGGCTGCTTCCCACTAGCTATCTATTTTACATTTGGTAGTGTATATATGTCAATGCTACTCTCTCACTTCATCCCAGCTTCCCCCTCCCCCAACCATGTCCTCAAGCCTATTCTCTATGTCTGTGTCTTTATTCCTGCCCATGCCACTAGGTTCATCAGTACCATTGTTTTTTAGATTCCATATATATATGTTAGCATATGGTATTTGTTTTTCTCTTTCAGACTTACTTCACTCTGTATGACAGACTCTAGATCCATCCACCTCACAACAAATAACTCAATTTTGTTTCTTTCTATGGCTGAGTAATAGTCCATTGTATATATGTGCCACATCTTCTTTATTCATTCATCTGTCAATGGAAATTTAGGTTGCTTCCATGTCCTGGCGATTGTAAATAGTGTTGTAATGAACATTGTGATACATGACTCTTTTCGAATTATGGTTTTCTCAGGGTATATGCCCAGTAGTGGGATTGCTGGGTCGTATGGTAGTTCTATTTTTAGTTTCTTAAGGAACCTCCATACTGTTCTCCATAGTGGTTATGTCAATTTACATTCCCACCAACAGTGCAGGAGGGTTCCCTTTCTCCACACCCTCTCCAGCATTGATTGTTTCTAGATTTTTTGATAATGGCCATTCTGACCAGTGTGAGGTTATACCTCATTATACTTTTGATTTGCATTTCTCTAATAATTAGTGATGCTGAACATCTTTTCATGTGCCTCTTGGCCATCTGTATGTCTTCCTTGGTGAAATGTCTATTTAGGTTTTCTGCCCATTTTTAATTGGGTGGATTGTTTTTTTGATGTTGAGCTCCATGAGCTGTTTGTATATTTTGGAGATTAATCCCTTGTCTGTTATTTCATTTGCAAATATCTTTTCCCATTCTGATGAAAAGTATGTTTGGTGGACTCATCAGTAGACTTGATACAGCCAAGTAAAGAATTAATGTACCATAAACAAGATGAAAAATGCACTGGTTCTTTACTTGGCTGTGTCAAGTCTACTGATGAGTCCATCAGACATACTCATCATCTTTTTGTCCTGTTCTTTATAGCATCTCCAATTGAATGTTTCTTATGGTCTTCCCCTCTCTGCTGAGGTTCCCCACTTGTTAGTGCATGCTGTCTTCCTATTTCAACAGATTTTTTTTTTTTAAGATATCAGTCATGGATATTTAATATTCTCTGACTGCTAGTATTAACATACAGGTTACCTCAGCAGTCTCATTCTGTTCATTGCTTTGTCTATTGACAGTGGATTGCTTTTTCTTGCTTTATTTCATTTGCCTTACTTTTAATTAGAGGTCAAACATGATGATTAATACAGTAAAAACGTAAATAGTAATTACTCTGAAAATGGGCATGCCTGTTCTTGTGCTAAGCCATTAGTATGTAGGCTGGTAAAACTAGTCAGAAGCTGGGCTACATTTGGGTTTTGTTGTTGCTCTGGTGATCATTATTGTACCAATGTCTTCAAATTCTTCTAGTTTTACCTTGTGTTTAAGGCAAGGGCTAGGTTCCTAGAGAGTTTTTCTCATATTTTTGCTCCACATTCAGCTTTCACTTTGTACATGTGTCTCGGAAGAGGTCTCTCCTCACACGATTGTCCTTCTACTAGTGGTAGACTGCCATTTATTGTTAGTGAGGAGTTTGTCTCCTGGCCAAAAAGCCTATGAGTGATTTTTCAAGCTCAGTCATAGGCATTTACAAAGGCTTTACCTGCAGGCCTCATGGGGGAAAGCTGCCCTCCCCACACAAGATTTGGTACACAGCCAATGCCCTGCAATGTCTGAAGGGAGTTACAGTCAACAATTCAGGACCTCCTTGTCGACCAGGCTCGTACACAAAGCTGCATTCCTAGCCCAGGGGTCTGCATTTAGAAACCTCTTTACCTGGGCCATTTGACAAATGCCTTCCCTCAGGCCTCTGTCGAGACCTCTACATTGGGGAAAGAAGGGAGATGTTAAAGACACTACTCTGACTCAGTACTTGTCCATTTCTAGCCCTTCTCTCTAGCCCTCTACCAGCATCCAGGTTCATTAAACTCAAGCAGTGTTTGTTCAGGTTTCCCCCCACCACAGTGAGATAACTACCATTATCTGTGCTGATTCATCTTATCAGCAAGTGAGCCATTCCATATGGGGACATGGAATAGGGAGGTTTTGAAGTTTTCTCCAGTTTAACCTCTTTCTATACTATTGCAGTAACTGATTAAGGACTTCACTGTTACTTTCATTCTGGCTTGTCTCAGTTGCCCACTCTGACTCTTGGCAGTTCAACTCTATCAGGCTCAGCTAAGCTCTTGACAGTTGCTTCAGATTTGCTAAGACGGTAATGGCAAACAGGTTTAAGAAAACATTATCTCCCTGGGTCTCAGGGATTGGGCTTTTTCATAGATCCTAACCTTTCCCCAATGGTAGGAGATGTCTACTGATATGAACACAGATGGTTTCCTTCTTCTCTCCATTGAATAGAGAGGTTATTTTTAATCCTCCCTATAGATGCAATGTGTCTTCACCTGTATACTGGAGTTTACAGGCCTTACTGCCCTTTTCCCAGTGGTTTCATTAACGGAAAAAAATATATAGTATAATTATTCTTTCCAACAGAAAGTATTTTCTTATATATCACTTCCTGCACTGACTGGTACATTGATATTTCCGTAAATTCTGGATTTGATCTGTTTTGTGGTCATAACCATATTCCACATATCCTCATACAGGTTTTACAGGTACTGGCTTCCAAGTGCCATTATGTAACATTGTAACAGTGAAACGTGCCATTCTTTGATCTACCCAATCCTAATCAACTCATCATAGAGAAGAAAAGTTCCATGTTATTTTGTGATTAAGGGCATGAAAGAACAATATTTGCCACATTTCCCATGGACAACACCCCTTAATTTAGACTTGCAACAGATCCCATCAATACAACCTTCTGTTTCCCCTTCTAGCACTCTCAACCACTGACCTTTAAAAATACTGAATTCTAATAAATATTAGAATATCCACTAGTCCTTTCTATGAAAGTACAAGACTTCTCCCAACATTGGTAATGATTTTCCATGAGAATTATTATTCAATTTGTCCATTTGCTTATACCTTTATTAAATCTTCCAGGTTGATTCCAGCCATGGTCATTCTCCTTCGATAGAGATCCCTCTGGTTCTCGCTAGTATTCCTAATTTGGGTTAGCGAGTCTTTGGAGCCTAATGACAAAGCTTTAATAGCGTTATTTTGGCCACACTCAGTATTCCAAGACCAACTCACTAAATCTTTCACAGATTATCTTAGGTTGCATGGCCAGTTCTGATCAAGCCACAATATACATTACCGCTATTGATAGTTTATTGCTTTTGTGCAATTTTGGAAACTACTTGCACCCTAAAACATTATGTGCCCCGTCCGTGAAACTGTCACTTAGGGATATTCAATCCCCTAGTATATCCCCATCTGGGTGTGATATAAGGTCTCACATAAATATTCCTTACATATCTCCAGAGGGGTATTATTGGTAAAATTAGGACACCATCACATGCAAATTCCCTTGAGGCTCTTCAGTTTCCATTTGTACCTTCTTTAAATGCATTCTGTTGACATTGACATTCTATATATTCAAAGTAGTGAATAAATTTCTGACATGCTGGGATGGTAGAAGCAATCTGCTTTCTGTCACACCCAGGCAGCTGTCTTAGCAATGCATCACTTTGATTAACAGCCACACAGAGTGACAGAAGCTCTGCTGTTCAGCATTCTTCACCCTCTATGATTCATTGGTAGTATTTTTCTCAGGTAATCAGAAAAATAACCAGAATGGTAAATATAGACTATAAACCATGAATCAAATGGTAGTAGGTGGCTAGTGATAAGTTGAGTTATCAAGGGTACTGTGTCACAGCTTTTCACCCAATTATCTAGGCGGAGTTTTGTGGCAAAGCCCATAAATCATCAAGAATTCAATTCTGCTTTTCTAGAGAAAACAGATCCAGAGGTTTCTCCGAGCCATCTGCCACTACTGAATGCTAGATGTGACAGAGATAGCTAACGGTCTTCTTTTCTTGCTCTGAGGTACTGTGGGAATAATTTGATTGTATTCTTTCTTGAGATCATGATTCACTAATAAGCATGCTTTGTTTGCCACAATTTCCCCTATTTCTGTGTATCACTTCTTTGGACCCACATATTTCCCACCATGGTGGGGTTTTTCTAGCTCAGTTATATGGGTCACCCACAGGCTGAGCAATAACAGCATACTTGCTAATGCTTCTTCTCCTTCCTAACCCAGAAGGATTTCAAAGTTTGACAGGTAACAAATATGCAGGCAGGTGCATACTGCTAAGAGCATTTCATAGGAAAGGTCATTCCTTCTACTAAGCCCTATTAGTGTGTTTATCACAATTTCAGTAATTAGAACGATTCAGGTGGATTTTAGAACTCATTTATCTCTCTTTTCTGGTTATTCCAAATAGAAGATAAAGAGATTACAGGCCTAATGCTAACTCCTTCTTTTACAGTAATGAGTGGTCACAGGCATAGACAAGAATGCATAATGAATAAATAATTATTTTAATGGAATTTGTACTATTAATGTGATTGGATTTATATCTTTGTACTTGTTATTAATAAAGAAAAAATGAGCCATATGTACAAAATACATATGTCCTTCCACAGACCAATATAATGTTCCAACAACCACTGTGAAAGAACAATTATAAATGGTTTTGAATGCAGCTAAGTGTAAGTGTTTAGTCAAGATTTATAAAGAAAACACTTATACAGTAAGGAATATTTACCCTGTTGAATTATGTGTAAAATATACATATATATGCATAATATATATAACATAAATATATGATTATGTGTATATGTGTGCATCGACTGCTAAACATGCTTTGTGTATTTTCCATATCTGATATTGTCTAGAAAATTGATGCCATACACATTGATACATCTGAAAATCCATTTGTTTGGAGAGGTGGCGAACTTCTTAAATCAATTGATCAACTGGAAGTATATGGAAAACTGGAACCAAAGACAGTAGAGGTACGGAAGGAAAGTTTTCAATCTCACTCATGATAAGGAAAACATAAATTACTAAAATGTTGGCAAAGCCATGTGCAGATGGAGAACAAGAACCAAAAATGTTTTTTATCTTTGAGTACACATCTAGTGAAATGTGTAATAAAGGCAAATACTTCTGAAAAATATTAATCAACTTCTTGAATATAAAAATTGTACTTTGTTAAAATCCTCCTTTCTAAAACATATAATTTTCAGGCCACCTTTACCACAGCTGGAACATTCTATGTGGCCAGAAGTTAAAGAAATAACTACTCAAACTTTTTCAAGGGAAACTTCAGGGTTTTTTCTTTTTGTTCATTCCAACCAATATTATATTCTCAGTATCTCAGAAAATTTTCTTATAGATTCACAGACCTCTTGCTACAATGTCAATGTCAGAGATAAGATTACAGCAAGACAGACAGACTTCTCTTCATTAAAACTATCAAAATTTGGAAGAAGATTAAACACTATATATAAACCTAGACAACCTGGTCACCCCCATCCACAGAATACTGGAATGCTGTTCTCTGCCCTACTTATGTCTCACTTTAATTCATAAGAGGAACATACAAAGTTCACAGAGCTCTGTATGTCATAGTTAAAAATTTACCAGAACTCTGAATAATATCACTAAAATATTTGATCTGGTCACTAGGGAAGGAATCAAAATTGGCAAGATCATAAATCAATAGCTAAGAATACAAGGTATTTCCTTGAACTCTAGAGGAGGTACATGTGCAACTCTCAGAGAAAATCCATTGTACCCATGTCCCTAGGGATCTCTCTGGAATATTTGGAGAAAATATCAGAAAAATAAATTAACTGTTAAACCAACCCATATCTAGAACCAAGATTTTTTTGTTCTGGAAACTCAGGGCTAAGAACTCTTCATGTACAATTCTGTTTTTTATAATTTGAGATTCCCTACTGAGTTCTGCTCAACTTTAATTATTTTCTTTATTATAACTTTTCTTCATTCACCTAGGTTCTTCTATACTGCTCCTTAAGCTGGGAATTTCTTGAACAGTTGCAGACAGTAGCTCTAAGGTCCTTTCCCCAAAACTACCAAAGTTGCAAAGGTTTACTCCTAATCCAAGTATTGCCACAGAAGTTAATGTACTGTGAATTTTGGTTATCACTGCAATGCACCCAAGAAATAAACCTTCAAGGCCACTTTGCAGCTGCAGCTGAAAAAAGCCACAACTGTGATTATGACTGCATTCTAAACACTGAAGTCTGTAATCCCCCTTATTCATTTTCAAATTCAACTAACTGTGCTAATCTTTATTTTATAGATTTAAGATCAACTATATCACTTTCTATTTCTCTAGCTACATCATAATAAGAATGAGGATCAGTGTTTGAGTACCATTTTGAGTAACCATTTTCCTATTAATTTCCCAATTAATAATTGCTCATCTTTGGGTGACATTTGAAGATAACGAATATTAAACATACACAGGAAAATCTTTAATATTTACTGTGTAATGGTCCTCACATAATTTCTTTTATAGCTATATTCTAAATCTAGACTTTGTTCCATTTTTCAGTTATCAATAAACATGCAATTTATGTTTCCTACTTTTGATTTACTGACAGAAAGCTGAGGTCTAGATTTAATCCTTAATCATAATTTTTCTTATTCCTTTTTTCCTGGAACCAATTTTGTTCACTTCCTACATAACTTTGTCATTTATCCTTTGTCTTAAAAGACCAAGTAAACCCACTGGCAACCTTTATTCTTCATCCAAGTATTGATACCATACTTTAAAAAGGATTAGTGATGATGATGATATTAATAACAGCTAACATTTATATAGCACTTATTGTGTGTCAGGCCCTATGCTAAGTATTTTAAACATATTGGTTCATGTAACCTACAAAGCAACTGTCTGAGGTTGGTAAAATTATTACTTCCTTTTTTTAAAAGAAAAATAATTTCACATTTACAAGTGATCATTTGATATAATTCCAACTGGTTTGCAGAACATGTACAAATTCAACCATAAATTGATTGCTTGAACACAGTGCTGAGAAATCTGTCTTCTAAAATAAAAACTAATTCCTAGTAATAGACAAAGTATGTTTTGCTAGGAAAGGCATACATATCATTTGATGTCGTAAGACCTATGTTTTATTTATAGCCTACTAATATTTTAGATTTATACTAGTGGGCTAGTAAGATAGTCTTTGCTCATATTAAATGTAGAAATAATATTACTGGTCTACCTGGATCATAGGGTTCCTATGACAATGAAATAGAGAATAGTAAAATGTTATAATCATTCAACTCTTACATACAGTGAGTTTTACTAACAAAATAGGTTAAATGACAAACAAAGCAGTAATTAAAGCTTCAACTGTGGAAATAACATTGACCCTATTCCAGAGGATTTTTCAGGAATTGACAGTTTCTCTGTACATAGTTAGAATCTGCTTTCTATTCCAAGGTAATATTAAGAATGAAAGTGTTTCCTCTAAGCACTAGATATCCTAAAGCTACCCACTTATATGGAGATAAAACTGAATTTATATGGGATGAATGAACTCAAGAATTTACTAGCTAAAGCGGATAGGTAAGCTCAGTTTCATGATAATATCTTACTGTTAGTTAAATATTTATTGACTCTCAATTACTCATTTAAATTATTTGGGAGTAAAACAAAACAGAAAATGTTTTTCTTTTCTTTAATCATGATATTAGATTAAACAAATATAAAAGTACTGCCCTCTGCTTACCTGAATTCTGGATATTCTTCAAATAATTATAGAACCAACTGTGCCATTGGTGAATAGTGATGTCACATATTTAACCACTGGAGGAAAATATCAGTTGAAAGACCATAGGGACCTCCCTTCACCACTGCCTTTTTCCTGAGTTATATACCTTAGGGTTTCTACCAAACATGGAACTGAGCAGAAATTTTTTCCTTATGTGTCTACTGTAACCCAAGTCATTTTTCTCAATTCACCACCACCCCATGAAATTCCTCTCATTCTGTTTGCATACCAAGTTGCCACTTCAAGAAAACAAGAAAAAAGGAATAATACTGAAGCATCACCTGAAGAGAAATGTAATCCTAACAAGAAAAATGCAATAAGAAGAAAATATAAGAAGAAATGTAAGTGTATGCTGGAAAAAAATAGATGAACTAAAACACCTAGGGAAATAAAAGGAGGGGAAAGTATATCATAGATTATTATATTTTGCCACCAGTGAACTTTGAACCCTGTCCTGCTCTTCAGAATACCAACCCATTTTTCCATCCCATACCACTTACTAGCCATTTTAGGCATTTCTGTCACTGAACTCAAATAATGTATAAATATTAAGGAGATTTTGATTAGTCTTATTGGTTAGTAACTTACATCCATAAGGTTTCTTTAAATAATGAAAATATTTTTGTCAAGAAAACTCCAAACAGGCTTTCATTTTGTACTCTGCGACTCTGAGCAATAAATCTTGTGTAATTTATATAATAGCAGTCCTGCTTACCATGCATATGTCACAATATAATTCTCAACAAGACAAATACATGTGATTACATTCACTAAGTAACACTGAAGGGTTCCAAATCATTCACGGTGAAAGCTGTAACTGCCTAAGTAAAATAAGTTTGGCTTTTCATTTAGTTTCTATTTCCTTTCATTCAGAGAGTTAGCTTTCAATACTTAGAAGGAAAAGAAAGGGAATTTTTGCCTTATTCAAGTTTAATGAGCAGAGGGATCAGGAAAGGCTTGGATGCTGAGCTAAATAACTGATCTCCGATGTTTTTATCTGAAATTAGGAACATTAATATAGGGAGGGTAAAAGAGAAATGACTAACTTTACTTAAAATTATGAGTAACATCGAAGTGAAGGAAATAAAATCATTGTAACACTGAGTTTACTTATTCATTTATGTCCTACCTAGTTCTTGAAAATAGGGTTTCTTACACAAAAATAAGTATACAGATATAAAGTAATAGGTCACTAAAATATATATAATTATTGTATATAAGCACAAAGCTAGCCCATAACTGGCCCCACCCTGTTTCTAACAAGATAATGAGTTGATTTTCAGAGGTAACAGAACGAAACCACAAGTCATACAGCCAAAGCATGCTCAGAGGAGAAAATTTTGACCTCATACAACACCCTGAACCAACGTTTCTCCCCTCCACAGAACAAAAGGACCATGACATGACTGGAAACTGAACGCAGGGAATCCTTTCACAAGGGAAGGGTCTATTGTCCAGAAAGATCCAGTACTGAAGCCCTATTACCATACTTTACCATAAATGGCCGAGTTCCCAAGCCTTGCAATGGAAACCTGCCCTGCCAGTGCTTCTGCATCTCAACCCTCTTGCCCTAAATCATAAAAGTTTGACCGAAAGCCAGATCAGGGAGACAGATTTCAGCCCTGCCTCCCCATCTCCTGGCTGGTTGACCGCAAAATACGGCTTTTCCTTTTCTCAAAAGCTGGTGCCATGGTATTGGCTTCCATGCCTGTTGAGCAGCAAACCTTTGCTCGGTTACAGTAATAATTACCTAATTATTGAGGACTTTCTAGACACTTTACCATGTACTCTGTATGCATCATATATTTTAATCCTCACAAACCTCTTCAAGTAGGTATTGTTAACTCTATTTTACCACATAGAAAATTCAGACCTATGGAAATGAGGTAACAAGTTCACGCAGCTGCTAAATGGCACAGCTGAATTGGAGCAGGGTCTGTGTGATGTAAAATCCCACCACCACACAGGATTAGCAGATGATGCCAGGAGTAAAGCTTCAGGCATAAACCTGCCTAGTTTATTTGGTTATAAACCATAACCTAATATCCTTTATAGCTGCCAGAAGTGAGTGACAGATTTGTCTCAGATTTTCCAAAAGGGAAGCATGGAAGTATAGATAGTTAGTTGCACTATTTACAGTAGATTTTTCTTTTTGTGACAAGAGTCCCATCTAAACAAATACAAGTTAACTGACTCCACAAAAGCTTTTAAAATGCTCCAGAAGGGAACAAGTAATTAGTACCAATTATCTATAAATATTTTCTTTTTTTAACGTCTAAAAGTACATTTTTCTCAGTGGATTTGGCCTTACTCTGTAATTGAAGCATCTGTAATACTACTAACTCATTCTCCTAATCACTTTATTTTTAATGTTTTAAATCAATACAACAGCATATTCAGAAAGATACTCTTCACAAGTAAGAGAGCTAAAGGTCACAGAAGTAAAATAACTTTAAATCACAGTTTGCCTAGCTCCTGACACGTGCTCTTACTACAACATATCTGTAGCCAGAATGCTGAAACAGTTCTGTGATATTGTGATTTACAGTAAGAAAAATATATTTGGCTTTCAGCCTCATTTCTGGCACAGAGCTCCTAAAACGCCTGTTTTCTAAGTGATGAGAGCCAGAAAGGCATCTTTAGTTATGTTAATGAGGATGGGGCTGGTTGCCAGGACAGCAGACCATGTGGTGAGAGGGCTTGGACTTTCAGTCTCCCCACCACCACCCCCATCTCCTGGGAGGGGAAACGGGCTGGAGGTTGAATTAATTGCCAATGGCCAGTGATTTAATCAAAAATGTCTATGTAATGAAGTCTCCATAAAAACCTAAAAGGACTGGGTTCTGAGAATCTCAGTGTTGGTGAACAATTGGAGATTTGGGGAACATGACGCTCTCTGAGAGGGCACAGAAGCTCTGCATTCTTTCCCACATGCCCTGCCCTATGCATCTCTTTCATCTATCTGCTTCTGAATTATATTCTTTTATAATAAACCAAAGACCTAGTAAGTAAAATGTTTCTGAGTTCCATGTGCCACTCTAGCAAATTAATCGCTCAAAGGAGGGAGTTGTGGGAACCTCTGATTTATATCTGATTGGTCAGGATGGGTGACAACCTGGGGGGCAGTCTTTAACCTGTGGGATCTGATGCTATCTCTGGGATGCAATGTCAGAATTGAGCTGTATTGTAGGACACCCAGCTGGTGTCAGAGCATTTCTTCTTGTGGGGAGACACTGCCACAACAGAAACTGGGGTTCAGAACATCCGTTCAAGTACTATATATCATTTTTTAATAGTTTGTTTTTCATTGAATTCTAGTCATCATACACATTTTATCTTAACTATCTGGCTTAATGTATTAGGGACAAAGAAAGCACCTAGGTTTATATTCACCATATACTTTAATGTGATTTTCTTACATAAACTGATGATAACAAATGATTAAAGAAATGAGAAAAATGTATAAAGTAATAAACATGTGTATTTGCATTACATTCTGAGTTATTACTACCAATAAGATGATACTTCTGGGACATCCCTCGTGGTGCAGTAGTTGAGAATCCACCTGCCAATGCAGGGGACACAGGTTTGATCCCTGGTCTGAGAAGATCTCACATGCCGCGGAGCAACTAAACCTGCAAGCCACAACTACTGAGCCCACGTGCTGCAACTACTGAAGCCCACACGCCTAGAGCCCGTGCTCTGCAACAAGAGAAGCCACTGCAATGAGAAGCCCACTCACTGCAACGAAGAGTAGCCCCCGCTCGCGGCAACTAGAGAAAGCCCACGCACAGCAACGAAGACCCAACACAGCCAAAAATAAATAAATAAATGAAATGTTAAAAAAAAAAAAAAGATGATACTTCTGCCTACATATAAACAATAGCATCTTGTAAGAAGACCAGGTTACTATGACTAGATTGAGGACCTAAAATAAGAAAAGAAGAACATATTTCCTCCTTTCCTTCCCTCTTCTCTCTTTATAAGAGAATTTATTCTGAAGGAAGAAGCTTTTAATATATACATTCCTCCTCTATAGCATTATGTGAAAAGTTATTTCAGTTTAAAAAAAATTAAAATAACACATACATCATTTTTCTTTATTCTCAACCAAAAATATAGATCACTTAGATTATAGAAATTAACCTAAATCATTAATTGAGGCATACAAATAAAAATCACTAGTGAGTTCTACAGTAGGTAAATGGATTATATGGATTTCCTATGAAGAATCTTTTGCTTGGGGAATATTAAAGTTAAAATAGTATTTGAGACATGCAAACAACTGCTCATTTCAAGCAAATGACAATCCCTCCTCTAGGTATCCATAATTCTTTACTTGCAACTCTGTTGAAAACTTACTGTTAAATCTCTGCCCACCTTCTATTCCTCTCTAAAGATTCCACCAAAGATTCAGCTAATGTCTCTCAATACCACAATTCCTGATGTATTTTAAAATATTTTTATATTTTCATTTATTTTAAATTAGATGATGTATGCATGCATAAGTACACAAATAGATTAATTAAGAACAATGCTCTAGAGATATTTTAAATGATTCGGTATAATTCCTGATTAGCAACAACTTTCTATTTGGGACAAAGTGCAAAGAATCCATATGTTAACTGCAAACAATTTAATTTCAGAAAGGTTTGTGTTACTTAATTTAGTTTTCTTTGTTTTGGAGGGGGTTTTTTTGGCCATGCCACGTGTCTTGTGGGATCTTAGTTCCCTGACCAGACCAGGGATCGAGCCCGGGCCCTCGGCAGTGAAAAATGCAGAGTCCTAACCACTGGACCACCAGGGAATTCCCTGTTTTACTTAATTTAATACACATATGTTAGATACCTCTATTAGTGTGCACAAATTGTGACAGAATCCTCAAAGACAAACTGCAAGACTGTCCTGGGCTTGGAAGACAAAATTTCAGTTTCAGTTTCAAATATCAAGGTCACTAAATAAAGATGTACACATAGTAAACAAAACAGGGATATAAATGTTGCTATATATCAAGGAATTTTAAAACAATATTTTTTGTGGGCTTTTTGTTTAGAGGGATGATTTTATGGCAAAACTCTAAATGCAAGAAAAGAATGTATCCACTTGCACTTGAGCACCAACTGAAACTTGTTCTGAAATTTATGAGGGCTTAATACAAGCACTAGAATCTTAAGGAGAAATGAGGGCAAAATCAACAAAACAAATAAACACAAGGAAAAAAACAAATTAAAAAAAACAAAGCAAGGTCGTCACTTCTCTTGGTGGTCCAGTGGTTAAGACTCCCTGCTCCCAATGCAGGGGGCCCGGGTTTGATCTCTGGTCAAGGAACTAAATCCCACTTGCCACAACTAAAAGAGCTCACATGCTGCAACTAAGACTCATGAAGGCAAATAAGTAAATAAATAGTGAAAAAAAAAAAACCAAAAAAAACCAAAAAAACCCCACAAAGCAAACAACCAACCAACCAACAGTATCATTAAAGATGTCCTAACAAGTCACAAGCAAAAAAACAACAGCTGTTGACTGGCTTCAGAATTTGCCTCTATAACACATTAAATTCAACACTAAAGTCAAAAATAAGATTAAATAAATAAATAATGTTAATAAATTTTGATATGAATATATTACAAACCAATAACATAAATCCAACTATATTTTTCCTGCATGAAGAAAACAAAGTTTTCTCAAATATTCAAAGGTTAGAAATAACACCACCTGCTCACTGCAGATGACAAAATGATCTTATAAATACTAAAGCCCTCTGTCGGTATATATATAAAAATTAAGAATTCAAGCCTGGAAGGGACATATACCTTAACTCCTAATCAAGGACCACCCAACCTAACACCGCAAGTTCATTATAAGGGAGTGGAAAGCAGACAAAGGTCAGAAACGCTCAATATGAATCCTGTATAAGTGTGTGACCTGGGACAAACCAACCTCTCTTAGAGCGCATAAATAGACACACCTGCATATACGTGAAATATGAAAAATCACTGATGAATTTTTACATTATCTAGCAGCAGTAACAGAAGTTTGTACTGCTTCTAGGAGAATCCATATAAAAATACAGGTAAGCTTCTTCCTTATACATGAATAAAAAACCTGTGTCTGGTATAGTATTAATATATTCCACTAATTGGAAAATTCTTCATTCCTTATGACAAAAATTAATCCTAAATTTACCCAGAAAATAAAACAATTTGTCTTTACTAAAGGAAATAAGTCTTTAACCTGAATACAATGCCCAGAATCTCACCCTTTTTTCTAGTCAAGCTCTTTTTCTCTATCTCCCATCATGAACCAGTTAAGCTTGCCCCCTTGCATATCATAATCCCTTTCTTGGGCTAACTGCTCAGAACATGTTCAGTTTTGTCTTGTGTTTTCTTCTCATTGTGTTCCCTGCTCCAACAGTGTGACATTTTCTGTCCTCCACTAATTTCAATTTGCTTATTCTGTATGGCACTGCTGATGATTTTAGCTATTACTGCTGTTCTATAACACCATTTAGCTTATTCTGTGAATAGCAAATTATATTTTATTATAATCATGATTCTAGATTTACATACTATGCATGCTAGTAATACACAATTTTAAGCTTTATATATCTTGTATATATTTTTTACATGAACTTCAATGTCACTGAATTAAAGAACAAGGGATAGAATGATGAATTTAAATAGCAACACTAAATATTATCTCAACTAGTAGGGACGTGTTCACTAATATAAAAGTTATTTGAAAGTTCAGGCTTGCTGCTGGATGCCCAGAAAAAAATCTGTCCTTACGTGCCTAATCTAACAAATAGAAACTAATAGATGTGTACAATACCAGAGTAGATGACAGAAATTCAATTTATTAACTTATACAAAGCTATTGAACTTAAACGCACTGCCATTAGCATTCAAAGAGATAATGCATGTGAAGCCTGAAACGTAGTGAGCACTTAATATACACATATCAGTTATTATCTGTTTTACTTATTGCCCAGTTACATAAGAATCAAAGTGATTACAGTTTCTTTGAATTTCTGATTGCACATTGACCATGTTCAATATGCAATGAACACTGCAATTTCAATGCAATTAAAAACATTTATTTTCAATATTTATTAGAATATTTCAATATTTATTAAATAGACTCCTTTTCCTTTGGGTTATTTTATCATCTCTGGCTATCTTTAATTTTCCCTCTGTGAGTATTAATGTCATTTTTTGTGGCCTAAATTTGTCTTGCTTCTACAGAGCAACCTGGCCTTAAGCTATACTCAGATAACTTGACTAGGAGAAATCTGTAAACTTTTCTTAAAACTTACTGTAAAAGTCTGTGATTTAAGAATTTACCAAATTCCCCTATTAAATGTTTGTTCCCTGTTTAACTGTCAGAAGCCAGTAAAAATTAATTCCCTCATTTTCAAATTTTAGGGAGTTGCCTCACTGTATCACCCAAGAATTGAAAACGAGCATGTATCTAGAATATTTAATGCCCCAATAAGCATGTTGGAATCTGAACCAATATTTCTTTGATGATAGCTATGAATTGTTTCCTAATGACATACCCATGGCAATATATTTAGCAAAATTTATTTGGTTCACCTATTCATCTTTGATTGATTCATTGCAAGTAATTTATTAAAACAGATATGTGATTTAATTTGTGCTAGTCAATCAAACACCATGGAAACTGACACCCAGACCGTATTTTCCCTTACAAACAAGTTTAAGGTGTCTACTTTATATTAAATTAGTAAGCATATGGTATTTCGGAAGAATAAAATGGCAATATAAAGATTATATATAGATTTTTAATTCCCCTCAAATACTTATAAGAGCAATTTTGAATTTTCTGTTGATGATTCTACACATCTAAATTAATCCAGGCTATTGTTTCTGAACATATCCAGAATATGCTGTCACTGAAGATATCTGCAGAGCTTAATGAAGTTTGAAAATTATATAATGCAACAGTAACATTATATAATTTCAATAAAGTTAACCATTAACTTATTATCAATTGTTAAAATGGAAATAAAATATGACACAAAGAACATGACTGATTTGAAGCCTTGCTATTTCCTGAACATTTAAATATTTTCAAGTTACAACCCTTCTATGAATCCTGCTTAGAACAGGAGGTAATATATATTGAGGATAAAAAGCTTTAAAGAGATGTTGTAAGATACGATTCAGAACTCCCATATATATATATATATATATATATATATATATATATACACACACACATATACACACACACATACACACACACAATGCAAATTGTGAAATCTGTGCAAATGTATCATAGCATTGCCTAAAATTGAAGACACATGTCATTCACTGGGGAGAAAGAAACCCACCCAGCACCAGCCCTGCAGCTTCTGGCTCCTCTTCTCTTGCTTCCTTGCATGGAGGTACAAAATAAGAAAGAATTAAAAAAAAAGACAAGGACTAACACTTCCAGCATGATCAAGTAGCTCCTACTGGACCCAATCCTCCTGTGTAAAACAACTATAAACTCCAGACAAACTACAAAAAAGGAATGGCTAGAAGGCAATGGAGAATAATCAAATGAACGTACATTCAGGTGCTGGATTGACACTTGTTAAAAAAGAATGGTACTGTGTGAGTATGTGGTTTTTTTCTCCTGGCTTTTAGTTTGAAGTTAGGCCAACATTTTCGATGTGTGAAGTGACTATAATTCTTAGAGAAATCCTGCAGACTTCCTGACCTGAAAAACCAGAAGACATATCTCAAAGCAACTGTATTTCTAAAAACTGAGAAAAGACTTCCAGAAAGGAGAAAGCCACAGAGGAAGAGACCCAAATTATAAGCTCTACCCAAGTCTCTGGCTTGCTCCTGACCCATAAAGGCATAGGGCAGACTCAAGGTAGCTTCCAATGGTTCTATAATAACTGAACAGAGATTTGAAATGTAATAAAAGGTTTGAAATTTAAATGTAACCAAATCGATTGCCTATTAAAACAAAACCAAAAAAATCACCATTCTTAAGAATATAACCAAATGCAAATATATCACATATATAATATCACATTCAGAATCAGTGGGATATATTCAAAATTAATCTTGTATGAGGAACCAGAAAAAATTCTTACTCATTCTTAAAGGAAAAATTATCAACAGATTTGAACCCTTAAATTATACAGATGTTGGAATCATCATAGAAGGACTTTTAAAGCAGCTTGTGTGTGTGTGTGTGTGTGTTGAGGGAGTGTGAAGAAGAAACACTCATATAAAAATCTAGGAAATCTCAGTAGAATAAAAAAATAAATAGAAACTCAATAGAAATTCAACAAAAATACATATCTATACAAAACATTCTTTGGATATGCAGAATGCAGATGATAGAGGACAGAATCAGTAATCTTAAAGGTAGATCAACAGAAATAATGCAGTCTTCAGAACACCATGACATGTTTGGAAGAAAAATTAATAGAGCTTCAGGAACCTGTGGGACATGTCAAATGTATAAAGTACACGTAATATGAACTCAAGAAGGTTTGGCAAGAGATAATGAGACAAAAAAATTTGAAGAAATAAAGGCCAAAAAACTTTCCAAATGTATGGAAGACATATTTTTACACAAACTAGAGGCTCAGTAAACCTGGACTAGGAATAATATAAATAAAACTAAATCCCAGCAAAGAAAAGTTAACTTGCTAAAAATCAAAGAGAAAGAGAAAATCTTAAAATTAGCTAGAAAAAGTGGAATATTATACACAGGGAAAGAATAATTTATATCACCATAGACTCCATATCAGAAACTATGGAGGCAAGAAGAAGGGGGAAGAATGATTAAGCACAGAATTCTATATGAAATGAAAATATCAATCAAGAATAAATGGTAAGTAAAGACATTTTCAGATAAAAGAGTAAGAAACTTTGTCACCAGCACTGCACCTAAAAGAAATGCTAAAACAATTTCTTACAGTCAGAAAAAAAAAAGTAGTACCAGAGGAAAATACATACCATCTGGAAAGAACAGATTAAATAATAAATATATTGATAAATATAAATTTTTCTCTTAGTGTAGTTAACACACACATGACTAAAGCAAAAAATATAATGGTGTCTTTTTGGTGTATAACATTTTCAGCACGAGATAATAATTAACATACATAGAATGATGAGGTTATGGTAACACATAGATGAATCCACATGGTTGCAGGTTTTCTATATATCATGTGAGGTAGTAAAATATTAACCCTATATAGACGGTAAAGACTTAATCCTAGAGCAACTACTAACAAAAAAAATCCAATAGATAATTTCTAATGGAATTCTAAAATTCATTCAAAGAAAGAACTAGAAAACCAGAAAAGGGTAGAAATAGAGGGGATATTCACCATAATAAAATGGTGAACCTAAATCAAATGACATCAATAATGACAGAATGTTTATGGATGAAACCCTCTAACTAAAAGGCAGAGATTGAGAATAATTAATAAAAGCAGGACCTAACTGTATGTTAAATATGAGATGAAATTTAAATGTAAAGTTCAGATAGATTGAGAGCAGATGTATAGAAATTATATATAATACAAACCCTAAGAATAAGAAGGCTGGATTACCTATTTTAATACGAGATAAGGTAAGCAGCAAGAAAAGTATATTGCCAGAGATAAAGCAGGATATTTAACAAAGGTAAAAGGCTAAATTCATCAGGATGATCTATCCAGTCCTAAGTGTGTATGACCTGAGAACCAACGTTCAAAACACATGATGCAAAAACTACAGTATTAAAAAAAGAATTAGACCAAATCTCTTACTATTATTGTGGAATTAACAGTCCCCTTGAACAACTGATTGAACTAGACAAAAAAACTAATGGAATCAGCATGCACAACCTAGATCTAATGGATAATTACAAAATACTACATATGATAATGTCAGAATACATTCTTTAAGCACTCATATTATATTCACCAAGATGGCCCATAAACTGCACTAGAAGTCTAAATCAACTTAATAGAATTGAAATCATATGGCATAAACTCTCTGATCACACTATAATTAAATTATGTATCAATAACCGTATCCAGGAAAACTAAGTATTTTCAATCAAATCCACTTCAAAAAAATCCATCAAACAAACAAAAAATCAAAGTAGAAATTACAGAATAATTTCAACTTTATGGTACACAAAATACAGCATACAAAATTTGGATAGGCAGGGGAATTCCCCAGCAGCCCAGTGGCTGGAATTCCCCAGCTTCCACTGCACGGAACACGAGTTCGATCCCTGGTGGGGGAACTATGATGCCTTGCTGTGCAGGCAAAAAAAATTAAAACTTTGAGAGGCCATTGAAAATTATTAGAGGGAAAATTTTAAAGTGCTCATATTAAAAAAAAAATTAAAGGTCTAAAATTAATGACCCCAAATTATGCACTGAATAAGTAACAAAAATTAAAAACGCAAAGGAAACTAAAAGCAGAAATGAGAAAAAAATAAGGACAAAAAATATATATCAATAAAAAAGAAATGAGGCAAGCAGTGTACAAAATTAACAAAGGGGAAAGCTGTCTTTATGACTCAGAAAATCTGAGGCAGGGCTACAGAAGACGCTGCGCGTCCTCCCCACCCCCACACGGCAGCTGACTGAGCTGCTGACTGTGGAGCGTTCTCCTCAAGGCGCAGACCAGCCACGAGCGGGCCGCAGCGGCCCTCTGCTCCAAGCCTCCTCTAGTACCTCCACAGGGCTTACCTCAGGACGTGGGGCCCGTCAGCTGGCGATACCATTCCCAGGCGCCGAGATGCTGCACTTGAGCCACGTGGAAGTTGCTCCCACACCGTCGGAGGCCCTGAGGCAGAGCTGAGGCTCCGAGCCCACCAAGCCTCACCGAGGCTCACAGCGTCGCGGGTGGGCACTGACGGCAGGCAGGCTCCCAGGCAGGTGAGCAGAAGGGAACACTGCCCTGGTGTGGAGAGCGAGGCGGGCCTCTCCAAGGAGCACGGGCCGGCCTCCGAGGGGCTCGCAGCCCAGCCAGAGGTGGGCTCTCTGGGGAAGAGGGAAGGAATGTTTCTTCCCAAAGCCTGGGTCTCCTTGGGCTTCCGGGTCATGGGGGGGTGCGGCGGGGAGGCCGACGCCTGCAGCCTCACAGAAGCCCCAAGGCAGCTGTGCCAACCGAGGCCGCTGCCAGAAGCCAGAATTGTCTTTGCTTTTCTTACGCTTGGCCTCTGTGAAGGCGATGTCGAGGGCTGGAGGCTGAAGGGCAGAGGCTGGCGCCTTTCAGGGGCCTGAGTGGGCAGGACGGCAGAGTTGTTGCTGAGGCGGGCGTGGAGGCCTGGCGGCCTTTTGTGGTGCGTGAGGCTCTTCAGAGGGTCGTTGGCCTGAATCTGGCTTGCCGGCTTGGACCGGAAGTAGTTACTGGCAGTATTTTCCGTCTCTCTGAGCTTCCCTTAGCGGTCTTCCTCCTGCACGCCTGGTTCGCTGCTCTCGGCTGCTGTGATTTGGGGGGCTGGTTTGTTTGGGGGCCCTTTTGAAACTACTGGGAGACTGGTTTTTACGATGATGGGCTCGGGAATCTTCCAGAAGTTGGTTTCCTCACCCTAGCAAGACTCGCGCCTAATCGTCTCCAGGTTGCTGTAGGACAGTCCCAGAGAATCAGTGGCTGCACCAGCTCCAGGAGCTGCTGGAAGAGCAGAGTTGTGTTCTCGCCAACAGACGGTTACCAAGCCGTCGATCTTCTCTAGTTTACTTTCTGACTATTGCAGATCTTTGACCTCCACACACACCTCCCTCTCTCTCTCCTCTCTCTCTTCCTCTCTCTCTCTCCCTCTCCCCCTTCTCTCTCCCTCTCTCTCTTTTCCCCATTATGTATATATCACAAATAAAAAAGGAATTAATTATCAAAAAAATCTCACAAAAAACTCTTCTTGGTTAGATGCATTCATTGAGAGTTCCATCAAACATTCAATGCTGAAGTTTTTCAGATAAAGCAGAGGAGGATGGAACTCTCCCTCTCTGAGACACCTTTTGAGACCATATGTATCCTGACAATGAAATTAGAAAAAAAAATTGCAGACATATATCCACCGTGAACATAAACATAAACACAAAAATCATGAACAGTATTGTCAAATTGAATACAACAATATTTAAGAGGGTAGTACCTTATGAACAAATAGGTTCAATTCCTGGAATAGAAGGATATTTGAACGTGCTTAAATTAATCAGTTTAATTCATCATATTAACAAAGGAGGTAAAACATCATTTTGATAGATGCAGAAAAAGAATTTGGTAAAATTCAACACTCCTTATTCATTAAAAAAAAATCTCAGCAAACAAGAAAGAGAAAGAAACTCTCAATTTGTAAGTCATCTAGGAGAAACATAAGGCTAATATATACTTGATGTTGAAATATTTAATGCTTTTCCTGTAAGATTAAAAACAAGACAATAATGCCTGTTCTCACATTTATTTAACACTGTACTCAAGTATTTACATTTGAACCATGTGCATAAAAAATGTGCAATTCTATTACCCGTGTAGGTTCTTTTAACCACCAGTGTAATCAAAATGCAAAAGCATCTGACAGTTGTCTTACTTTCATTGATTTTAATTTGATTTGATTATGGTTAGAGAACACATTTTGTATGATTTCAGTTCTTTTAAATGCATTGAAATTTATTTTATGGACTGGGATACTGCCAATCTTGTTGAATGTCCCAAGGGCACTTGAAAAAATTTGCAATCTTATGTTGTTAAGTGTAATATTATATATGTGTAAAATATATTCTTTTGGATGATGGCATTGTTTAGATCCTATATGTGTCTGCTAATTTTCTAAGAGTTCCTTCAATTTCTGAGGGGGGATAGGTGGGTTGAAGTCCCCAACTCTAAGTTCAGATTTCTCTCTTTTTTCTTTCAGCTCTCTCAGTTTTTGCTTCATGCAGTTTGAGTCTCTGTTGTTTGGTGTGTATACATTTAGAATCATTATATCATCCTTTTCTTTTGGGTCTTTTAACTTTATGTATTTGAGGAGAAGAGGCTGTGTTTCCAATGGCAGTTTAATTTTGAAAGCCTTTGCAATCTTATTTTGGTCTGCTGCTCACTTTATCTGGTACTGCTTGCACTCCTTCTGGTCTCTGTTGATGTTGCATGAGTAGGCAGAACAGGTTTTCCAGAACCGCCAGGAACGTCTCTTGGTGGGGAAAGCAGTAAAAATGAACATGCCGCTTATAAAAAATAAAAAAATGATGAATCTTAAAATCATTATGCCGAGTTAAAGAAGACAGAAATAAAAGTGTCTATGATGGCTGATTCTATTTATATATATTTTAGAAAAAGAAAACCAATCTATAGTGACAGTAACAGTGTGCAAAGATTGCAAAGTGGTACAAAGAAACGCTTGGTGATGAAAATATTCTGTACCTTCATATCAGCAGTGATTTTACAAGTGTATATACATGTCAAAATGCATCAAATTGCACACTTTAGCCAAGAGTTTCTTTCCCTTCTTCCCTCCTTTTGGGACCTAGAGGAATAAGAAGAAACTGATTACACATCACACATGTAAAGATAGTAGTAAATTGTTTCTCTGCCTCTCAGGATATAGACAGCTTGTCATTCTTTCCCCTACAACTATGTATGTGAAGGTATAGGACAATCAAACTGTTTAAAAAAATGTGTTTTAATTAAAAGAAGAATCACATTGGGATTGAGTACAGAGATACAAGTGTTAGTATAAATATTTTTAATTTCTACTCTATGCACCCTATGTTGTTTAAACTATTTTCATAGGGTATATACTCAAATTATAATTTTAAATTGCAAGAATAAAAATACAAAGCAACACTTTTCATTTTCCCATCAAAGATAATCACTGTCAATATTTTAGTATATATTTTCTCACAATTTCCCTTCTATTTTTTTCACGGGGAACTGCTTTGATTATAAAATAATGTATAATTTACTGTAAATAATTGAACTTTACATACTGTCGTTTGGAAGAAAATAAAAATCACCTAAAATCTCATTATACTGATAACCATCAGCAACAGTTTGGTGTCCATTCAGAGATCTCTTTTATTCATGTATATGCATACATACACCCTTCTATAATTTTTCATAAACTGAATTATACATAATTTTAATAGCTACTTTTTAAAATGCATTACATATGTTTTATACAGTGAAGTTCACTAAAACACTTTATAGTAAAAACGTGTATGCTATTAAAATGTTAGATGAACACCAACCTTACCCAGATTGAGAGTAATTGTCAATACTGTTCATATAAAATAGAAAATTTCTTGATTTTGCAATAGAGAAAAGTATGTAATAGGACTAGCATTACATAATATAATTGTATAGGTCAGACTGATAAGTTTCAAGAAGATTATGGAAGATAAGTGATATGAAATCATCAGGAAAGGCTTTTCAGTGGGAGAAAATAGGAGAAGCCTAACAGTAGGTATAAAATGGCCATTTTTTATACAGATAGTAGATAATGCCAAAAAACAGTTGAATTTGTAAAAGGGCTTCAAAAAAGCAAACTTGAATATAGGATGTATTGGCTTTTTATTTGCTGAATGTCAAATTACCACAAATTTAGCATCTTAAAAGAACACAGTTTTATTACCATATAATTTCTGTGGGTCAGGAGTCTGGGCACAGTTGAGCTGGATCCTTCATTCAGGGTCTCACAAGGTTGACGTCAGAAAGTCAGCCTTCTCATCTGAAGGCATTATTGGGGAAAGATCTGTTTGCAAGCTGATCTTGGCTGTTAGCAGAATTCATTTCCTTGCAGTTCAAGGTCTGAAGTCAACATTTTCTTACAGGTTGCTTGCTGGAGCTCACTCTCAGAGCCTGGAGATTGCCCTTGGATTCTAGTCACATGGTTTTCTCAAAACCTGGCAGGTTATTTATTCAACTCCAGCAGGAGAATCTCTCATTTGAATTCTCCCTGACTCTTTCCATTGCTAACCTCTAGATTATCTTTTAAAGTACTCACATGATTAGGTCAGGCCCACTCAGGAAATGCCCCTTTTGATCGACCTAAAGTCAGTATATTAGGAATTTTAATTATATCTGCAATATTGACACACCTTTGCTATATAAGTTTACCAAATCACAGGTGCAAAATCCCATAATATTTGCAGTTTCTTCCTGAACTCAAGGGGAAGAGATTATCAGAGTTTGTACATAGAGGATGGGAGTTTTAGTGTTCAATTTAGAATTCTATCTACCACATAGGGGAAACATAGAAAGGAATGGAAGCCTACCTCTTCTATATTACAGAGCGAAGGAAATTAGAGATGTTTTGGGGTCACATTCTGAAAGGTGTCAAACTTTGAGAGAAAAACAAAGTTTAGTTTTTCATAAACATGAAATATAGTTGTTTTATTAATTTAACCTAATAGAGTAGTTTAATAGATAGGGAAGCTTATACTATGTCAACTACATTTTTAAAGAAGTAAATAAATGTGTAAAATCTATGTTAAAAAAACTGCAAAAAATTCGTCTTTTTCTACTTTATAATTTGCAAATTCCTGAGTAAGTGTTAAAAATCTCTTTATATAATGGCTCAAAACACAGAATCCAGTCCAGAATGCCTGGGCCTGAATATTGCCTCTGCCACTTTAATGCCCTGTGACTTTGAGCAAAAAACTTAACATTTCTGTACCAGAGTTTTCATTACCTGCAAAATAGTCAATAATAATACTACATACCTTACAGTACTGTTCCCAGGACGAAATAAGTTAATTATATGAATTACTTAGAACAGTAGTTGCTGCTTATTAAGTGACATTTTAAACTTATAATTATCATCTTTTACAGCATTTTGAAAGTCCCTTTCACACTGAAATAGGACTTGGAAGAGTTGGTACAATCATCCCTCAGTATCAGAGGTTATTGGTTTCAGGACCCCCGTGGATAGCAAAGTTGGTGGGGGCTGAAGTCCCTTATATAAAATGGAGTAGTGCAGTTGGCCCTCTGTATCCACCTAGGTTCACCATCCATGGATTCAGTTCAATCCAAGATATGTTGAATCTGTGAATGTACAACCTGTGGATACAGAGGGCTGACTGTACTGATATACTGATTGCATAAATCATTAAATTAAGTGAAGATAAGTAACTTGTTCAAAATTACAGAGTTGAAATCAATTCTTCGACTTATGTTAATCATGATATACTGTTTATACTTGGCAGTATTTGATACTGGTTTAAGAGATTACCAAATATTTTATATTATGACTCTCAGAGACTAGATTTTCTTTTTCAATTAATAACTCACTCTGCTGAATGACAACAATTTAAAAGGAATAAACTGGTTTATATCCAAAACTATCAATCTTCTGCTCTTATAGAGAAAAGACCATTGGCTAATATAAAATTCTAGATGTGCAATATTTCTCCCTCATAATCCATTGGAAATTTCCCTTTTATTCAGTAATTTAGAATTACAGAAGAAAAGTCTTAGCCTAGCTTTTGGTGATAAAACTTTGCAGGCTAGGTTCTTAAAGGATATTTTCTTTAAATTTATACTTAGAATTTTGTTCACACATGAAAAGTGTGACTTTTTTATTACATCTTTTTTTTCTGGTATAAGTTTACTGCTTTTTCTTTTTTTGTCTTCAGTAATAATTTGAAGCAAATTTAATACAGAAAGACTTGTGGTTACAAGCCAGTTTCATTTTTAAATTAAAAGGCGTTTATTTAGACCTGAAACCATAAAACTCCTATAAGAAAACATAGGTAGTAATCTCTTGGAAATCAGTCTAAGCAATGTGTGGGGGTTTTTTTTGGGGGGGGGGATCTGTCTCCTCAGGCAAGGGCAAAAAAAGCAAAAATAAACAAATGGGAATACATTAAGCTAAAAAAATCTTTTGCACAGTGAAGGAAACCGCAAACAAGATGAATTGGAGAAGATATTTGCAAATTATATATCTGATAAAGGGTTAATATCCAAAATGTATAAAGAACTCATACAACTCAACGTAAAAAAAAAAAAAAAAAAAAGTCTGATTAAAAATGGTCAGAGGACCTGAATAGACGTTTTTCTAAAGAAGTGATACGAAAAAAAAAAAAGTGATACGGTTGGCCAACAGACACATAGAAAGATACTCAATATCAGTAATCAAATGCAAATGCAAATCAAAGCCATAGTGACATAACAACTCACTCTGGTCAGAATGTCTATTATCTAAAAGACAAGAAACAATAAATGTTGGCTAGGATGTGGAGAAAAGGGAACCCTTTTGCACTGTTGGTAGGAATGTAAATTGGTGCAGCCACTATAGAAAACAGTATAGAAATTCCTAAAAAAACTAAAAATAAAAGTATCATACAATCCCGCAATTCCACTTCTGGGTATTTATCCAAAGAAAATGAAAATACTGTTAAAAAAAATATATGTACCCCTATGTTCATTGCAACATTATTTACAATAGCCAAGATATGGAAACAACCTAAGTGTCTTTCAACAGATGAATGGATGCAGAAGATGTGACATACATATATATATATATATATATATATATATACACACACACACACACGCACACATATATACATATAACAGAATATTAATACATGTATAATGGAATGTTAAGCAGCCATAAATGAGAAGGAAATCTTGCTATTTGCAGCAGCATGATTGGATCTAGAGGGTGTTATACTAAGTGAAATTAGACAGAGAAGAAACACTGTATGATTTCACTTACATGTTTCACTAAAATACAAAAGAAACAAAACAGAAATAATAGGCTTATAGAGAGAACATACTGGTGGTTGCCAGAGTGGAGAGGGGTGGGGGACTGAAGAAATAGGTGACAGGGATTAAGAGGTACAAACTTCCCACTATAAAATAAAGTCACAAGGAAGTACAGCATAGGGAATATAGTCAATAATATTGTAACAGCTTTGTATGGTGACAGATGGTAACTAGACTTATTGTGGTAGTCATTTCATAATGTATAAAAATATCAAATATTGTACATCTGAAACTAATATAACATTATATCAATTATAATTTATTTTTAAAATAAATAAAATGCCTTTATATTAATCAGTATGTTTCATTACTTTGAATTCATAAATGTTTAATGTGGACAGTTTTAATAAATGCATAAATATTTAAGTCAGAAAATAAAAATAAATATTGGCTTTATAATAAATCATACCATAATCCATTTGTAATATTAAGAAACAAAATTCAGCCGAGTAAATTTGAAGATCTAATTGGCTTTATTCAAAGATTCATGAATCGGCAGCATCTCATTTAGTAAATAGGTCCTCAGAGAAGCTGTACAAAATGGAAGGTGTTGTAGGCAGAAGGAGGGTGGGACAAGAAAGTATTGGCAAAAGAAAAGAAAAGGTTGTTTCCAGCCAGGCTGTTCTTTTGGTGGAAGGGAATGTCAGGGGTCTTTATCTTGCAGATTACTTCACTAGTGTTGATCAAGAAATTTCAGATTGACTGTTTTAAAGGTCACATTTCTGGATATGCAATTAGGTCTTGGTTTGCTGTCGTGGGGAGCAAATGACTCCATTTTGTTAATTCTAACAGTAGTAAGTAATGAAAGCCACATTTATTTAACCGAAGTGTTAACATATCAAACAGCAAATAATATAGAGTATGATTTTACTCCTCCCTCACTGGGAAGTAGTGAAACCATCTTTCACTTATGACCAAAAATAAGTGTTTGATCCAACCTGGAACCAGTTCTTATTTTTCATCCTTCATGTTGTCAGGAAGGAAGAAATTTTCTTCTACTCTTCTAGTTTCTTCTGGCTGGCCTAAGAACTTAATTGACCTGAGACAGATTAACAAGAGAAAGTCAAACAAAAGTTTAATAACATGTAAACCTGGGAGAGACCCAGGAAAACTGAATAACTCACCAAAATGGCTGAAACCCTCACATTAAATATCCTATTCAGCTAAAGACCAAAGAGGATGTTTTGGTAGTGCTTTGGGACTTGAGAGGAAGGCAATTCACACGGAGATGGAAAAGCAAATGTTTGCTAGGCCGTGCAGAGACAGTGACACAGAGTAGACTATGATCTCTAGGGCCTGCTGAGTTTCCCTCACCACAGCTAGTTCCTATCTTTGCAGATATCTTTGGTGATAGCTCTATTCCAGGAACAGGCCCTTTATTTAAATTCTTTAGACAGCTAACAGGGGGGTTAAAAGAAAGACTTCCTGAGTCCTCTGTTTTTAAAAATAATCAACCTAAATTCTCATGCCAAAGAGACAAAAGTTGGGGTGGTAAATTTTGCTCCCCTACAGTATCAATATAGTCTGTAGGTCCTACTATGAAAGCCATCTAGTTTAGAGTTCATAGATATAAATTGGAATGGCTGTTTTGTTGTGTTTAGGGTGTGACATCAAGCCCTCTGGTTAAAATTGCTCAAATATAAGACTTTAAATATTGCACCTGCATTGATTGTATTTATTTGTGCTATATCAAAGGCCATGGCTGGCCTTTAATCTAGTCTTATTCCTTCACTTGTCATCCTTCACCTACTCCAAAATTACACAATTAAGTAAAAATGGTATTTCCTGATATAAGCAATTTTTTGACCACTCCATAGTCAATTAACTTTCTAAGTACTGGTATTTATTTTGAACTACCAATGGTAATTGAATGAATATTTTAAAAAATATGGAGGCCACCAATGAATGTTGCTGTTTTCCTTGCAGGTACGCAGTATTTCTTGACTAAAAAATGAAGCTATTTTGCCCATCAGGATTTGCTTCATCTGAAGCCCAGTAACAATAGTCAGTAATATATATTTCCAAGCTTTTACTTTGAACTGATGTCTCATTAAAACTATCAGTCACAAAGGATTGCTTAATTGCATAGTAGGGCTGTACTCAAAGTATCCAATTACATTTTCTTCAATTAACTTTTACTAGCTGATGTGTACACTAATTTAGTGAAATTAGGTGAAGGTTAAATTACTGTAACAATCAGAGGTGTATTTAAGTGGTAAAATATAGAGAAGGAAGTTCTTGTTCTTATAAATATGAATATTAACACCATTGCCCTTAGGATGTAACATGTACCTTACCCACTTAATGCTAGTAATAAATCTCCTCGTGCCACTGCTTCAGAATGTAAAACTCCATGATACATACTCAGCCATTTAAACAAATTAGCTTTCCATAAACAGATTTTTAAACTATGCCCTTTATAGCTATATTGCATTTATCTGCTGATATTCCCCAATCTATATTTCTAGCAGTAACATTTTTGAAATTCATACCTAAACTTCCAGCTTCCAGTTAATTATTACTAACTTCTAAGTCCAAAGTTTCCCTCACTGTTTTCTAAGTTGAGCTTATCAGTTGCCAATACAACTTTCCTTTCTCATGAATTCTTGAGAACATGTAGTGTTGCTATTTTCTAAGACAAATTTTCCTCATTCCGGTTACCACCCCCCCTACCCCCCCACCCCCCGCCCTCATGCAGCTTCCTTAATTGGTACTTAAAAGCTTTAACCACAAAAAAAATGTTTCTCCATTTTATCTCTCAGAGCATTTCTTAAAAATTATTTCAGGAGTAATTCAGTAATGCTCATTTTAGAAAATGTAAAACAAACAAACAAAAAAAAGCACCAGGAAAATAAAATGGTCTCTAATACCATAACTTGGAATTTTTTGTCTTTAAAAAAAAAAAAATATATATATATATATATATAAACTCTCTCTCTATATATATATATTATATATATATATATATATATATATAAACTCTGGTTTCTTACACAATCATAAACATATTTAACAACATATCATTAAACATCCAGATTTGGGGCTTTTGTACTAGTTTTTTCTTCCTGGGAAATTATTTTAGTTTAGCTTCATTGTTATATTTGAAGTTATTTTCTTGTAAATATCATACACGTGTTCCATATTTTTTCCTTTCTGATAATATCTGTCTCTTAATTAGTATGTTTAGCCTATTTACATTTAATGTAATTATTGATATGTATAGATTTAGATCTACCACATAATTTTTGTTTGTTTTCTGTTTGCCTTCGCTATTCCTCTCCCTTTTTTTGGGAGGAAAGTGTTATTTGACCTTTTCTTATATCTTATCTATTATGATTTTGACTATATCTATAGTTTTTTTTTGCAGTTGCTATAGGGGTTACAAAAGACATACCTAACCTTTCACAATCTATTAAGCATCAGTTTATTTAGCACTTCAATTTTAATGTAGAAACATTACCACTATATGGGGCTATTCATGCTATAGTTGTTTTATATATTACATCTCTACATATTGAAAACTCCAGAAGAAATTCTAATTTTTGCTTTGAACCATCAGAAAAATTCTAAAGAACTAAAACATAGAAGAATAATCTATTATATTTACCAGTTTGTTTACCATTTCTGTTGTTCTTCTGTCTTTCCTGGTCATTGCCCTTTAATCTGAAGAACTTCCTATAGAAAATATTTATTGAGACAATCTGTTTAGTATGAATTGCTTTAGCTCTCCTTCATCTGAGAATGTCATTATTTTACTTTTATCCCTAAAGGATATTATTACTGAATATAGAATTATGGGTTTACAGGTGTTTTTCTATTAATCCTTTAAAATGTTGTGCCACATCCTTCTGGACTTCACAGTTTCTGATGAGAAATATGCAGTCATTTGAATCATTGTTCTCCTATAGCATATGAATCATTTTTTTCTCTGGCTTCAATATTTTATCTTTGTCTTTAGCTTTCTCAAACTTTGATTATGATATATCTAGCCCTGCATCTCTATAGATTTATTCAGTTTGAGGTTCATTCAGCCTCTTGAATCTCAAGGTTTGTGTCTTTTTCCAACCTTAGGAAGTTTTTGGTCATTATCTCTTCAAATAATTTTTCAGAATGACAATTTTTTTTCCTCTACTTCTGAGAGTCCAATAACAAGAATGCTAGACCTTTTGTTATTGTCTCACAGGTAAATGAGGCTTTTTTTCTTTTAATTTTTTTCATAATTTTTTTCTTTTTATTGTTCAGATAGGATAATTTCTATATTTAAGTTAATTGACTATGCTGCCATGTCTATTCTGTTATTAAATCCATCCAGTGAGTTTTTCATTTTACTTATTGTATTTTTCAGTTCTAAATCTCTATTTGGTTCTACTTTATATCTTTTATTTTTTTTAATTTCTATTTTGCTAAAAGATTCTAACATTTTTGGTAGGAGTTTTCCTAGTTGCTCACTTGACATGTTTATAATAGCTGCTTTGTTTGTCAGATCTTTGTTCGTGTCTGTTGATTATCTTTACCTATGTGAGCAAAAGTGCAGGTGGTGTTTCATATGCCAAGTAATTTTGGATTGTATTCTGGACATTTTGAGTATTAGGCTATGAGATCCTGGATCATTTAAATCTTATGGAACATGTTAGTTTTGTTTCTGCAGTCGATCCATCCTGGTTAGATACAGGACACAAGTGCCAACCACCTTCTGTAGACTGTGGTTTCAAAATCAGTTTAGTTCTCAAAGCCTTTGTAGAGCTCTTCAGGTCTGTTCTGGATGTGTTCCACCTCATGGTCAGTCAACAACCTCAAGATGATCTATTTCTTAGTTCAGTTTTTCAAAGTCTTTTGTGCGCTCATTAGGATCACATTTTTGCATGCATACCTTGGAGGTGACACCGAGTTCATAAACTTTATGGTCTGGATTTCCTGATCTCTTCCTTCTCTGTGATCTCTATGGTACCTTCTGGTTCCCTGAGGCTCCCTTTTTGGTCCTTTAAACAGAAACTTGTGACTCTTAAATTGTAGAAAGACACAGAGAGAAGACAAGCAAGGAGGTGGGGAAAATTGACTCAACCTTCTTGGAACTGTAGCTCCATCCAAGGAAAAGAAGTTTCCCTTTCCTCAGAGTTTGACTCCTCTGGGTTCTCCTTCCGGGATGCCACCCCCATACCATGATATTGCTTGGGGCTGGGGAATTAGGGAACAGAGAAAAATAATAAGGAAGGAAGGAAGGGAGGAAGGAAAGAAAGAAGGAAGGGAACAAGAAAATTTCTGCACTCTCTTTTATGGAAGTTTTATCTCCAGCAATTCAGCCTGTGCTAGAGGGCTTTACTTAGAGCTCTTCTGTCTGCACCTCTGTACTCATTTCTGATTTCCTGATTTCAGTGATTTCAGGTTGGAGTGGGATGGTGGCTACTAGAAGGAAAGTTAAAGATGGAATGTCATATATTTTCCTAACACATTATTTAATTTCAGGCTTAACATTTTACTGTATAAAGATATAAAACAATATATACATAGCTGTGATTGGAAAGAAAAAATGACATTGGTCTTAAATTTTTTTCTACAGTGTCTGCATCCAGTCAATAGAATGAGTTTGATATATACTTAATTAGAAAAATGTTTTTAAAGTAGTTTCCAATATTCAATATTAAATATATTAATATTTTAATATTAAAATATTCATACAAAATTGAAACATTAGAAACAGTATGATGCTAAATAAAATGTGAAGTTTTAATTTCAAACATAATTTAATTAGCAGTTGATTGTGAGCATTTTTTTTATTCCAGTGTGCACTGCACAGTGTTACCTATCTCCTTTAATAATGGTGTTTTCACTCTCTACATGCCTACTCTGCTCTCTTGCTAGGATCACTATTCTCTTAGCCAGCTGTGTTCTCTCTAAGATAATGTGATACAGATAAAAATTTTATTCAGCTACCTTTGTTAGAAATGATCACTTGGTTGAGTTTTACCTTAAAATAAATTCCTAATTACGTCTTTTGTTGCATAATATATATTGCAGTTATAGAATTATTACACTATACCCCCTTCTCTGACAACTAAAAACTTTTTATTAGCTCATCCAAAATGTTTTTCAACTGCCTTTTTGTTAAAATAATTTATTTCTCACTTTTTCCTAGCCATCATACAAAGAGGCCTTTAAAGGCCTATCACATAGGCAGCCAGACTTGCTAGGGGAGCCTGAATCCTAGAAGTAAACCAAGCTTCATTGAAAGCTGTATCTCTCACCCCTTCTCCTTTCAGATCTTCTGTCCTGACATACACCAACATGATAATAAAGAGTTGGTAAATTCAATGAAATTATTATTCAGATATTCAGTATTTGAACTATCCATGTTGCCTAGGCCCTTCAAGCGTTGAACTTATCATTACTTCATTATTTTCTGACCGCCAAGAACTTTGCTGGTTTGTCTGTTCTCCAGGAGAGATAAGCCAAATCCACAGCTTGCAACAATACTCTAAATTCCTCCCATGAAAAAAGGGGTTGGAAATCATGAGTTTATTTTTAAAGGTTGCTTTCCTATGTAAAATTTTAGTCTCTTTACTCCTCGGTACTCTCACAGTTCGCTTAGGCCTTATAATTATGATTTTGTAATTTCTCCAACATTTTCAGTTCTTATCATTAATTGCATTGACCTTCCATATTTTATTACATCATAGCTAGAAGTTGAAATTAATAATGGAAAAAATTAATGCCTTTTGGTAAAATTGAAATGAAGTTCCCTTTTACTTGACAGTGACACCAAAAATAAGTTGGCAAGTAAAATGTAAAGTATGTAAATATGTGTTTCTATGATTAAATTCTAAATTCACCAATTTATTTTCAGCAAAACAACATTTATTATATTAAATTAATAGCCCTTTTTGAATCAAGCATAGTTTCATGAAACATAACTGCATTTTGTCCAAAAGATAATATAGATAAATGATGATAAAAGAAAGGTAAACAGAAATATAAAAAAATGTATATATATACTTTTTTCTGGAAGACAGTACTAGTTTTACTTATTCCTTCATTTTAGTTATTTCATTTTTTGAAGGTTTATAATACCTTGTTTTCCTTAGTATAGAATGCATATATTACGATATATTCAAATTATTTGTGTTGTTATTTCCCCATATGAGAACATCAACTCCGTGAGAAGATTGTAACTGATTCATCTTTTTTCTCCATTGTACCTATCATAGTGTCTAACAGATAATAATGGAGAGTAGAGAAAACAAAAATTTGTTGAATGTCATCTTTCACTTACTAGACATTTAGATATATAATGGCATTTGTCTTACAATATTTCTGAAAGATGGTTATTATTTCTGTTTCATATGTTTAGAAATTAATGGTCAGAGGATTTAGGTAACTATGCACAATAACACAACTACAAAGAGGTACAGGTGCTACTTAAAACTATGTTTGGGGGCTTCCCTGGTGGCGCAGTGGTTGAGAGTCCGCCTGCCGACGCAGGGCCCACGGGTTCGTGCCCGGGTCCGGGAATGGAAGATCCCACATGCCGCGGAGCGGCTGGGCCCGTGAGCCATGGCCGCTGAGCCTGGGCGTCCGGAGCCTGTGCTCCGTAATGGGAGAGGCCACAACAGTGAGAGGCCCGCCTAGCCCCGCCCAGAAAAAACAAAAACTATGTTTGGCTGTAAAATCTTTACACTATATACTATTCAAACAGTAGATACTTCATATATGTTTGGCAGAAGAATTAAAAAATAAATGATTGGATAAAGAAAGAAAGTAAAATGTGTTTATTACCTATGATGTAGTTTAGAATAGGACGTTTAACATTCAGTTTCTATTTAATTATTTAATTCTCTCATATGGCCTGGGGCAGTAATTTTTCCCTGTAGTATAGATGAAGGGGCAGAGGTTCAGAGAAATTAAATTATCTGTCCAACATGTGACAGCTAGTATGTAGTTTGGAAGGATTCTGGGCTGAGCTACTTGCAGAGAGTGCAAATCACTTTTCTAAATGTAATGTAGTATCTGACTAATTTAGAGTAAATTTTAAGAAGGCCAGTTTTAAATACTGAAATGTTACTCTTTTTTTTATTAGTATCTAAGTGCTTCATTTACTAAACCGCTCTTGAATAGTGTAAAATGCCATTACAAGTAATTTTCCTCCATTAATTTGCTAAGCAAATTAAATCTTTCTAGATCAGTACAAATGCAATTGGATAATTTCTTTACACCATCACACATTCCAAATTAGTGATTCAGCTTTTTAAATATTATCTCATTCCTCTTTCAAAATATGTAAATAATTGTAGAATAGATTTGTTATTTGTTAGCAAAAATAGCGAAGTTGGAAATGCTGCTTCATCTTCTATTTTAACCTACCTTATTCCTCCTTATCCTTCAGGCCTCAGGTTAAACATAATTTCCCTAGGAAAGCCTTCCTTGGTACTGCTTTCCATATTAGGATAGACCTCATATTGCACATACAGCTGTTTACAAAAAATATTTCTAATTAATTGCTTAATGCTTTTCATCTCCAGTGAGCCATAAGTTCTATGAGGGCAAGCTATATTTGCTTTGCTTACTACCCTATCTCAAGTTGCTCACTACCCTATCTCAAGTGCCTCATTCACTTCCTGGTATATAAAAATGTTTTTAAGAAAATGGTTCAGTAGAATAAAGATTAGTGTTTCTTGCTGAATTCCCTTTATGTCCAAAGCATTTTATCCAGATATCTGCATTTGTAATACTTGTGAGTTTTTCCATATAAGACCCGACTGTAATACCTTTCTATACTGTATCACCAGCAACTGGTAGTAGGAAACTGAATGAATGCAAATTGACAGTCACCTAATTTTAGCTAGCCATATAGCACATATGTTTATTTAAAAAAGCACTCTACCCTCAAGCTTTTTCTTCCCCTTTCTACAGGACTGAAATCAACATACATAGTGATAAAATAGGTATCAAAGCCATAGTAAATTGCCAAATGGCTTAGGTACTGTAGTACATTGAGTAGTTCATCTCTTGATTTATTTAATCACTGTTGTCCATTTGTAGATATAGATATGAATTTCGTTTCTGAATATATTTTCCCCCCAAGTATTTGGCGTGTTGTTGCTGGGTGTAATTTCAAAACCCCTTACTGATAAAAACAAGTGAAAATCACTACTTTAATCATACTACTATATCAAAGAGAAGACATTTAGAGCTTTTTTTTCCCTTAAAATATGGCAGACAACAAAATTATTTTGCAAAAAGATTTCAGTCTTATACTTTGAAGAGAGGCAGGGCATGAAGTCAATTTCATTAGTGTGTGGAAAATGTTATTTCAGTTTTTACAACTTTTATGTGCTATTTATTATGTGTTGTGATGAACAAGTCAAAAGTTTTCTGCAAATATCCCTTCATCACAGAGCTTACTACTCAACCACACCTTCCTATGGGAGATGGTAAATTGAATTTTGTAATAATTATTCTTTTTTTTTCATTTACCAAATATATGTTGTGTTCGCATTATGTAATAGGTACAAGGCCAGGTCCAGCAGTTACAGGGGCACATAGGACAGTCCCAAACTTAAGGAGCTCATAGTCTCAGGCAGGCAGACATGGATATATAACATTCAAGGCTCAAAGCAAAGAAAAGAAAATGCTGGAACCCTTGTTTAAAAAACAGGAAAGAAGTGCCATTAAATGTAATAAAAGTTTCTTTCTTGACCTGTGATCCTTTTCTTTTATTTGCTATTTCATATGGCCTTGTTTGCCCTGGATCACTGATCTAACCCACAATGGATATCCTACACGCAGGAGCTTGCAGTCTATTCAGGCACTGTTTGATTTCAGGACCAGGGATGGGCAAATCACTCTCTGAATGCACAGTCATGTGCCAGCCCAGGGTGGAGACAGCCACTATACTCTCCCACTGAGACACCCTAGAGCCATATACCCTAGAGCCATACACCCAGACTCTCCAGCCCCAGCTGTAGCACAGAGTTGCAGTGGTCACTGGACGGGAGGGGGAGATGGAGTGGGGCCCAGGGCACCAGGTGGCAGAGGAATGGGAGACAGAGAACCCATTCAGGGAGGTAGAAGGCAATAGGAGGTCAGATACCTGTTAACCAAGGCTCCAAGCCCCCTCTCCACCACACACACTCTCTCTCTCTCTCTCTCTCTCTCTCTCTCTCTCTCCATTGTCCTATGAGACTTCATTTATGAAACACAAATCCAAGATGAAATTATTAAAAATTTCAAGACAGTGACTGTATATCATTGAAACCCAAGTGTAGAACCCTTCTGAGAATCGGACACTGTACAAATGCACTAATCATATTCCTGTGAAGCAAGCAGGAGAGCGTAAACAGATAATTAAAATGTGTTGTGATGAGTCAGTGGCAGAGTATTATGGACACCCAGAAGAGGAATACCCATCTCAATAAGGGTATGCCTTTGTGTGTGTGTGTATTCAGATGGGCAGTGAGGGAAATTTTCTCAAGAAGTGTGACTTCTGAGCTGAATCTTAAAAATGAAAAAGAATGGGCCAACTGAAGAAGCAAGACAAAAATATTCCAAGTAGAAAGAGAAAAATCAGCAAAGACAAATTCAATAAAAGATTGTGTTTTTAGCTTGGAACAGTTCAATGTTTCTGGATAGAAATTGAAGCAGGGAGATAAAGAAAATGAAAAGGTAGAAGAAAGCAGGTCAGTGTTGGGTCTTATGTGTCTTACTAAGGAGCTTAGATGTAATTGTGTAGAAAATTGGGAGTCACTAAAGGTTATGAAATATGGGTGTATCATGGCCCAAAATGATGACATGCATTTCATCTGACAAAAGCCTAGCGGAAGAGTACAAACTAGCACTCTACAGTCCTTTCCCAGTGGTACTTTAGTATTGGAATGTAGAATCAGTCTGAACAAAAGTGGGGCAGAGACAGGGAGTAAGTTAGATTCATACCTTAAATAACTAAGACATACATCCATAATGTAACAGATGTAACAGATTAACTGGAATTACAATGATTAAATTTATTTAAGTGTATGTGTGTGAGAGTAAGTGTGTGTGTGTGTGTATTGCCAGTTTTTCGCAAGTCTGAAGTTGAAAGTTATGGCATAAGTAAGTTCCAAATTTATATATTCCATTTATTTAGTCAGAATAAAACTCTGAAATATTCCTTATCTAATCCAAACTTTTGCATTTGTGGGCTTAATAATATTATAGTTGCTACTTAATATTTTTAACAAACATCACAAGTGATTTGGAGACAGGACCATGAACCATATTTGAGCAAACTAGCTTGTTTGTACCATGTGAGGTCAAACAGCTCTCCACCATATAGAGTGGTGGGACTGTTTGGGGCTATTTCTTGCTTGTATGTAGACCTGTCCTAAAAATGGCTGGAGAACGGTATTTTATTTCATCTGTCCTCGAGTCTTAAGAAGTCTTGCACCTTTTTTTTTAGGTTTGTCTATTTCTACTTTTATTCTACTATTGAAATACTAAGAGCTCATGAACTCATAAAAATGAAAATGATAATAACAAGTATTATTATTGAATCCTAATTCTGTGTCTTGCTCTGTGGTAAGCACTTCCTAAGCCTTATCTCCTTAAACCTTGACATCAAATCCTTAAGTTATATACATCAAACAGAAATCTAGAGAAGTTTGTAGCAGGCTCAAGGCCATAGAGCCAGGAAGTATCTGCGGTAGGATTTGAACACAGACCATCTGCCTTCGGAATACTTACCCTTAAACTCTACTATGGCCTCAAGGGAGAAGGACAAAGTGAATAGCCTGTTTTTGTCAAGATGAATCTTAAAATCGGTTATTGTGCTTATATGTAATTTAGCCCAATATACCATGGTTACGAGTTCTCAAAGCCTTATAGAAGTAAAAAGACCCTTTGCCCTGAGTCTTTCTTCCACATGTTTCTTTCAGGAACCTGGGGAGTCCGGACAAACTGGTTGGGATTTGATGATTCAGAATCACAGAAATTTCTCTCTTTCTTTCTATGGAGCAGCAAGAACAGAAGATTCTAAGGTAATGAAAATTTTACTGATATATTCAGAAAACTATTTACTCATTTATGAAATAGTGTCTTGCTCTTTTGGGTTCCTGAAATTCCAGTGTGTGTATTAGGGGGCAGGGAGGGGCCCCACACCAATAAGCAATTCTCAGATACCAGCAGAGTGCCATACTATTAAACTCAATTCTGAAACTATCTACCCAGATATAACATCAAATTCCACAGGTTGAGGGCTCAGTCCTACAAGACTTCTTCCTCTCCGAGACCCCCTTCCATGGCCAGTCACAAGTCCAGGTATTATTAGTGCTTCTGACTGACCAGCTACAGATTGGAGGTTCCAAGACCTTGGGTTAGATTAATTTTGCTAGAGTGGCTCACAGAACTCAGAGAAACATTTTACTTTCTAGATCACCAGTTTATTATAAAAGTATATATGAATAACTCAGGAACAGCCAGATAGAAGAGATGCATGGGGCAATGGTATATGGAAAAGAGCACGGAGCTTCCATGTTCTAGTCCTGCCACTCTTCCCAAATCTCCACATGTTTACCAACCCAGAAGTTCTCTGAACCCAGTTCTTTTGGGTGTCTGTAGATGCTTCATTACATAGGAATCATTGATTAAATCATTATCCATTGGCAACAGATTCAACCTCCAACTCTTTTCCCCTCCATGAAAGGTCAGGGTGTGGGACTGTAAAGTCTAACCCTCTAACCATTAGATTGGTTCTCCTGGCAACCAACCTTCAACCTTAAGTGCTGTTCAAGAGTCGTCTCATTAACATAACAAAAGACAACTTTATTGTTCTCATCACTTAGGAAATTTCAAATTTCAATTTAGGAACTCTCTACCAGAGAAGGAACAAAGACCAGCTATATATTTCTTATTATGAATCCTGATATCATACCTGCACGTATCATAATAATGATCAGATTGGATATTATTTATCAAGTCACGTTTAAAACACTTTTTACAGAAAAATATGGAACTCAGTCAGAATTACAAATAATTTAATAATGTTAATACAGATAGGAAGTATAAAGAAAATGGTTGGATGCCTTAGGAAGGAAGCAGTTAAGAGATAATGAAGTCATCTGGGCTCTTGTCTCTGAGAATTTAGTTTCTAGTGAGTATATCCAAAATATTTATCATCTATAAATTCCTGAATTTATTATTTTAAATTTGAGGTGTAAACACAGTTATATCACTACTCTTATCTTAATTATTTCATTTTTCCAGTGCTTCAAAAATGTTCAAATGAATCGTATAATAATTTCAGAAATAGGCACCGTATTTTTTTCTCCAGGGAACAATTATTAATATTCTGTAATATTTATGAAGTTTGAAAACATAAATATGAACACACTTCAAATTCCACAGCTGAACAATTTCTTAGTATAAGCTGGGTAACAATCAATTGCGAAAGAATAAAGGTCTGTAGAAGTAATGCATGGTGGTGAGTATATTTTGTATATACATTTTATATCTGTGAAACTCAGATCCAGGAAGGATTTTGCATGTCAGGGATGTTGCAGCTAGTTAATTTAAAATACATTATTTATAGAAACCCAGTCCATTTTTACTCATGGAGAATGCTGTAACTGCTATTCTTAGCATCCCTGATTCTAATGCTTGGAAAAAGAATGGAAGCAGACAATATAAAATGAGTAATTCTGAAAGAATCAAACACAGTTCTATATGTATTTCTGCATTTCCAATAATAGCACTTATACTGTAGTTCCCTTTTTTCAGCTACTTATAACTTTCCTGCCTAAGGAAGGCATTAAGTTAAAACTTAGGAAGCAATAGATTAGAAAAGCTCTTTTGGTTTTATATGTTTTATTTAACAATATAGCTCAAAAATATGTTCTAATATTACGAGACCCAGGGAAGAACATTTCTATACAAGGTAATATGCTAGTTAAGTATGTATCATATAAACCAGGATAAATGGATAGAAAAAACACTGTACTCTGAGCATGATTTTTGAAATGTGACCTTACATTCAAATCCATTTATACATTCAAATGCATTCAGGTAGGAAATCTGAAGGAATGTCCCTTATCTAAAGAATGTTCCTTATCTAAATTCAGAGTGTATAGCCTTATTAAACCAGAGAGATTTGAGTCATAGAATCTTAGAATATTACAAAGAGCTCTGGTATTGTTGAATGCTATGAAGCAGAGATCCTGGGTTATACTTTTGATGTTGCCACCTTCTTGCTGATGTAGTTAATCAGATCACTTCACCTCTTTTTGCTTTTCCTTCCTATATGTAAATGAGGGAATGGTCTATTGATTTCAGTGGTCTCCTCAATGCTATAAATGTTTATCAATTTATTCATTGTAACTCACATGCTACATGGGTCTTAGATTCTTCTTCCCACTTGAGGTCTAGATATGATTGGCTTAAATGGAAATTTTCATGCTCTGGAATTCCAGAATTGTCCCCAAGTATTTTGAAGTGTCTTGGAAGACAGTAAAAATGATTCATATTCTCATGGTTCACTTACTTCCTTGGTTGATATGCTTTCTTGCCATTCTATATGTGCAACATCTGACCTACGTAATGTCAATGTAGACTTGAAAATGAGCCAAGCCCTTGCTCTTGAGGAAAAACAAAACATAACACCACCTGTCCCCACCCCAACACGCACATAAACACACACACCACTTTAACCCAAGAAATGCTGTTGTTTGTTAGATGTTATTGAAGATTTGGGAAAAGATGGGAAGGGGAATGTGATATCAGAGCAATATAAACACCTTCAAATTGAATATTAGCAACCCTGTTTTGTGAAGAGCCTTTGGCCACTGAGGACTTTTAATACCTACTTAAACTTCTGTAGCCTAGAATTCTCTGGATATTTTCATGCTTCTCTTTTCCCTTCTTTTCAGTTCTTCTTTATCTTTCTCATGAGGAAACCAAATCTCTCATTTTGTCTTGCTGAGAATTGTGACTGTTTTTTCTTGGCTCCAGCACACATACCCACCCCATGTCTCATGATCCACCTTCCTTACTTTTACCCCATTAAAAAAATTTGCTACTGGCTTTAAATGCTCATACTTTTTTGCCACTACTATAAAAATGCCAAACACCACACTGGTTGTGGGACATATCATTTTCAAAGTAGAAACAATTAATTTTTGAACATGTCAAGTACTAGGAAGAAGTAGATAGGTGATTAACGACAACTTTACTCATTGTGCCAAGAGAAGGGAATGTAGTGGAGTTATAAAGTTTTTCTCTTGGGAACCAGCACCTTGGAACATGTCTTACTGGAAAGTATGTATGACTTAAAAGTAATTATTAAAACTAATAAATAGTTTTTGTAGAAAGTGTGACTAACACTTGAAAACTTTTAAGCTGCATTCAACAACAGATGTGTTCCTAATTTCAACCCTACCTAAATGATATACTTGTTAGAACTACACATCACTGTGCATGAGCAACTTAGGATCCACTTTGCTCCCTTTGGTTCTTTCATTCACTTTCTGTGCAGTTGTTTCCTAAGAACTTCAGGCAGTAAATTAATGTAGAAATAGAGGTATTTGTTAGGATATAGGGATAAAGCTCTAGCACTAGGGGAATCAGTGGTTGAGAAATCGATGGTTGACTGCCCAGTTATCTCTTTGGTACAGACTCTGAGTGCCTGAACTATATACAGGCAGAGGCAGAAAGATAAAGAGGCACCCATTTTCCTTTCCATCTAGCAAACTTTTATGGTGGTGAAGCCTGTGTTCATCACTGAGAATTCTGACTTCAATACCATTGTCCTGTAGTTACTGAAAATACCACTCATATTCAGGCATTATGTCGGTTTTCAGACTTCCCTTTTGGAGTTATTAATTTGTTTCTTATTTTCAAATAGTTTGGTAAGAATTTGAGAGACAATGCCATAATTTCCTAGCAAGATGATGTTTTAGACTAGAAATAATTTTTAACAATTTAAAAGATTATGTATTATGTTAATGGTGAAGTCAGTAATGTAGGGATAGATGACGAAATATAATAATCATAATAATATAAAAGGATAATGACAATAAAATACTTTAAATATCGGGGAGATATTTTTGAGATGCATTTCCAAGCCTCCATTTCTTCAAAAGAAAAAGAGGATGAGTCTTTAATAGGCTGGTGACATTATATGTTACAGGACAAAAGAAAAGTTCTTTGTTTAAAAAAAATGTTGCTAGGGTCTGAATATTTTTCCTCAAAATTCATATGTTGAAATCCTAATCCCCAAAGATGATAGTATTAGTAGGTGGGACCTTTGGGGATGATTAGGTCATGAGAGCAAAGTTCTGGTGATTGAGATTAGTGCCCTTATAAAAGAGACCCCAGAGAGTTAGCTTGCCCTTCTGTCACTTGAGGATACAATGAGAAGTGTGCAACCCAGAAGTGGTCCCTCGCGCAGCCATGTGGTTGCCTTGATATTGGACTAACACCCTGCAAAACTGTGAGAAATAAATTTTTTTGTTTATAAACCACCCAATCTATGATATTTCTGTTCTAACAACCAAAATAGGTGAGATAAGTGTTATTGGATTATTAATGAATTCATTCATTCATCAATTCACTCATTCAACTTGAGTTCACCATTTGCTTCTAAGGGAAATTTTGCAAAATTAGGTCTAACTTAATGGCATGTCAGTATTGTCAATTTTCTTGAAGCCACAAAAAGGCTATCTAAAAATTAGCTGAAGGTTGAAGGAGGCTGATCACATTCCTTGAGCTTTATGATCGTATGTGGGCACTATTTATAATTATGAATTAATGCTACTCTATAGTGATGATTATAGATACAGTATGAATCAGAATGCTTTTTTACTAATTTATAGAATATTCTTCTTCTCCTGCATGGTGTTTTACTTAGTTAGGCTCAGATTTAGTGTGTGTGGATGATTTCATAGATCAGGGACCTCTACTGTTGTCAGATACCTTTTAAGCGGAGAGTATTTAATTGGAAGGAAATCTTTCACTGGAATTAATACATATTTTCTGCCTATGTTACTTAATACTTATCTAGATGACACTTGGAATATTTTTACTCTTTCTTCTAGAACGATGATTTTCATTTTCACATAAGCTTTCTAGTAGTCCCAAAGCTCATTCACATATATTATTTGAATCTATAAATAATTTTATAGGTTTACTTCCTGCTTCCCAGATAAGCAAAAGCAGTGCTTTTAGAAAACACTACCAAGTGACTAAAAGATGTGCATACCCTAATAATGTGGGGAAATATGCCAACATGATATGAACCTCTCAAACAGTGAGAGATTCAGACACTTTTGTAAATCAGGTCTTGGTAGGTGGCTAGAATATTGCAGTAGGCAAATTTATACTACAATATTCCAAATGTCCAACTTCCCTTTGATGTCATCATTCATACACTCCTATTTTGCAACTAAACCAAATAGTTCGTTCCTCAGATGTCTAATTTAGTCAGCCATAGAGTCCTTTGTAGGTAATCAAATTACTCTTGAATACAGCATCTATTTTTCATAGGAACTAATGGTGGCCTCCATTCACAGAAATATACTAAAAGATGAATAGAGTACCTCTGAAGGGTCTTTTGGGAAGGAAATATCTTCATGGCCCACAGGTACAAACATACACACCCAAATATATATATATATGAACATATTAAAAATTAATATAGCATTCATGGATATTTCCTTTAATTTTTTTTTTTTTTTTTTTTTTTTGCGGTACGCGGGCCTCTCACTGCTGTGGCCTCTCCTGTTGCGGAGCACAGGCTCCAGACGCGCAGGCTCAGCGGCCATGGCTCACAGGCCCAGCCGCTCCGCGGCATGTGGGATCCTCCCGGACTGGGGCATGAACCCATGTGCCCTGCATCGTCAGGCAGACTCTCAACCACTGTGCCACCAGGGAAGCCGATCCTTTAAATTTTAAAAGAAGTATTATTAAGTATTGAGTGAGAATTTTGGCCATCTTAAAACTGTTTTTATGTTTATCCAGTTTGCCCTCAAAATATATACCATTTAGCATTGTTTCAAGCAGTATAAAGAAATCTGTTTCACTTTCCTTTGCTAACCCATTTGCAATTATATATGTTTCTCAATTTGATAATTGATAAAATGGATGCTTATCATGTTTTACTTTGTTTCAATTACTAGTGATAAACATTTTCATATGTGTTCTGGATAGGCAGATAGTGGTATTTGGATCTAATGGGTATATAGTTAAACACCAATGACTTGTTTCCTTCCTTCCTTCCTTCACTCATTCATTGAACAAGAATTTATTAAATGTTCGGTGTGAGCCAGGTTGTACTCTCTTTGCTGGATTTACAATATTGAACAATCAGGTGAAAAATCCTTGCACTCAGGAAGCATTTATTCCTGTGGAAGAGACAAGCAATAAGCACAGTAAATAAATGGAAAATATATGTTATATGGTAAACACTGCTAAGAAATGAAGATGGAAAGAATTTAGGGTGTGATAGTGACAGTGTACTTTGCAGAAGAGTAGTCAGGGAAGACCACATAGAGAAAGTGATGTATGAGATAATGTCTGATGTAGATAATGGAGCTGGCCTCTCAGATAACTGGTGTTCCAACCTGAGAGAACAGCAAATGCAAAGGCCCTGAGTCATACACTTGCTTAGTCAATTGATTCAACAGGTTAGGAGATCAAATTGGAGAGAGTGGAGTGAAGAAAGTAAAAGTGCTAGAAGTCAATGGGATAGCAAGGAGTCTGTGGCAGCTGCCCAATCCTGGATGAAGGCAGAAGGGGTGTATTTTCTGCAGAAAATTTATAACTTGTAATAAAACTGACTAAAAGTAATTTTGCTTTCAATTGTCACCATGTATCTGGAGATTATATGCAATGTCAGTGGTTAAACTTAACCTCTCCCCTGGGCAGAGCATCTCCATCATTCTTACTTTGATTTGACCTTGGTGAGATCAAAAAGTTAACGGGGAAATCAGATCATGTAAGTTCTTAAAAACTATGTAAAGAACCATATAAAATAGACAGTCACTGGAAGCTTTCAAGCAGAAGAGTAACATGATCTGTCTTACATTTTAAAAGGCTGGTGCTAGATATTGTGTGGAGAATAGAATGAAGTGGACAAGGATAGAAATAGAAAAATCAATTTGGGACAATTGCAAAATTTTGTATTAAAGATGATAGTGGCTTGGAGTAAGGTGGCAAATGATGAAACAGGGAGAAGTGGTGTTTTTAGATCTGTTTTGTAGAATGGAATTCATAAGGTGGCTTTGGAGGGGGCAATTATTTTGTGGTAACATATACATAACACAAAAATTACCATTTTAAGTATTTCTAAGTGTACAGTTTATTACCATTACTACATTCTCAGTGTTTTGCAATCATCACCACTATCCATTTCCATCATCAGACAGAAGTTCTGTAACCATTAAATAGTAATTCCCATCCCCCCTACTCACCAGTCCCTGATAATATCTACTCTGCTACATACCTCTATGAATTCGCTATTCTTGGCAACTCGTGTAAGTGGAACCATATAATATTTGTCCTTCTGTGTCTGGTTTATTTTAGTTAGCATAATGCTTTCAAGGTTTGTTCATATTGTAGTAATACTGGAAGAGCTTTATCAAAAGTCCAGGCTCTTGTTCAACTTATCCAAAAGGCACCAAGGAAAAATAAACACAAAGGCACACAGGGCACACTGAGCCTGAGGAGCATAGAGAACAAAGAAGCAGTTTATTTAGGGCAGAAACGAAAGTTACACACCCCATAGGAGAAGAATGTGGGAGGGAGGGAGGAGCGCCCCCTGCAGGGTTGTTGATCCCCACTTTTATCTTATTTTTTAGCCCTTTGAATGGGTGCGGGTCTTTTTGATTAGGGGCGGAATATTCATTGGGGGTTGAGTTGAGGTATGGCCTGGATTGCACCAGGTTGCATCAACTTCTGGTCCTGTGCATTTGTCTTCTGAAGCCACTGTACATGAGGTCTAAGAGCTGTTTTCCCTTAAATTTTCCCTTACTAGTCCAGGGCCACATGTGGAAGGTCTAAAGGGTCATCAGCAACCTGTGCATTTTTATGTGCTGTGCACTCCACAGTTTTCATGGTCAATTTCTTGCTCAGCTGTTACCAAGTTTCTGTTTTAGATGCCATTCCTACATGCATCATGGCCTCATTAAGTGCAAAACAAGGAGGTGGCTTTGCCTTCTGCCTAATGCCTATACATGAGGAGACTGTCCTTGGACCCAGCCCTGTCTTTCCTGCCTCACTAACACAAATCAGAATTCATTTTTATGGCTAAATAATATCCCATTATATGTACATACCACATTTTAATTATACATTCATCTGTTGAGGGATGGTTGGGTTGTTACCACCTTTTGTCTATTGTAAATAATGTTGCTGTGGTCATTAATATAGAAGCATCTGTTTGAGTTCCTCCTTTCAATTCTTTTCTGTATATATATCCAGAAGTGGAGTTGCTGGATTATATGGTAATTCTATTTTTAACTTCTTGAAGAGCTGCCAAACTGTATTCTGTGGCAGCTGTATCATTTTGCATTCCTACCAGCAATGCACAAGTGTTCTAATTTCTCTACATCCTTGCCAACACTTATTATTTACTGTTTGTTTATTGTTTGTTTTATAATAGCTAGCATAATAGGTATGAAGTGATATCCCCCTGTGGTTTTGAGCTTCACTTCACTAATGACTAATGATGTTGAGCATCTTTTCATGTGCTTATTGGCCATTTGTCTATCTTGTTTGGGTAGATGTCTATCCATTTATTTTTCTAGGACCATAGCCCAATTTTTAAAGGAAAGAATCAGCAAAATGTAACTAATAAAACAGTATCTTCTTAAATTGTAAAAAAATTAAAAGTGAGGTGGCTGTCATGACTATCTAATTCAGCAATGCAAATGTTAATTAAAGGGATTGAGTGGTAGAGTGATCATGTTCTCCCTCAGACTGCCTAACTTTGAAGTACGGCTAACACCTACAGCCCTTGACTTTTGGCAATGTATTGACCTCTCTGTTTCATTGTCCTCATCTTTTATTATTAATTGTGAAGACTAAAGGAGTTAAGGTAGTTTAGAGGAGTGACCAGTACATAGTAAGTAGTCGGTAGTCACTATTTTTATTTCCTAGATGCTGTGCCTGTCAAAATTATTTGTTGAAGGTTTCACATCTAATATGTGACCTAGTTAACATTTTCAATAAGGTCTATTTGAACCTCAGAATTTATGCTCGGTTTGAGCTGCATTCTAAGGTTAGTAGCATAGCTATTGACCAACCTGAAAGGCAAGAAAAGCTGAAAGAGGAAAGAAGTCAAACACCTAGAAAACCCATAAACTAGGTAATCCATTTCTGAATAATCAGTGTGGATATAAATTGTGTTTGAGAAAAGACTTTAGCTCAGTGGATTTAGTGCTGCAGCCAAGAAAAAACTTTTTGTGAAAGGCTCATTTGGGGCTTATTTGTAGAATTATATTTAAAATATGCATTTGGAATTGTGGCAGCATTTTGCTGTTGGAGCTTGGTACGCGAAATAAATATAGTTTTCTAAGAATATCTTTGAAGGTAAAATAGTGACATGGAGGATTTAAACATCTTTGCTGTAAACCACAAATACCATATAGCTATTCTGTTTAACAGAAATATATGTATATATACACATATGTGTGTGTGTGTGTGTTCTTTTGGATAATCAGTTTTTCCCAGCAGATTTAAATGCAATACCTGTCAAATAGCATTTAAAGTAGCTGCAGATGTGTAAATTAAATGCTCTGATCTGTTCTTCTATTTATCTTGTCAGTTTCCCAGTGAGCCACCTACTTAGCATTTTCTCTGTCTTCCCTGTTTGAAAATTAACATATAGCATGAGAAAAAGCTGCTCTTAGATTTAAGGTTCTGCTCTGTGTTTTGAAAAGATAATTGTTAACATTGTGGCATTTCTGTTCCAATCTTGTTTATTTAACATCAAATAAAAGATAAAAATTTCAAAAGGGTTATCTTAATCAGAATTCTCATTAAAAAGTATTTTTATACTTTTGCAATTAAAATTAATAAATTTTATTTTCCTCTGTAGTTATAGAAACTGTCCAAAACTTACCTTAAAATGAATATTTTCATAATAAACATGTCTGGATTCTCCAAATGAAGTCTTTGGTTTACTACAAACATTTATGTTTTGATTCCTTTCCAGTATTTGATATATATGTATTCATCTGAGATACTACTTATTAAAGTATCTACATATATATATATGAACATACATAAAATGTGCTATTTACATTTTATTTAATTCTATATTCACTTAATTCTCACATCAATATCATAAGTTACAAAACATTTCAAATTCTGATTTATTTCATCATTTTAAACTAACAGTTTCCTTGTAAGGGCATTTTGATTTATCCCATATATTGCTGTTAAAAAATAATGCTATAATGAGAATTTTTCATGATAATAGGAGAAATCTGTATATTGTTATTTATTTGCATGTTTAATTATTGCTATGATTGAACAGTTTTTTGTATATTATCAGCCATTTCTATTATTTTCTTTATATTTCTTATTCATGTCCAACATATTTCCCCCCTGGATCATTAGTTTTGTTTTATGTTGAAGTTACTTGTATATTAAGTCCACTACACCCCATTTTGAGGACAAAATCAGGCATAAATTAAAACATAATACAGATAAAATATAGTATTACATATTGTAACTCTTTTTATATATGTTGCATGTATTCTGTCTTAGTTTATTGTTTGCCTTCAATTCTGTTTGTGGTATTAAATGGTATAAAGTTCCTTTTTATTTATATAGTTGTGACTAACATTATACTTTTTTAAAAAAGATTTCTTCCTTTGATTGTATATATGAAAAGGTATATCCTAAGTCAATGCCAAAGAAGTAATGCCTTTCTTATGTATTAGATTTCAGTGGTTTCATTTTCATATAGTTTTTACATTTTAATTAATTCATCTTCTAGCTTCAGTGGCTTAGTAATAGCTACAGTAGACTCTTTTTTTAATGTTACTTTCATAATACCACAAGGAGAGAACAGAGGGTAGGTGATTAATTGGAGAAGCTTTTTGGAGAAGGTCATTAATTAAAGGTTAATTTGATAATTAAAGAAACAATGTGTATAAAAAGTGCTTTGTGGGGCTTCCCTGGTGGCGCAGTGGTTGAGAATCCGCCTGCCAATGCAGGGGATACGGGTTCGTGCCCCGGTCTGGGAAGATCCCACATGCCGCGGAGCGGCTGGGCGCGTGAGCCATGGCCGCTGGGCCTGTGCGTCCAGAGCCTGTGCTCCGCAATGGGAGAGGCCACAACAGTGAGAGGCCCGCGTACCACAAAAAAAAAAAAAAAAGTGCTTTGTGAATTTCAGAGTGCTCTTTAAATGTTAGTTATCTCTATTACTGATGCGACTAAATATTTTTCTTTTTTTTTCTCATATCACTAGTAATGAATGCTGGCAACACTAAATTATAATTCCTTCTCTGTTATCAGATGAAGCAGAAAAGTTATGGAAGGGTAATGAAAAGGAATATCATGCATTTGTAACAGGGTTTATTTTACTTACTCTCTTGGAATATGCACCTGTAGCCCAGGTTAATGGTTTTTCTTTGTTTAAATAGTTTCATCTGTCTGTCCTTTCCTTTTCCACCTGTAACACTTCTTTTATGTGGATGATTTTCCGTCAAGAATGTTTATCTGTTGATATCTTACCCTGTATTTATTTACTACCTTTGTTATTAATAAACAAAGTGCAAGTTGTAGTGGATATAGGTTGAATTTAATTAAAAATTAAAAAAGATATTAAATAATTAAAATATATTAACATTGAAATTTTGTCTTAAAAATTTTAACCTTAAAAAATATATCTTTAAGGAACTTTTACATGTTTAATCTCAAAATCAGTAATTTCAAGTTTTCATTGGTATGAGTCAAAAGTCTTTTGCAACTGCATTAACATTTAAATATAAAAATTAGCCAATATTGAGACAAAGTTTCACTTTATATTAATATGATCCTGAAATAATAAAAAGGGTAGTGTATTTTTTAAACTGCTTTTAAATTCCTAAAAAGTGAAGCTTATATATGGCTATGTGACCTGTGGTGCCACTCAGCAACTAGGAAATAAAGCCTGTTGACAAAGATGATTTTGCGAAATTACTGTTTCCATCTTTATATGTTTATCTCCTCTTTCCCAGGGCTTACCCTCCTCTAGGAATCTCAGATTCTAGTTAATGTCTAAGGTCTCTGTAGCTGGCAAAAGGCTCCCTCCTTAGAAAATAGCTAAAGCTTAATGAATAAAAAATTACAAGGTATAACCCCTCACCTTTAAGGTTTACTTGTGTGCTATCTTTTCAATTATCATTGGTGAAGGAATTATTTCCCCTACTGCACTCTGATATCAGGAGCATTTGCAACCTGAACAGTACGTTGCAAAATGCTTATTCCTAGACCAAGTAGGCAGATATAATAAATGGTATGCAGAACGTTTTTTTCCTAACTCAGCAACTTGAGATAATTTGGATTTGCTAAACTTGGTATTATCATACAGCAGTGTATTGTACACAGTGATATTAATTATTTAAAGCTATACATATTATCAATACAATGTCTGTCTCATTTTTCTGACTAATATTATTGTCCCAAAGGCCAGAGTCCCTGGTAAGTAGGAAGTGCTCAATACATAATTTTTTAAATAAAACACTTAGATAAACTTTTTGAAATTTTAGAAAAATGATATTACCTTATTTCTTGAAATACCCATCTTTTGTTTATTATGTTCATGCTTTTAAGCTAGATTTTCTAAAGAGCCCCAGAGCATAATGATATTAATTAATGATATATAATCCTACACAGATTATCCTATACAGATAATCAGTCATTAAACACCTAATTTCCTTGGCCTACCTCTCTCAAGAGGAAAAAAAAAAAAATGATTGTGCCAAAACATACTCTGCAATGAGTTCATTGCCTCAGGTGGCACTTAACCATATCCATGTTTTCTTTCCTAAGTCACAGGAATGCAATTTGCTGGCATCCCAATGGAGAAGTCACAACAAGCTAGAGCTAGAAAAGCCACAAACTCATTCCTCCTCAGGAATTTGTTTGACTGCAGTATGTAAACCATGCTAACTAAAATTTTTATTTTTATTTTGTATATGAGTGGGAAGCCTTTAAAGGAAATTTAAGGAAGATAAGAAAACAGCAAAGATTTATGTTTTAGAGAAGTAAGTCAGTTTGGCTGCATTGTGGAGAACAAATTTGGGTGATGTAAGACGCAAGTAAGGAGGCCAGTCATGGATAAAAGAAAAAGAAATTGAGGTCCAGACTGAGGAAGTCGTATTGGGAATGGAAAGAGTGGGATGGATTTGAGAATGCCTGGGTGGTAACAGGGAAGCAAAAGCCCATAGTAAGCCATAAGTCTTGCTTTGCTTATTTATACATGAGAAAGAGCACACAGTGTGGGGAAGAGGGTTGATGGAGTACATGATAAAGTTTAATCTCAAAATGTTTGTAGAGTTTTCTACATTGCAGACAATAGGACAATAGTGAAAGTAAAAACACAAAACAAAGACCACACACATAATCTGACTACCTGTTTTTCATGTAGATACATTTATATAAAATCATGTATACATATAAATATATCAAAAATAAAATTGTGATCATGCTATTTAGATAGGCTTATAAACTGCTCTTTTCACTTAAATTGTATCATAAACATTGTTGTAGTAAGCTCAGTCTTCCATAACAAAATACTGTGAGCTGAGTGACTTAACAGAAATTTATTGTCTCATAGTTTGGAGGTTGGAAGTCTGATATCAAGGTGCCATCATGGTCAGGTTCTGGAGAGAGTTTTATTAATGTGCTTTAGCAAGGGAGAAATAATACCAGAGGAATCATGAAATGTTTCAAAAGGGAAGGAACCAAGGACAGTGCTTGCAAGATTTGGAGGGAGGACGGCTAGAGTTAATCACACAAGCCGTTTTGGAGTTGCTCCTAGATCAGCATATTTGTATCTTGTACCTTGGCAAGTTTAATTACTGACTAGTGTATTCTTATATGTATAGAAATGCCACTCTGAGAATGTCTTTATACATGGCGTATGCATAGCTATCTGATTGTTAATTCTAAATGTTCAGGTAAGTCTAATGCTTTTAAGTCTCAACTAAAATGAGTGCATCCAGTACACATGAATCATACATTCTAAAAGGGGGGAGAAAGAGATCAGTGACAAAACAGACTCCTAGATTTATGGAGAATGTATGCTACGTTGAGACCATATGTATTAAAACTTCCCAGACAATGGGAACATTTTAATCCTTTTAATAAAAGAATCTTGTCAGTGACAAATAGAGAAACAAGTTGTTATAATTAAGACATACAGAACTACCATGAGAAATCACTTCATTCCATATATGTGTCATTTGATTTATAAGAAGCCTTATTATACAAGGAACATAAGAGCCGAGTGTTGAATTACCATTCTTGATTTGAAGAGAAATGGAACAATCTTGGACTCAAAATTTATGCAGATCAGGAAAACAAGAAATAGAACATCATTTTATTCCTCTTACTAAATTTCTGTTTCTGACAATCTGTTCAACAATATACTGGCAATATTTTTTTTTATCTCAGATACATGCCATCAATTTACCGTCCCCGTTTTGGAAATCTGGATTGAAGATTGACTTATACCACTTAGTCACCTGCGGCCATACTTAAAAGCCAATAATACACTGAAATAATTTTATTTTTACTTATACTAATTTCCAAAAGAGAGAACTCAAGGTCTTCTAGATACAAATGAGAATTTATCAAATAGTTTGTAAGTTTATTGCTTGTGTTAAAAGACAGGATTATTGCACTTCTACTTTTATGTATAAATTAACTGCAGTGATAATTGCCATTCTACTTTAAACAACAGGAAAAATGGAAAAATATGTGAAACCACATTTTTTTCAGACACTGGAAAACAGGAAGCACAGGATTGTGATTTCAGGTAGAAGAGAAATAAATGATCACCTTTAGATTATTAGCTGAAGGCGGTTTCCAGGCTCTAGAGAAGGGAGACAGAATACAAAAATAGTGTCAGTCATGTGAATTTGAGAAGACAGAGACCAGAGTTCAAGGAGGAAGAGGTAGTGAAAAGTTGGGAGACAGAGTGCTAAAGAAAATGGCAACTCTTAACATAAGCAGAGTAATTCCTTTTTTTTTTTTTTTACACCTTATTGGAATATAATTGCTTTACAATGGTGTGTTAGTTTCTGCTTTATAACAAACTGAATCAGCTATGTATATACATATATCCCCATATATCCTCCCTATTGCTTCTCCCTCCAACCCTCCCTGTCCCACCCCTCTAGGTGGTCACAAAGCACTGAGCTGATCTCCCTATGCTATGAGGCTGCTTCCCACTAGCTATCTATTTTAAATTTGGTAGTGTATATATGTCCATGCCACTCTCTCACTTCATCCCAGTTTACCCTTCCCCTGCCCTGTGTCCTCAAGTCCATTCTCTACATCTGCATCTTTATTTCTGTCGTGCCCCTAGGCTCTTCAGGTGCTTTTTGAAAAAATTTTTTTAGATTCCATATATATGTGCTAGCATGCGCTATTTATTTTTCTCTTTCTGACCTCACTCCATATGACAGACTCTAGGTCCATCCACCTCACTACAAATAACTCAATTTCGTTTCATTTTATGGCTGAATAATATTCCATTGTATATATGTGCCACATCTTCTTTATCCATTCATCTGTCATTGGACATTTAGGTGGCTTCCATGTCCTGGCTATTGTAAATAGGCCTGCAATGAACATTGTGGTACATGACTTTATTTGAACTATGGTTTCCTCAGGGTATATGCCCAGTAGTGGGATTGCTGGGTCATATGGTAGTTCTATTTGTAGTTTTTTAAGGAACCTCCATCCTGTTCTCCAAAGTGGCTATATCAATTTACATTCCCACCAACAGTGCGAGAGGGTTCCCTTTTCTCCACACCCTCTCCAACATTTTTTGTTTGCAGATTTTTTGATGATAGCCATTCTGACTGGTGTGAGATGATACCTCATTGTACTTTTGATTTGCATTTCTCTAATGATTGGTGATGCTGAGCATCCTTTATGTGTTTGTTGGAATTCTGTACATCTTCTTTGGAGAAATGTCTATTTAGGTCTTTGGCCCATTTTTGGATTGGGTGGGTTGTTTTTTTGATATTGAGCTACATGAGCTGCTTGTATATTTTAGAGATTATCCTTTGTCAGTTGCTTTTAATCGCAGTTTCAATTTCAGTGCTTGTGATTGGTCTGTATATATTTTCTATTTCTTCCTGGTTCTGTCTCAGAAGGTTGTGCATTTCTAAGAATTTGTCCATTTCTTCCAGGTTGTCCATTTATTGGCATAGGGTTGCTTGTAGTAATCTCTCATGACCCTTTGTATTTCTCCAGTGTCAGTTATTACTTCTTCTTTTTCATTTCTAATTCTATTGATTTGAGTCTTCTCCCTTTTTTTCTTGATGAGTCTGGCTAATGGTTTATTAATTTTGTTTATCTTCTCAAAGAACCAGCTTTTAGTTTTATTGATCTTTGCTATTGTTTCCTTCATTTCTTTTTCAATCATTTCTGATCTGATCTTTAGGATTTCTTTCCTTCCACTAACTTTGGGGTTTTTTTGTTCTTCTTTTTGTAATTAATTTAGGTGTAAGTTTAAGTTGTTTATTTGAGATGTTTCTTGTGTCTTGAAGTAGGATTGTATTGATATAAACTTCCCTCTCAGAACTTATTTTGCTGCATCCCATAGATTTTGGGTCAGTGTGTTTTCATTGTCATTTGTTTTTAGGTATTTTTGGATTTTCTCTTGGATTTCTTCAGTGATCTCTTGGTTATTAAGTGGTGTATTGTTTAGCTTCCCTGTGTTTATATTTTTTACACATTTTTTTCCAGTAATTGATATCTAGTCTCTTAGTGTTGTAGTCAGAAAAGATACTTGATACCATTTTAATTTTCTTAAATTTGCCAAGGCTTGATTTGTGACCCAAGATGTGATCTATCCTGGAGAATGTTCCATGAGCACTTGCGAAGAAAGTGTTTTCTGTTGTTTTTGGATGGAATGTCATATAAATATCAATTAAGTCCATCTTGTTTAATGTATCATTTAAAGCTTGTGTTTCCTTTTTTATTATCATTTTGGATGATTTGTTCATTGGTGAAAGTGGAGTTTTAAAGTCCCCTACTCTGATTGTGTTACTATTGATTTCCCCTTTTATGCCTTTTATCATTTGCTTTATCTACTGAGGTGCTCCTATGTTGGGTGCATAAATATTTACAATTGTTATATCTTCTTCTTGGATCGATCCCTTGATTGATCATTATGTAGTGTCTTTCCTTGTCTCTTGTAATAGTCTTTATTTTAAAGTGTATTTTGTCTGATATGAGAATTGCTTCTCCAGCTTTCTTTTGATTTCTGTTTGTATGGAATATCTTTTTCCATCCCTGACTTTCAGTCTGTATGTGTCCCTAGGTCTGAAGTGGGCCTCTTGTAGACAGCATGTATACGAGACCTGTTTTTGTATCAATTCAGCCCGTCTGTGTCCTTTGGTTGGAGCATTTAATCCATTTACATTTAAGGTAATTCCCAACATGTATATTCCTATTACCATTTTCTAATTGTTTTGGGTTTGTTATTTTAGGTCTTTTCCTTCTCTTGTGTTTCCTGCCTAGCGAAGTTCCTTTAACATTTGTTGTAAAGCTGGTTTGGTGGTGCTGAATTCTCTTAGCTTTTGCGTTAAAGTTTTAATTTCTCCTTCAAGTCTGAATGAGATCCTCGCTGGGTAGAGTAATTTTGGTTGTAGGTTTTTCCCTTTAATCACTTTAAATATCTCCTGCCACTTCCCTCTGGCTTGCAGAGTTTCTGCTGAAAGATCTGCTGTTAACCTTATGGGGATTCCCTTGTATGTTATTTATGTGTTTCCCTTGCTGCTTTTAATTTTTTTTCTTGTATTTAATTTTTGATAGTTTGATTAATATGTGTCTTTGCATATTTCTTCTTGGATTTATCCTGTATGGGACTCTTCCTGGACTTGATTAACTATTTCCTTTCCCATATTGGGGAAGTTTTCAACTATAATATCTCCAAATATTTTCTCAGTCCCTTTCCTTTTCTCTCTTCTTCTGGGCCCCCTATAATTCAAGTGTTTGTGCATTTAATGTTGTCCCAGATGAGTCTGAGACTGTCCTCAATTCTTTTCATTCTTTTTTCTTTTACTGCTCTGCAGTAGTTATTTCCACTATTTTATCTTCCAGGTCACTTATGTGTTCTTCTACCTCAGGTATTCTGCTATTGATTCCTTCTAGAGAATTTTTAATTTCATTTATTGTGTTGTTCATGATTGTTTGTTTGCTCTTTAGTTCTTCTAGGTACTTGTTAAACGTTTCTTGTATTTTCTCTATTCTATTTCCAAGATTTTGGATTATCTTTACTATCATTATTCTGAATTCCTTTCTGGTAGACTGCCTATTTCTTTTTCATTTGTTTAGTCTGGTGGGTTTCTACATTGCTCCTTCATCTGCTGTGTGTTTCTCTGTCTTCTCATTTTGCTTAACTTACTGTATTTGGGTTTTCCTTTTCTTAGGCTGAAGGTTCGTAGTTCCCGTTGTTTCTGGTTCCTGCCCCCAGTGGCTAAGGTTGGTTCAGTGGGTTGTGTAGGCTTCCTGGTGGAGGGGACTAGTGCCTGTGTTCTGGTGGGTGAGGATGGATCTTGTCTTTTTGGTGGGCAGGACCGCATGTGGTGGTGTGTTTGGGGTGTGTCTGTGACGCTATTATGATTTTAAGTATCCTCTCTGCTAATGGGTGGCATTGTGTTCCTGTCTAGCTAGGTGTTTAGTATATGGTGTCCAGCACTGTAACTTGCTGGTCGTTGAGTGGAGCTGTGTCTTAGTGTTGAGATGGAGATCTCTGGGAGAGCTTTCACCGTTTGATATTACGTTGAGATAGGAGGTCTCTGGTGGGCCCATGTCCTGAACTTGGCTCTCCGACCTCAGAGGCACTGGCCTGACACCTGGCCGGAGCACCAAGTCCCTGTCAGCCACACGGCTCCTGCATAAAGGGGAGATATACAGGAATATGGAGCAACTCCAAGTAATTCCTTTAAATTTTTGGATAAGTACTGACTTGCACCCACATGAGCTAAAACTCCATAATGCCAGGAAAATAAGTACCAGAAAGGCTGAAAAATTCCCTGTTTTCCCACATGTTGGGAAGGATTTGTGTTTCTACCAGGTAGAAAAATACCTTTGTAAGTCCTCAAAGGTGTCACAACTTTATAATGGGGCTAAGTCAGTGGGAGAGTAAAAGCTGCTCTGAGTCTATTTTAACAGCTTTGACAGGATCACTAATCCCAAGGCATTTGTCAGTGTGCCGTGACAAAGTCCAATGCACACTGAATGAATACAAAAAAATCTAGCACTCAACAATCGAAACTTCAATCTGTAATCAAATGAAAAATTCCTAGGCACGCAAAGAAACAGGAAAACACAAATCATTACAAAGAAAAAGCCAACAAGAACTATAAAACTTTATAAATATTTTGAATATTTACATTACATATTTGTAAATATACACAATAATACAAAGCAAGCTATGAACAAATTGGGGGGGTAGTTAGAAAAAAATGGAAGGACAATTGCAAAGGCAACAACAACAATGAAACTTCTGGAGATGAAAAATACACCATCTGAAATGAAAAATGCCTGGGTAAAAATAATAGACTATTAGAGACTGTGGGGGAAAAGTTTAGAGACTTTGGAGATGTAAAAATAGAAACTATCCAAAATGATGCCCAGAGAGAGAAATAAACATAGACTCAGTGACCTGTTGGAAAATTTCAAGTGGTTCAGTATGTGTATAATCTGAGTCCAGAAAATAGAAAGGAATCAAGACAAAACAAACCAGAAAGAATGACTGAAAATTCTCCAATTTTTATGAAAACTCTAACTCAACAAAGAAGCTCAACAAATCCCATGTGGGAAACACAGAAAAAAAAAACAAAAAACCCAGAATGCATTCCAGGCAAAACATAATCAAATTGTAAATAATGGTAATAAAGAAAATGATTATAAAAGCAACCTAAGAGACACATTACAGAAGAATGAAAGTTTTGCACACTTCTCGTGAAAACTTATGCCAGCAAGAAGGCAATGAAATTGCATCTCTAAAGTGTTAAAAGTTGGAAAAAAAATCTGTCGGACTTGCACTTGATGTTAACAGAAGTTCTTCAGGCAGAGAAAAAGACACTAAATGGGAATTTGGACCATATTTCTGCACTCCTCTTTTAGAAATTGATAGAACAGATGAGTCCGTAAGGATTTAATAGACTTGGTAACACTGTGAATAATTCAACCCACTTGACCTTTATAGAACTCTCCACTCAACAGCAGCAGAATACGTATTTTTTTCAAGATCACATGGATAGCTCATGAAGACAGACAGTATTCTGGCCCATAAAAATAAATATCAAGTTTAAAAATATTGAAATTATAAAGTATGGTCTCTAGCCAAATGTAGTTAAGCTAGAAATTGATAGAAAGATCTAGAAAATTTCTACATAATTCAAAATTTAAAAACATTTTTGTAAATGACATTAATCAAAGAAGAGATCTAAAAGAAGTTAGAATTATTTTGAAGTGAATTAAAAGGGAAACAGGAGATATCAAAGAGTGTGGGCAATTTTTAAAGCAATGCATAAAAGGATGTTTATAATGTTTATCGTAGTAAAGAATAAAAGTCCAAAGTGATTGAAAATGTAGACAAAGCAGAGTAAGCATAAAGTAAGCATAATGAAAGTAATAATAAAAATGTGAACAGAAATCAAGGGAATAGAAAAATAGAAAATAATAGAGAAATCCACTGATGCTAAATAAGGGTTATTGGAATGGTCACTAAAATTGATAGACATCTGAACAGAGTGATAAAGAAAAAGACATAAGTTACTAATAACAGGAATGAAAAATGAGATATCACTGTATAGAATAGTGACATTAGAAAGATAATGAGTGGGATGTTATTAAAATTTTATCTCAACATATTATACAACATAGATGAAATTTAAAAATTATTTAATAGATACAAACAACCGAGGCTTACTCAAGAATAAATAATGTGAAAAGCCTTATATTTATAAAGAAAATGAAATTAATGAACAGTAAATTTTCCTGAAAGAAAACATCAGGTCCAGATGCCTTTACTGGTGATTTCTCTTAAACACTTCAGGAAGAAATAATAGAAGTCTATATGAACTTCTCCCAAGAGCGACCATCCCCAACTTATTTTATGAAATCAAAATTAACCTGATACTAAAAACATTACCAAGAAAAGAACAGTACTAATCGATATACCCCAAGAATATAGATGCCAAAATCCTTAACAAATATTAGCAAATCCTCTCCAGAAATATTTTAAAAAGAAAATACTTGATGACTAAGTATGATTTGTCCCAGAATTGCAAAATTGGTTTGCCATTAGAAAACCAAACAATATAATTCACTATGTTAAGAAAACAAAGGGAAAACCATATGATTTTTTCAATTGGTGTGTGTATATCAAATGTTTGACAGTATTCAATACCAATTCATAACAAAAACTCTCAGCAAAGTAGGACTATAAGAAAAGTTTCACAACCCAGTAAAGGTTATTCATGAACAACCTACAGCTAATGCCAAACTTAACATAGTGACAAGTTGAACAGTTTCCCCTTAAAATGAGGGTAAGTCAGAGATATTGTCTGTATTCTCTTCTGTAATCTAGGTTCTTCCTAGTAATGAGCAGCAAAAGGGAATAAAATTAAAAAAATATTAGAAAGGAAAAAGTAAAACATGTAACAAATGATATGATTATCTATAAAGCAATTCCTATGGAATGTACAAAAATACTACTAGAATAAGTGACTTTAGCAAGGTCACAAAATACAAGGCTACTATGTAAAAATAAATTGTATTTCTCTATGTTAGTAACAAGCAATTGGAAATTTAATTTTAAAAATACCATATTCAAGAAAGTCATGAAATACTTAGGAACAAATTTATTCAATTCTGTGCAAGAAAACTATAAAACCTCAAGGAGAGGAATCAAAGAAGACATAAATAAGTAGGGAGATTCATCATTTTCATGAGTCAAGAGATGTTAAGATGTCAGATTTTCCTACATTGATCTACAGATTCAATGCAAACCTAATTAAAATTCAAGATTTATGTGGAAATTCAAAGGGATCTAGAACAGAAAATTTTCAAACAGAAATACAGTATTGGAAGACTTATATTAGCTGATTTTAAGACTTTCTATAAAGCTACAGTAATCAAGAAAATTTTGGGTTAGGGTAAAAAGATATATACAGATAAATGAAGTAGAGAGGTTATAAATAGATTCACACATATATGGTCATTGATATTTTGGGTATTTTTGATGCAAGTTCTTTTATTGTTATTTTCCTCACATCCATGAAGACAATATGTGATCCAGTCTTAATTCCTCAGCCTTCCACCCCTACCTACCTACCAAAAAATAGGTGCTGTCTCTGTCTTCCCAGATAATTTAGTAAGGACTGTAATTAGCTTCCCCTTCACTCAGCCTGGAGTCAGGGAGAGTGTGGTGACAGATGATCATGAATGGAGAGATACATGGATAAGTTGAGAAGATCAGAATGGGAAGGAAACAGGAAGAGCTACTCTAGATACATCTTCTTCTTTCCATCCTAGCCTCTTGGACATTAAGAAAAGGAATGACTGTCCATCAAGGTCAAGGTTTTACCCAGCTAGACCAGAATCTTAGCCATGAAGTAGCCCAATAAATATTTTGGATGCTTAGCCTGTTTGCTGCCTGATTTTGAAAGGGTGCTGTGTGTCTGTAGACACTGTATTGGTCTTGGTATTCTTGTCCACAAACCCTTGGGCGAGGACTTGGATTGGTGGGAAAGGGATGGAAAGGGAGGACATACCCTCCCTGGGAGGCAGTTACAGAATGTCTCAGGGGATCAGTCAACTGGGTTTTGGGGCAAACATTACCCTGGCAAGGCCAGGTCTGAGAATGGCTAACTCACAAATGCTTTTATTGAGTGGTACCCTCTAGAAGAGGACATCTAGGTTCCAGAGTAGTGGAGAAAGAGAGACATATAAGCACTGGGCAACCCCAGTGTGCTGGAGCTGGGTGGGTGCAAAGGCCATGGAGGGCATGGTTAGTGACTAGGGTCATTGCTATGTTGAAACTGTAATGGGCTAATTGGAAGTAGGCAAAGCCCTGTGCCTACCTATCAAACCTCTGCCCATCATACCCTGAAGCATTTTGGAGGGGCCTGGCCCAGGGTTCAAGGTTGAAAGGGGTATGGACCCAGAATTCTCCTTCATTTTCCCTGAAACTGAAGCTGTCCAACAGAATGGGGAGGAGGTGGAGAGTACTTAGATCCTTCTCACAGGATAGGAAGGGCTGCAGGGGAACTGCTTCCACCCCATCCCCATGCTATCCAGAGCTAGGCTTGTGGATGGGCAGCAGACAACACCAGAATGCCCCTTTCCCTGGCATATCTTTGATGCTGAAGTTCTCAGTGGGCAGTGGTTGCAGCCTCGGCCACCAGTTAGATTAATACCGTAGGATGAGATTCCCAGAATCTTGGCAGTGATGATGTGTACCCCTGCCCTTTCTGTATCTGTGTGTGGGCTGTGATTAGGCTCATGTCAAATGACCATTTGTCTGGTCTTTCTCTGTAACCTTGGGCATCTTGGCACAGCCTCAGATAGAGGTGAAGGTATGGCAGTGAAGTGTTTCCAGAACAAATACATTACTGAAGACAGAGTACGTGGCTTAGATTTAAGAGATAATCTAGGCCAGCTTCAGCCTGAAGGAGGGCCGGGTGGATAACCAGAATGGTAATGGCTGAGCTTATCATAATTCAGGTATTGTTTCTCCCTTCTTTTGGAGAGCCAAGGTTGGTGGTGGAGGGTGGAGTTTGCCTTGGGGCCCCAGTTAAGTTTTCTGGAAGTGCCCATGCAAGGGGAGGAGAACAAACTTGGCAGGGTCTAGGCCCATAGTGGAAGAATAAGAATACAGGAACTTATTCTTATGGGATTGTATGGGGAGAAAGGGCCAGAGCCAGAGATTGGCTGGTAAACTGATCTTCTGCAAATGTGTCAGTGATCATCTTCTCAAGAAATAGTGCTAAAATAACTGGATGTTCATTTGAAAATAAATAAGTAAACCTCAAAACTTACCTCACACCATGTACCAAAAATAAAAAAAGAAAATGATAAAGAAGCTTGGCATGGATTATAGGCCTAATATAAGAACTTTAAGCTATAATACTTTTCAAAAAAATATAGGAGATAATCTTTATGTCCTTGTGTTAGGGAAAGATTTCTTAGATATTCTTTAAAAATGAACTGTAAAAGAAAAAAGTGATAAATTGAACACCATCAGTAATAAACTTTTTTTTTCCTATTTGAAAGATAGTTAAGAAATGAAAGGTGAACCACAAACTGGGAGACAACATTTACAAAACATGTATTTGATAGGAGTCTCATATCCAGAATACGTAAAGAACTCTTGCAAATAAAAATGAGAAGACAAACCATATACATTTTTAAAAATAGGAAAAAAATCTTGAAGAGAAACTTTTTCAATAAAGATATATGAATAACAAGCACATTAAAAGATATCTAAAATGTACTCATCATTAGATAAGTACAAATAAAATCACAAGAAGTTACTACTACACTTCAACTAAATTGGCTAAAATCAAACAGATTGACAATAACAAGTGTCATAGAGAATGTGGAACAACTCATCATCTCATACATTGCTGGTGTGAATACAATATGGTATGACCACTTTGAGTCACATTTGGCACTTTAGTTAAGTATATACTTACTGTATAACCTAGCAATCACACTCCTATGTATTTACCAAAAGGAAATGAAAATACAGATCCATACAAACTTGTACACTAATGTTCACAGCAGCTTTATTCCCAATTACCAAGCACTGGTAACAGCCAAAATGCCCACAAATAAATTAACTGTGAAAATTAACAAATTGTGGCATATACAATGAAATACTACTTGGCAATTTAAAGGAAATAATCCTACTAGTACACAAAACAACATGGGTGAATCTCAAAAGCTTTATGCTGTGTTTAAAGAAGCCAAATTCAGAAGCCTACCTAATATATTACTCCAAGTATTTCATATTCTCGAAAAGACAAAACTATGGTAATAGAAAAAAGATTGGTGGTTGCTCAGGCTAGTGGTGGTAGATGGGGATTGCCTTCAAAGGAGCTTGAAGGACCTTTTTGGGGTGGTGGGAATGTTCAAGACTCTGATGATGGTTTCCTGGTCATCCACATTCATCAAAACCTATTGAATTGTAAAAGTAAAATAAGTGAATTTTATTGTATGTAAGTTAACTCAATAAAGTTGATTAAACATTAAAAACTACAAAACAAAGAACAGGGCCATGTATTTATAAATGCCCAATCCTGAGTCTCATTAAGAGATACAAGCCAAGGAAGGTAGACTGAGAACTGGTAGTCCAAGAGCACTATACCATTATCAGAGTATATGAAATAATGACTGGCTTATTATTATGTTATATTTAAATTTTGTAGATCATTCTTCATTTCTTTCTTCTACTCCTCCTCCTTCTCTTCCTACTCCTACTTTTACTTATTTTCACACACCAAGGTTTCAGTGATCTTCACTTTATTTTTGTATTGAAGTATAGTATACATAAAGCAATGTGAACAGGTATTATTAATATGGCTCAATGAATTTTCACAAAGTGAACACATGTGTAACTGAGACTCAGATTATGAAATGTGGTTCACCAATATCCCAGAATCATCTCCCTCATGATCCAATTCTAGCTTCTAAACTCTCCCCTGACTTCTAACAGAATTAATTCATCTTGTCTGTTTTACTTTACCTGGTTGGAATAATAAAATATGTATTTTTATGTGATATTTTGCTTGGGATATTCATACATATCTTTGCATATACTTGTAGGTTATATGTTCTCATTGCTGTATGCAAGACCAGCTACGTAATTTTCAGAAACCCTTTTAAAAGTTATTAAGAATTTGAGATGGTGACAACATAATAGTAAACCAAGCAAGCACAGGGCCCTTTTGAGTGAAGGGCTCTATGTGACTTCCCAGGTGGCACTCATGTGACACTGGCTCTGGCTGTACTGTATTTCATTGTGTGAATATACCATAATTTTAAAAGCATTTATTGCTGATGAGCATTTGTGGTGTTTTCAGTTTTTTGACTACTATTAATAATGCTGCCATGAATATTTTAATTCTTTTAGATAAAATTATTTCTATGTACATTAATATTGGATATATAATTGGACATGGAATTTTAGGTAATGGAGTATGCATATATCCAGCTTTAGTACATAATGTAAAATGGTTTACCAAAATGCTGTGCTAACTTATACTCTCACTAGCAGTGAGAAGAGTTCCAGTTGTTCTATATCCTCACCAATACTTGGCATTTTCAGTTTTTTCTATTTTAGGGGAAAATTTCATAGGTAAGTATGGTATTCCATTATGGTAGCTTGTTTTACAAAAATGGCTGTAGCAATTCTGCCTATATACATGCCTCTTTATGATATAACTATGGAAATAGTATGAAAAAAGTCACATATTAATATTGTATTTTTATTATGCCAAACATATATATTCTTACAGCTCCTATAGTTTTTGAATGTATATTATTTCTTTGAATCTATAAGTTAACGATCCCTTTATTTCATCTGAAGTATTATTTAGTAGTCTTCAAGTAAGATTGTATTTTCTTCTCATTACTAGACATTAAGCAAGGAATCTTGCTGGATTCTGTATTTTCATTCAGACAGGATTTATGATTTTTCTTATTCTACAATGTTTACATGGCTATTTCAGATTTTCTTCTCAGATGGTAGTTAGGTTAGAGTTTACATCCCAGGCCTTTGGTTTCTAGAAGATTTTCATTATCGCTTCAGGAGCTAACTTGCATGTTAAATCTCTCTAATATTTTAAAACCTTAGAATATGTGGAAAATTCTTTTTCTCAGTATATACTGCTAAGAGCAGTGCTCTCACATGAAACACTTTAGAAATTTGGACTAAAGAATCCACTTAGAATATGTTACATTTAGACCCCTATTCTGTGAATTTTATTTTAGTAATTTCACTTTCTGCCTAAAGGTAGAAAGATATCATCAACTGACAATGATTGGATGAAGTGGGATGGGAAGAGAGGAATCATTATGGCTGGCATTAAAAAAAATACTATCATGTAGAAGAGAAGTGGTTGATTATAAGAGATGCCATTTACCAAGGGCTTATGTGTACAAAAAAAAAAAAAAATATATATATATATATATATATATATAAAATGATGATTCCTTTCACTAGCCATGGAAGAAAGATGCTTGTATTTATACCTTACAGATGAGGAAACAGAAGTGTAGCAAGTTTAAATAACATGACCAAGTTTCCTCAGTTAATAGATAGCAAAAATAGAATATTTCCCAAGTATTATTTATTCCAAAGTCATATATTTTAAAGTTTTTAATATATAATGAGATGACATTTCCATCAGGGTGCTGGCAAATGAACCCAATATAAAATACCAATATTCCCTAAAGTCAGGGTTTACAAAATGTGTATGTATTTATAATTAAAATATGGTTAATTTATAAAATAACCCAAGGATTATTTGGTTCATAAAACTTTCTAAAATCACTGATTTCATAATGAGAATGCATTTATTTATATATCTGTATCTCAAAAGAAAAATATTTTTGGAAGATCAGGAGGTGATGTGAAGTTAAATTATGATCTTGTATTTCTGTTTTTCCAAACTGTATGATGAGAGCAGTAGGCAGAATGAATGTGATTTCCAGGTGTGAGTTGAAAAGACAGACAGGTGATCTTACATTATTGAGCACAGTGAGCAGCTTATGATGACTAATGTTTTCATACGACCACCTGAAAGTACTAAAACATGAATTAAAATGTCTAGTGTTTGATTTAATGTTACATTTCAGCACTGAATGCATGACTTTAATTGGGCTGTGCTTAGTTATTGAAACTACAATCTACATCACTCAATACAAGCAAAGTTAATATAACATGTCCTTTTATTTCTTAAAGCTAGTTGTGAAATGTGAGTGAAAGAATGACAACCCGAAATCTTCAAACCTTTTAGTTCCCCCCAAAATGTCATATATATGAAAGCAAATGATTGAAATAGCAGCATGGGAAGTACATTATAATCGGGATTTGTTTTCTTCAGTCATCCTCAGGGTTTTTATAAATATTTAGGGAATATCTCATGTTAGAAATTGTAACATTTGAGTGTTAGAAGGTCATCTAGTATAACATCTTACTCATCTAGATCAATCTCAGAATGTACCAGATGGCACATTTTTCAGGGAACCTTAAACACAGCATTGCTCCAACCTCAGAATTGATATCATAAAAGACCTAGCTGACTGACAACCTTCTCTAACATTCTCTCCATGGACCAGAGCCTTGGCAAAAGGCCATTCAACTGTTGGACAGGACTAATCATCAAAAAGTAGTTACATACAAACCAAAATTACTCTTTGTAACTAGTCTAATCTTAGGCCATTTTATTTGTTTTTTTAATTAATTGTCAAACGTTCATGAGGCAGAAACTTTAGTATTAGTTATTCTGTGGTTATAATGGTTGTTAACTGGGACAACAGCTGCCTCTAGAATTATTTTAGAAATCCTTAGGGTATTTGCTATTTTTCCTAGTGATTTTGGTGAATTAATGACATTTTGTGATTAGATGCCAAGGATATTAGACAGATGCAAAAGGCAGAATATTCCTCTTATACTTCGAATAATTGACCCATGTTCCACACAGTTTTTCAGTATCCCACTGGACATTCAATTAGATGAAGACATACTGTTAATAATTATCTGAGCTCTTATCCTAACGTACATAATTACTAAATATTTTTCGTGGCTTAATATATGCTAAATTATGCATGCAAGATAATCGACTACTATGTAGTTATAAAAATAATAATAACTTCTCTGTGGAAAAATCTCCAATATTTATTTTATATGAAAATGTTAGATATAGAACAGTATAAATACTAGACTCCATTTGGTATTAAATAAGAATGCATACTGTGTATGAAAATATCATATATGTTACACACATATACACATATAAAGAAATGCTGGAAAGATACATAAGAAACTGATAACAGGGATTACTTATGGATGGCATGGGGAAGACCTAGGCAAATAGATGATAGTGGGTCTGAAAGAAAATTATATACAAACAAGTGTGCATATAATTTTATGGAAAATCTGACTGCATTACCTATTGAAATTAAGTAAAACCACTGTGCATCAAACCTATTTTTTAAAATTTGTTTTACGTTTTGTCTTGCTAAATTATCTAAAAATAATGATAAATGTCAGGGTTTTGTCAGTCTTCTCAGTAATACTGAATTCCATAAGAGCACTTACTGTAGCATTTTGATGAAATATGTTGACCCCCAAATGTTTCCTGATACAAGTGTTCCCTTACATGTAAAGGCAGCAGAAAGGAAATACTCACAGGTATTCAAAGGCTTAAAAATATGATTTCTGAGAAAAAAAAGTTAACTATCTCAGCTGTTTAAGAGATGAAGCAAAACAGGAATTTAAAAAGAGGGAAGACATGATTTAGATGGAATGATTTTTTTATTGCATCACCAATTTATACCAAGTTAATGCTAAACCCCAAAAATGTGATAGACAATAAAATTAGAAATCCAAGTTGTCTGGGCTTGGTTCTTCTTGCCCTGTCTACAGAAGGCGATCTAGTAAAGAATAATTCAATTTCTTTTTGTCTCAATTTCATTAATTAAAATAATGACAGCTATTTCATAGTAATGCTTTTAGAATATAGTAAGAGTTGTGAAAGGTTTTGAAAATCATCTGGATAATCTCTTTATAGTATCTTCATGCCATCCTATGTGTCCCCACTTCCATTATTTCTCTAACTCACTTTTTTTGCCTGATATTTAGTTTCAACATGCCTAATTAGCAACATTTCCCCTACCTTGCAAAACCCATCTCAAATTCTGCCTACCAGTTAATCATCCCTGATGATATTAGACATCATTAATGATTTGTAACTGCCTTTTTACATTATCTAAATCTTGCCGTCATATTACTGCTCTAGTTTATTATTAGTATATGTGATCTATTATTACTTACCTATAATTTTCTCAATTAGAAAATAATGCCCATGAAAAGTATCATTGATATGGCCAGAAAACATGACATAATATCTTGAGAAAATAAAGTTTCAAAATTGTTTAAGGAGAATACTTCCAGTTTTGTTCAAATATATCTGTGATTGTCTTCCCAATAATTTATAGCTCAATCTAATTATGATAAAACATCAGATAAAACCAAATTGAGAGACATTCATCAAAATACTTGACCAATACTCTTCAAAACTTATGAAATACAAGACTGAAGCATATTACAAACTGCAGAAGATTAAGAGGAAATAACAACTAAATACAATGTATCCTAGATAAAATCCTGGAACCATAATACAACATTAGCAGAAAAATCGATGACATCTGAATAAAGTCTATAGTTCAGTTAACAGCATCAAAACAATGTTAATTTCATAGTTTTGATCACTGTACCATGGTTATGTAAGATGTTAACCTTAAGGGAATCTGGGTGAAGTGTATACAGAAATTCTCTTTAGTGTCTTTGAAACTGAACATTAAGTCTAAACCTATATCAAACTAATAAGTAAATAAATATAAAATAGTAAGTTTTAACTAAAATTTAGTAAGTTTAAAAACATAAGAAATATTATAGATAAATATGCTTAATGTTATTATTTAATAGGTGGTGGAATTGGTGGTGAGTTTTTCTTACATCTTTATAGTTTCTATAGTTTCAAATATTAATTGGCATCAGTTACATAATAAAGATATAAAAATAGGTAAAAATCAAAATGCAAAGTATCTTGTGCAAAATAAAGCTGCACTCATGTACTCCTTTCCATTAGGAAAAGGTTGACTGAAACCAGTGTAGTATACTATCCAGCATATATTCTATCTAGTTGTTATAATGCTTGATGTTTTTTACTCTTGAAATGTCCTTTATATGATAGTGGACTATTGAAAAATCTGGCTGGTTGGACTAAAAGCCTGTCTTTTAACTGAGAATGGGAGGAATACTAAAGGGACTACATCATCATGATAGTCATAATTACATTACGGTGGATATATTTATAAACACATTTTCATTTGTTTTTAGAAAAATTTGGTTTATTTCAAAGTTATAATTTCAAAGTTACTATAATTAAATAATTTTACCCTGTTGGGTCTCTCTTAGCTTAATTATTCCTTGTAAGAATTTTCAAATATTCCAAATTATCCATCAAAATACCATATCTGTGCCCCTCTAATTTATCCTCATCCTGAAAATTTTCATCAATTTCATATGTAAGTTTTGTGTACTTCTATACAAATGAACTATTTCTTGGTCTACTCTTGATATCTTTCATCCTTTCTTCATTTCCTGTGGATAAGGCATGCTATTTCCCTGCCCTGCCATAATCATGATTTTCATTCCATTAAGACTGCTGATATCTATACTATGACTTTTGGCAATTTTTGTTAAATCTTCAGGTTTATATGCTTCTCTGTGCATGGATGCATAAATATAGGATACTTTGAGCTTGGCTTCTGAACTTCTTTTCAGCCATTTCACTCCTAAGAATTTTCAGACATCTGTTTTGTTTATTATCATAAAATTTTAGTTCTACATAGATATTTTTTCCCTTATTAAATGTCATTTTTAGCCTCCCAGATATAGTATTCAGCACTTTACAAATCCAATAATTCTAATTTCCATAAAAATTCATAAGACATGCTGCTCATGTCTCTATCCTTTTTGAGAAGTCTGGTCTCATATAGATAAATCAAATCACACTTGATTTTTTAAAAATTAAGCCAACTATTCATTTCCATTATCCCCCCCCAACCCAAACCCACAATGTTTAATAAAGAAGAAATAAGAATAGTAGATATCTATGCTCTCAACACTTCCATAGATCCCAAATATATACTCATACTACAATTACACTGTATTAAATGAACCACAGAAATCAGCAATAGTCAAGGACATTAATCTTGGTATACTCAGCCCTGCATTTCAGAGGCAAGAAGGTCTGGTAGAGCACTTGAAACAGAGGGAAACTTGTTTGTTCAGGCAATATGAAAACTGATACTTTGGATGTTTAGAGAGGTGGTATTGCTGGTAATAAATAAGGCTGGAAAAATAGACATGGATGAAATATTACATTTTTTACTCCTCAAACGTGTTAAACCTAGACTATTTTGAAATTTTAAAAATCATTGAGAACTCCAACAACTTTTGATTATGTGGGCTGTATCTATATGTATTGCCATATTAGAAATTAAGGCAAAAGTTACAAATAGTTATTAATTTGAAAATAACAGTAATAAACACAGCAGTTAGCATAAAAAATCATTATGCTAATTTAACTAATAACTAATATAATAATAACTAATAACTAATTTAACTAATAACTATTTGTAACTTTTGCAATATGAAAACTGATATTTTGGATAAACACAGCAGAGTTAGCATAAAAAATCATTATTTATGCTAATTTAACTAATAACTAATCACTAATTTAACTAATATGAAAACTGTCATAAATAATGATTTTATGAAAAAAATAGTTGTATTTTCCAAACCCCCAACTTAGTTTAAGGAATGGCATTATTTTACATTTTAAAAATCTCTTTTAAATTTCTGGCTTAAATGAAAACAACTACATGCTCCTATAGTCTTCTGCATTTTATTTGTTACAGTATTTTTTGGTTGATGTACTTGAAGAGAATTTGATCTCACACAGATTTGTAGTTGGGAAAGGGAAGAGTATTTTAGTAGATATTTTAAATAATTTTGGATTTTCTTTGATACAAAATTTGACGAGTAGTTTCATAAGGTTAGCAGTATAAAATCTAAAATCATGAAAATTAACTTTTTGCAAGTTTACATTAAAATACATTTCTGTTTTGCATCTTGAATGAACCTAACCTTTTGCCCATGCATAATTTCATAACATTGTACATTGGTTATTTGGAAAATATTGGTTCACTGACTCATTATGCAGCTCTTTCAAATGGTGACTCGTTTCACTACACAATATCTTAAAAAATGGTATTCATTAATAGCATCACCAATCTCCTCAGAAAAACCTTTATTATTTAAAAAGTGTGAAGCTTATGGTTAAATACACATTTTCCAAAACTTTTTTTTTTTTTTTTTTTTTTTGCCTGAAAGCTCAAATTTTATCACTGGAAACACATATTGACAGTTGTTTTCTTTGAAGTGGTAGCTTTGCTTAGTTCATTTTTGAAAGCACATCTGCCATTTTTGAGAATCCTACTCAGGATTAAATTAATGATAGTTGTTCTCTTAGTCATTCATCCAAGTAAAAATGACGTTTCATAAAAAAGCCACATAAAAATAGCATTCCATAAAAAACAGCCATTAATTCACTACAAAACCTGTACTATTGCACAAATACCTTTTCTTGAGATAACCGTCACACTTTGGTATATAGTAGAACTACTTTATATGAACTTCCAGTCTCATCACATAGAAAATGACATATACTCAATGGTTGAGATTTAATAAAATTAATAATTTGTACTATTATACATCATTACGTACATTCTGAAGTGAAATTTGCTGCTTTTACATTTTTTTTTTGGCAAATTCATGTGATGAAGAATTCATAGACTACTTACTCTAATTTGTCACTGCTATTGGGATTCATGCTAAAGCACAAGCAGTTTATATGTTCAAGTGGTTGAACTGTCATTGTAAATGTCAGGGCAATGAAAAAGGCAAATACTGTCTTTGCATTATTATGAAAATAGGTTTGACTGCTCCGATCTCCTGGAAGGATATTTGAGAAGTCTATGAACCACACTTTGAGAATCGCAGTTGTAAAGGAACTTTAACTTTATCCTATGAGCAATGCAGGCCATTTAAATATTTTAAGCAGAGGAATGGTGTAGGCATAATTATATTTCAAACACTGTTTCTAAACTTTCAGGAAAAACTCTTATCATAATACTAAAATATATTCTTTTCAAATTAAATATGTAAGATTTAAATTGGTACCTGGCCAATATCTCCTGAAACAGTTTCAATAATACAACTACCCATGAAGGCACAGACAGCTAAGACAATTCATAATAACACTGAAAACTAAAAATGCAAGAAAACATGTTATTTTGTTGGACAAATGCATATAATCCAATAAATCAACTTTAAAAATATAGTAAGTTTATTTCAAGAGTGAAAGTCATAAATCCATCAGGGTGGATTGAGACACTCATAGTAAGGGATAAGTCATTATTACTATGCCTGGGGTGAAGGAACAAAAGAACAAATGGGGTTACTAAAGCTAAGTGAGACATGGAATTTTGACAGAGGGACCTCCTGGTAGTCATTGTAGCCCTACAGAGATACAACTAATGTCAGGACAGGGAGGGAGCATGTAAGAAATACCTTAACTTCTCTCTCCTCCCACCTTCTGTTCTTTGCATATAATTTCCATGTGCTGAACCCAATCTGAAGCTGACTATAAAGGAAGTCTGAATGAATTAATACTCCATAGGGCTTGGTCTTCATTTCACAAAGCGGGGAAGAGAACATGAATAATGGATTCCTAGGGAAGGAGGTGACAAAAAAATAACCAGCACCATGCCCTCCTTTTTGTCCTATTCTTTTCATCTTTCCCTTCAATTATGGATATTATGCCTTAAATAGGGAATTGGTAAATTTAGAGTAGATTGGGAATTGTTTATAAGGCAGAGCAGTCCAGGATTTGTAAGAGGAGTAAATATAAGAGATAAGATTTTTTAAATAGCTTTGCTGGATTTGGGGAAATATTTAGGGTTCTTCATATGAACAGTAGGGATTGGGAGTCATATATGTAAAGAATTAGGTAATGTATAGGCTTCAACTTGCATTTCCTTACCAAGAAAACTGAATTACTTGGAAAAACCTGTGATTTATCAAAGTCCACAGATCATGTGTTTGGCATATACATACAACCTTTGCATTTGCTTCCTGAACTAATGATGCTGATCAAGAAAAAAGTTCAAAAAGCCCAAGCTATGTAGTAAAGCCTAGATTTCCAAGGATTTGTGAATAGATGTCAATAATGATAAAAGTGCATAGATTTAAGGAGACTTATAAAGGATTGTTCTCAACAATTGATTTATTTTTCCTTTACTGATACTATTCTCTTTGTTTACCCCCATCTCCATCCTCACTTCTCAAGTCCTCTAACTTATATTTGGTTAGGCTAGAGTGGTAGAGTACTGAAGAAGTGAAGACTGGCTCATGAAATCTTTATACAAGAATCACAGAGTCAAGAGTGAACCTGAAAATTCCTGATAATGGTAGTTGTTAGGAACAAGATGAAGTCAATAAAATCCCTTAAATTCTGCCTTCCATCAGTGTCTTTCTGTGATCTTAAGTCCCTAGGGGCCATGCTACATGAGAGTCTGTTCTTGATAACTCTCACACTGACCATCCTCAAAATTGTTCAAAAGAAATAGAACTGAGCATATTGAAATGGTGAGTTTCAAAAATTAAAAATTTACTTTCAAAAACAAAGTATATTCAGTTTCTCTAAATTTACAGCCTATGAGCTTCTGTGTTGCAGATTTAACCAAGCAGGGTGATTTTCTATTCACAATACAAGTAAAATTTTTTTATTATTGAAGAAATATGTTCAGACATATTATACTCCAACCTCAGATTAATCTTGCTGTAAGAATCCTATTGCAATGGCAGTTTTCATATGCTGTTAATTATTTAATACCTATCTTTAAAAGAATGGCTCCATGCAGTATCATGTCCCTTGCACAACTTAGCTCCAGTTGACTTTTGATAGGTAAGTGAATGAAACTGATTATAAATAAAAATTCAACACTTCAAAACTCTGAAATGTTAAATACTTTTCCTCTGTGTCTCTTTTGATATGATGACATTGTCAAAAATATTTTCTGTTATTATCAAGCAAGGGATATTACTTTTAAAGTATTTTTATATTTAAAATAACACATGGGTACTATTAAAATATTAGAATGAAACTAAAAGAAGTTAACAAAAGTTTCCCTGTCTAAAAACATCACTTAATATTTTATCATATCACATTTTCAAATTTTTCTAACCCTTTTTAAATTTACTTTTAATTTTCAATTCACTTTTTAAAAAAATGGTGACCATATTGAATATTTAAATCATATTCCATCACACTCATCTCAATGTGTCTGAGGTTCATATAACATTTACATCTTGAGAAAAACTTAAAACAAATACCAAGTACCTGACTTTTTCCTTTGACTAGTATAGGAGATAGAATTACCAGTGATGCTTAGTAAATGTATCAGACTCACATAACCAGAATGGAAGGGGTTAGTGGGCTGACAAATATCCTCTTGTTACTCACATGGCATCCCAACATATATGTCCCAAGACTTCATGATACAGCTTTTTTGACATAAGGCTAATAAATGAGGCAGAATTTTTCATTTGGTCTTTATTTTATTGTGTGTGCATGCATGTGCATTTGTTTTTTGTTTGTTTTTGAGCATACATAGCTTTGAGTTTATCTAATGTAAAGAAAATATATTTTATAAAACAGTCATGTAGTTGGGCCCAGGAATATCTTGTTTTGGTAGTTCTAGAAAAAAAAAAAAAACACTTGAGACACATTTTGGGGGGTTCTTTGCAGTTGAAAGACCAATTTGATTAGGGCCTAGAATATATGACAGAGCTTAGTTCCTAGAGCATCTTCTGGTCAATAGAAACTAGAGAGATAGAAAGCTGTCTAGATTTATTGTAAAAGGAAACCTTTATTAGAAATGCAGTCCAGTTGCTTCCATGACTTGGCTATTATAAATAGTGCTGCTCTGAACATTGGGGTGCATGTATCTTTTCAAATTAGAAACCTAAATGTCCATCAGCAGATGAATGGATAAAGAAGATGTAGTATATATACACAACGGAATATTAGGCATGAAAAAGAATAAAATAATGCCATTTGTAGCAACATGGATTGACCTAGATATAATCAAGTGAAGTAAGTCAAGCAGAAAGAGACAAATATCATATGATATCACTTATATATGGAATCTAAACCATGATACAAATGAACTTATTTACAAAATAGAAACAGACTCACAGAAATAGAAAACAAACTTATGGTTACCAAAGGGGAAAGGGTTGGAGAGGGATAAATTAGGAGTTTGAGACTAGCAAATACAAACTACTATATATAAAGAAATAAACACCAAGTTCCTACTGTATAGCATAGGATACTATATTCAATATCTTGTAATTAACCATAGTGGAAAAGAATATGAAACTGAATATAACTAAATCACGTTGCTGTACACCAGAAACTAACACATTGTTAATTGACTATACATCAATTTAAATTTTTTTAAAAATAAATAAAAGCAAAATAAATTTTAAAAAGAAATGCAGTTAGTGCTTATGAATAGAGTAATCCTGCTTATATAATTTTGCAATGGCACCATAATTGCTAGACAAGAGTCCTGGACTATTAAAAAAGGAAAATCAATAATTACACATCTCTCATCTGAACAATAGATTTCTTAGGCTTTACCTCTTCTTTGGTTATGGGGCTCTTCTATAACCTGATATTCCCTTAGAATAAAATGCCTTGAAGTCCCAGCCCATTTGAGGGGTTGTTTTCTATCATACTGCTGTTTCCCAACACTTAAACCTGAAGGTATTTCCCAACATTCTTGCTGTCACAACACACTTGACACACTTAATCCACGAATCATTACAGCAATGATTCAATCATGCTACTCTGGAGAGCAGTGTATGTTGAAAGCAGTGAGTGATTAGGATGCACGTGGGGTTCAGTTTTGCTCTTTAGCATAAAGGGAAACACATACTTGCACTCACACACCAGCACATTCTACAGGTAGCACTGGCTTTGCTTTACAAGATGCCCGGAAAAATACTCATTTTTTTTATGGTGGTCTAGAGGTACTTGTTAGTTAACTGTTTTGTCATCAGCTAACTATTATCAAATTGTTCTCCTTAGTTTTAGAAACAAAGATTACAAAAGCTAAATGTATAACTAAATCACATCTTCCAAAACAACTGGGAAAACATGCCATTCCTAGTTTATTTCTTTTTACAATAGTAACAAACTTATTTAGGTGTCTTAAAAACTGGAAGAATTATTTGTATCTTCCTTAATCATTTTGACCACCAATAGTCTAGGGAAAGAAAAATAGAAATATAATAGGGAAATCTGCTTGGGTATACCACGCTGCTATTGCCCCTGAGGTAAGCCATACATGTTAATTAATTTTGGAGTTTTATTTTGAGCTCAGGTCTTGTTTCCCAAAAGAAGCTTCTACAGGAAAGAAGTTCCATCAGTCTGATGCACATGGAAAGAGATTCAGACATAATTCAGAGCTAATTAATCACAAGGGAATAAATGCTTGAGAAAATAATGAAAGGATGAAAGCTCAGTCCCCGTTGGCCATCAAAATGAAACAGGGAAAGAAACCTAATCAATATAAAGAATAGAAATATGATTTGTAGTGACATATGGGTGGACAGGAAGGAGTAGGATAAACATTTTAAAACTTCAGGACACATTCTGAAGTACAAGTTAGGTTTCTCATTTTAAAAAATCTATCCTTTCAACGGAAACTTGCAAACTTGAAACTAAGAGTTTGAGGAAAATATAACTTCTCTAATGAAGAATTACTTTATGCCTTGGATGAGAAATTTCAAAATAAAAATTAAAGAAACTTTAGGAGATATTTGATATGTTGAACCTGATTAACACCTGGACCCAGGGGGGAAATAAATGGTTAGATCCCTCCAGTTACAACTAAAGAATTAGTTGTCACTGTAATTTTGTTTTGAGCAAATTCAAATTTCGCTAGATTATCAGATTATTGTCATGTGTGCTTCCTTTCCCAGCAGGATTTTTGCCTTATGAAAATTCTGTTGACAGACACGAAAATCAAAAGTGACACATCTAGAAGAGCACTTCCATTTTGAATCAGTTGTGAGCTGCTGATGAGATAGAAATAGCTAGAATAAATTACCATAGGTGAAGAAGAATATTACATTAAAAGTTTAAAATTACCAGAAAAACTTTAAGCTCACAGTTTTAAGAATTTGACATAATGCCCTAGGGAGAATGCTGATGTGGTTGCTCTTTATTGACCTTTTTTCTAAATTGAGACTTGATGAATTTTCTAATATAAGAAAAATAGCTCAGTTTTCTTATATCTCTGGGATCCTTTGCTCATTTAGTTTCTGAGAGAAGGAACCTACACTCTTTTTGTGGTAGAGCATTTTAATGGAAGAAGCAAAAATTAAAATTGTGACCTAGTAGCCCTAGATTCTATTCTTTGTGAAAGTTTCCTAACTATTTTAGTAAAATACTACATGGGATAATTGGGTTATTCTCTGAGGCTAAGGTAAGCATAGAGTCATTTATTAATCATGGATTGTCATAAGCCTTATCTCAAGAAAATATGCCTGTGTCCAAAGGTTAGGACATTGCAATGGAAGAAAAAGAAAAGAATCAAATAATTAAATAATTGTACATATCTTTTTTTTTTTTTTTTTATTGCTGATGAGTATCAACAGTGGGACTGCCACTTCGGGAGTTGGTATTAACAAAAGATAGCCTCTCACTGAGCTGAAGCATGAGAGAGGGAAATTATTGGGTACCATTAAGTTGTCAAATTAATTACTCTGAATGCCTTCCTGGGGATTTCCATAAAATATTTTCAGTAAACTGATGGGAATTTAAACTTAATATATGAGAGAAATATTGCCTGGGTCTTGGTATGGCCTGCAAATCCGAAATTCCATTATTCTAGCATCTAAAATTTAAATACTTACGTGTCTACTTTTCTTTGTTGGATATGAGACATTGCCACACCTCAAGCAGAGAGAGAGGACTATATAATTAGCAAGTCGATTAAAGTGTATTGTAATGTGGGATACAACTTTAGTTCCTTTGGAATATATTTAGTGAAAACATCTCAAAGAAGTTGTTTATACCATTTAATTAATTATCAGAAATAGAATTTTAGAGAGGCTGCACTTTTCAGTAATACCTATATCACATATTGAGATTTACCCTAATATACATGAAAGGTCCAAAAAGATGCCACAGTTTATGGACAGATTGTTCCAGCGAAGGTAAGGTCCAGGAAGCTTGGTTTGATGTAGCATATGTTAAAAAGTGTGGTCTCTCGTTGATTGTGAAAAGGATTCCAAATAAATAGAATAAAGCCTCATAAACAAAAAACACAAAATGTATATCCCAAAGAATTTTGAATTTCTTCCTAAATCTATATCTCAAAGAATTATTAAGTTCTTGGCACAACATTGTAAATCAACTATACTTCAATTAAAAAATGAAATTCCTTGCAACAATTAAAAAAAGTTAAAAAATTCTAATATGAAGTCTACCATCATTCAGAACAAAGCCAAGTATAAAAAAGAAGATACTGAAAACTTTCAGGTAGAACCTATGGTTACCTAAAAAGATAGTATATACTTGGCATTTGGCTTTTCAAAAACCATAGTGAGACAAGACTACAATCAATCAATGGCTTCAGTGTTCTGAGGGGAAACTATTTCAGCCCAAAATTCTGTATCAAGCCAGCTTTGCAACCAAGTGTGTATGTTTTAGTGAAAAAACAAAAAATAAAAAAAAAATTTTTAATAGGCAGTGACTCAAAGTTTACCTATGGCATACTCATTCTATCTTGGGAAGTTACTTGATAAACTGCTCAAAATTAAGAAGCAAAAGGTAGAAACATAGGCTATGGAGAGCAGTGTAAAGAATTCTGCAAAGCAAAGAATGGAAGGGCCAAGTCGTTACTGTTCAGCAGATGCAGAGATCAACCAGTATAGATTGAAGCTGAAGAAGAGCAGGCTATTGCAGGAAGATCTCTGAAACAAAACCCTTGTATTTGATTAAATGAAGTTGGAAATTTTTAAATAATGTTTAAATAGTGCCAGAAAAAAATATTGATTTAAAAATATAGAGAAACAAAACAAAACTCACTACAAGAAAGGAGAGATAAAAAATGATTATTAGGATTTATAGTAAATAATATCTGCCAACTCAAAACAATGGAACCTGAATTATGATTACAGAAAGTAGCATAATTGTTATAAACTTTTATGACATGCAAAAATAAAAGTACAGAAAGCTATAAGAAAAGTCAAGGGAGCTTATACCATTCAATAGTTTTGTTAATAGTTGTTAAAAGAAGGACATACAAGATGGACGCGTTATTTTAAACTTACAAAGATAACCGAAAGAGAGATTTATCTTTAAACGTGTTAGTGGTTGAATGGGAGGAAGATGTGTATGGGCTAAACAATAATATATCATATCCATAAAAATCGTATCTAAAGTTGATAAAAATGGGAAAATAATTGATGCAGATTATTATATAGAGTTGTGCTATCTAATGGAATAGCCACTAGTCAGTCATATGTGGCAATTCAAGCTTAAATTAATTAGAATAAATTTAAATTTAAATTTCAGGTCCTAAGTCACACTAGCCATATTTCAGGTGTTCAGAAGTCACATGTGACTGGTACCTCTCATATTAACAATACAAATACATGTCTATAATCATAGAATCATACATACATGTATGAAGCTTAAGGACGTTATGCTACGTGAAATACGCCAGTCACAAAAGGACAGATACCACTTATATGAGGGACTGAGAGTCGTCAAATTCATAGAGACAGAATCATCGTGATTGCCAGGGGCTGGAGAGAAGGGTGAATGGGAAGCTGTTGTTTTTATGGTTATGGGGTTTCAGTTTTGCAAGATGGAAAGAGTTCTGGAGATGGATGGTGATGATTCAATAAATGTGAATGTACTTAATGCCACCGAACAGTGCACTTAAAAATTGTTAAGATGGTACATCTTATGTGTATTTTAACACAATTTTCAAATAAAATTAAAATTAAATTAAAAACGTAAGAAAAGCTAATAATAATAGGTATCTTTCCATTGTGTATCTTAATCAGTCACATTCCAAAAAGGAATTTTAGTCCTTGAGAGGTACATTTCAGAAAATTCTTCACTTACTAAAAATTTCAACTACTGACCTCTCCATACAGCTTATGTTAAAATAAAGCTTTGAATGCATGACTCATTTTGAAGTTATATCCAATGATTCACTTTGAATCTGAAAGAACAATCTCAACCAAATCAGTACACAGCTTTTAAAGCAGTTAGAACCTTCAGTTTTTCTGCAGCACATCATTGTACAAGGGTAGGGTGAAACCAGTGTGGTGATTCTCATGACCTACAACGGGGAAGAATGGATTTAGTAGTGGAAGACAAATGAGGATGACCTGAAAGGCTCTGTTCTTGATATGAGGGGCATGAAGGATCATAATTTCATGGGACTGTATGAGATACAGTTAGCCACACTGGACAATGAGAAAGCAAAGCAAGAAAATATATTTTGGTGGAAATCTTTGAAAAAAGAAGGAATATTTGTCTCTTCAGATTACTCAAATTTGAACCTAACTCATTGTCAGTTAAGTGATTTTTTTAATGTATCTTATTCAGGATTAAAATGAATTTATCAGTGCTTTGGCTCTGAAAATGTACATCAGCCCTATAATTAGCAATTTTATAAAAATGCATACTTTACAACTGAAAAATGTTCAGAAATACCTGTTGATTTTCTAAGGATCACCATAGTACTAAATCCTCAACCTGAAAACAAATTATATTTTAAACTATTCAAATTATATGTGTAACAGAACATTCATAATCTCTCCAAGAGAGACAATCATCCTGATTGTTCTAAAAGGAATATAATGTGTCTTTTCCTTTTAGAGAAACATACAATGCACAGTAGCCTGAATTGCTATTGCAGTGATATTCAGTCAGATTACTTCCTCATCTACCATTAAATGTTACAGATGCCATGTAATGAAGCTTGAAATGTAGGGTCAGAGACAATGCTCTCCTCTCTTTGCATCTCATTAATTCCAGTATGGCTTCAAGATAAATATTAGATACTGAACAGAGAATATTGTATGCATTAGAGAATATAGTGTTGATTTGCAAAAATAGAAATAATGAAATCAGCCATTTTTCATCAGAATAGAGAACGCTGGATTTTTGAGAAAAATCGATAAAGAATTCATACCCTTTCCTTCAATGAGCTAATAGTCTAGTGAGGGATATCAATGTAGACAACACTTAAAGCACCTCATATTAGCTATCAAACACCTTATGTAAGTATTTTAGAAACAACTCAGGTATCAGGTGTTTTGGTCAAGGAAAGTCAAAAGTTCGTTGACACTGGACATGAGTAATAGCAGTAGAGCAGGTAATTACTAGGTAGAAAAAAATAGAAAAGTCATTCCAAAAGCGGGGCGGGGGGTAATGGTATGGAAAGTAACAGAAACCAAAAAGAGCACTGTGTACTTATAAAATTAATAGTAGTTCCATATCCCTGAAGTACATCAGAACATAGTAAAACAATGATAGTACTACTAATAATAGTTGTACTAATTCATACAACAAATTTTCTAGAATGCCTATCAAACACCTTTGTTTTAGGAGCTAGATATAATTTTTTAATGAAGTATAGTTGATTTACAATGTTGTATTAATTTCTACTGTACAGCAAAGTGATTCAGTTATACATATACATATTCTTTTTTTTAATATTCTTTTCCATTATGGTTTATCATAGGATACTGAATATAGTTCTCTGTGCTACAACGTAGAACCATGTTGTTTAATCCATTCTATATATAATAGCTTACATCTGCTAACCCCAACCTCCCACTCCATCTCTCCCCCAATCCCCTTCTCCTTGGCAACCACAAGTCTGTTCTCTATGTCTGTGAGTCTGTTTTGTAAATAAGTTCATTTGTGTCATATTTTAGTTTCCACATATAAGTGATATCGTATAATATTTGTCTTTCTTACTTCACTAAGTATGATACCCTCTAGTTCCATCCATTGCTACAAATGGCATTTTTTCATTCTTTTTTATGGCTGACTAGTATTCCATTGTATATATTTATATACCACATCTTTATCCATTCATCTGTCAATGGATATTTAGGTTGTTTCCATGTCTTGGCTTTTGTGAGTAGTGCTGCTCTCAACATAGGGGTGCATGTAATCTTTTTGAATTATAGTTTTGTCTGTATATATACCCAGGAGTGGGCTTGCTGTATCATATAACAACTCTATTTTTAGTTTTCTGAGGAACCACCATACTGTTTTCCATAGTGGCTGCATCAACTTACATTCCCACCAACAGTGTAGGAGGGTTCCCTTTTCTCTACACCCACTCCAGCATTTGTTATTTGTAGACTTTTTAATGATGGCCATTCTGACTGGTGTGAGGTGGTACCTCATTGTAATTTTGATTTGCATTTCTCTAATAATTAGCAATGATGAGCATCTTTTCATGTGCCTGTTGGCCATCTGTATGTCTTCTTTGGAGAAATGTCTATTTAGTTCTTCTGCACATTTTTCCATTGTGTTGTTTGTATTTTTGTTGATGAGTTGTATGAGCTATTTGTATATTTTGGAAATTAAGCCCTTGTCTGTCACATCATTTGCAAATATTTTCTCCCGTTCCATAGATTGCCTTTTCATTTTGTTTAGGGTTTCTTTTGCTGTGCAAAAGCTTGTAAGTTTGATTAGATCCCATTTGTTTATTTTTGCTTTTATTTCTGTTGCCTTGGGAGACTGACCTAAGAAAACATTGGTACAATTTATGTCAGAAAATGTTTTGCCTATGTTCTCTTCTAGGAGTTTATAGTGTCATGTCTTATGTTTACATCTTTAAACCATTTTGAGTGTATTTTTGTGTATGGTGTGTTCTAACTTCATTGATTTACATGGTGCTGTCCAGCTTTCCCAACACCCCTTGCAGAAAAGACTATCTTTTCCCCAGAGTTAGGTATAATTTATTGCATGCTTTCTGTGCTTTCTAGTTATCTGATACTGTTTAAAGCCATGTGTGTATGTGTGTGTGTGTGTGCATGGTTTTAAATAGTGTGGATATCTTTATATGTATCTCATGTGATTTAATTCATGAAACAAATAATTAGAATTTATACATATATATTATGTATGACACATATATCTTGTCATTTAATTCATGTAACAAATAGTAACATAGAACTTACTCCTATTTTAAATGTGAGAAAACTGATTTCCCAAAAAGTTAAGTAATTAAGATGTCCTACTTGGTAAGTTGTTGAGGTAGGATTCAAATATGATATGTTTGACTCATAAAATAAACATATCAGCTCTAAGAAATGAGGTTGGGGAAGTGTAGACCTTACACTTAATCATTAGGTTAAGTCTTCTAGTCTCCCATGAACCCAGTGCAAGTGAAAACATGAAATAGTTATATCTATAATTTTTTTTCATTCTTTGAAAAATTAAAATTTTTTGTAAAATTATGTCAGTATGCTGGAGTTTCACTCCACATAAATGATAGGCTAGCTTGCATCATAAATCAAGTAACAATTTATGATTATATTCTTAGGTAACAAATTATTATCAGTGTCATGTTTGAATCCTATGAGTTTCCCTTAAATGGAAGCAAAGTGACTCTACCTTGTTATTAAGACTGTGGATGTCTTTACTGACTTTTCAACAGGTCTAGTATTAGTAGAAAGTGTCAAAGAAAAAATATGAATATTTTATAAAACTTTGGTTTTATTTTTATTACCAATGTTATTAGGTCACAAAAGTCAGTGTTCCTTGTGTTCAGATCTCCTACTAATGAAAGCAAGAAGCTAACAAAGCTGTAGAACCACCTTAAGTGCGTCCGTCTCGTAAATCATGTTTTTTTCCTGCTGAGTGTTTCAGTGAGAAGGATGCTGAAGTGAAAAGACTAGAATCATAAGAAACTGATAAAGCAAAAACATAAAAATAAAAATATTGCCTCTACAGCTGTTTTAAAAGGTTATAATTGTATTTCCAAGCAAAAGAAATCAGACACAATTGGAGGCGTATTGATGAAACAAGTTTTCTGGTTATGACTGAGCTGTTTTATGACTTGAAGCAGTGAAAGATAGTTGAAACAGATTCTTTTTTTTTTTTTTTTTTTTTTTTTTTTTTTGCGGTATGCGGGCCTCTCACTGTTGTGGCCTCTCCCGTTGCGGAGCACAGGCTCCGGACGCGCAGGCCTAGCGGCCATGGCTCACGGGCTTAGTTGCTCCGCGGCATGTGGGATCTTCCCGCACCAGGGCACGAACCCGTGTCTCCTGCATCGGCAGGCGGATTCTCAACCACTGCGCCACCAGGGAAGCCCGAAACAGATTCTTTTAACTGTTATTCTATGAACCCTATATTAGATATGCTTTATATTACATATGTTGAAGCATCCCATGGGGAAAAAAGAAAAAAGTTCAACTTTCCCTTTACTCACCGTGCAACTGTATAATTTTACTGTTAGTTTTCAATTCAGCCAGCAACTGATTTTCAACTGATACTTGCTAATATCAGCAAAGTAGAATTCCTAATTGTTGAGGCTAGTGCCTCTTTAAAGAGGTAAACATATTTTTTCTTAGAAAAACTGCCTGACTTCAAAATTTTGATTCTCTGACCACAGACATAGCCCCAGGGACGCTTTTTAATGCATGTGATTTCGCTGCTTTAATGCAGAAATAAGCCCAGATGTCTCCGTAAGTTTTATCCTTTAATATTGCAAGCATTGGCTTAGAGATCCTCAAACCATCTTATTTGTTGAAATGAAAATTGTCACCAACAGAGCCTAGGAATTTTCAAGATATTTTGTCAAGAAATGAAAACAGAATATACAGTTCTTCTCTACAAAACAAATATTTTATTTCCACAAACACATCTTTAACTATTTGATTGGATTTATAATGGGTGTTTTGTTTTCTTTTGTTTGAGAAAAATGAAAACTCACTTTCAGAAAAAGATCAGATTTTGCATGGCTTAGACGACTTTATTCAAGAGAATAAAATTATGCCTTAAAGTCAGAGTTTTTTAACCATAATGGATACTGTTGAAATCCTTTTTTTTTTTTTTTTTTTTGGTCATGTGGTCACTCAACAAGAAGGGAATGAAGGTAGACAATTAGACTTCCTAGTGCTAGATAAAGTATTTCTACAAGCTGCTGTTATGACTGACATATTTAAAGCCTTTTAAATGCATCGATAGATAATTCTGCAAACACTTGGATACACTCCTTAAGTCTTTTGACATATACTTATGTCATTTAAGTATGCATTTATGCTAAATGCAGGTAGGCTAAATTCATACTTAGGTATGCATTTACTGTTCTCAATCCCTCACCTCTTCTATACCCATGCCATTTGTCATGCAACTTTGCAGTGCCCTCCTATTGGGCTTGCCCATAACTTTCTCTGGCCAATGGGATATTGGACAGTTATAATACAAGTTTGAAGATTGCTAGCCTGTTTCCACTTGCCTTCTTACACCTTTGCAATCTCTTCGTTTAAAAAATTACCACCTAGACTAGTTACTAGCCCCAGGAGGAGGATGAGAGACATATTGCAGGGCCAACTTGCATCAGCAGAGCCCGGTCTAGGTCTCCATATGCATGAGGCTTATATACCAATTGTATACTCCTGAGGTTTTGTGAGATTTTGTTACCAAGTATTATTGTGTCAAAATATAACTGCTACAGGTTTCATAATTCTTTCTTTGCTGCTATACATAGAATCAAATGCTGTTCCACATCAAATATGACTGCAATTATTTGAAGACAAAGAAAATTTTGCAGCATAGATTCAGCAATATAGCACTTTATGTAACTCTGTTGTTCTGTGACATATCCTTTTATGGTCAAGCACATTGTGAGTACTTTTCTTAAAATAACACAGTTCTGAGAGTTCAAGTTTGATATGAAAATACAACCTTTCAATCATGAAATAGGTGTTATCTTCAGAGATATAGGCTAGGGCTAGGGTGCTCAAGTGAGGTAGGAGAGCACAGATTGAGTTTAAACCTTGTTTTGCCCCTTCAGCCAAGTACTGCAAAACAGGTATAACATTGTGAGTCAGGAAAAAAAGTTAAATTAAAAGTGAAATGTAATGAATGAGATATATAGGCAGAGCACAGAAGATTTTTAGAGCAGTGAAACTATTCTATATGATACTATAATGGTGGCTACATGTCATTTTATATTTGTCAAATCCATGGAATGTACATCACCAAGAGTGAACTCTAATGTAAACTATGGACTTTTGGTGGTCATGATGTTACAATGTACGTTCATAATTATAAAAAATATATCACTGTGGTGTGTGATTTTCATAGTGTGGGAGATTGTACCAGGTATATGGGAACTCTCTGTACTTTCCATTCAATTTTGCTGTGAACCTAAAACTGCTCTAAAAAATGAAGTATATTAAAAAACATAATGAAGTTCAGGAATACATTTGCATTGAAAGACCAAAGATGGTTCCATAATATGAACTACCTTCTCAAGCAAAACAATGAATTTCTTATGAAATTGACTTCTGAGTTTGAATAAAATTTAACTTCTTAATTGGCACAATTTAGATACATTAATCCTTTTATATTAAGTGGCTATTAATTTTGAATAAAAAAGAAATAAAGATACAAAGATATTTATAAATGTTTATAAAATCAATATAAATGAAGTGACTTTCAGTGTATTACTTTCTGGGTATAGATTTATGCACATATTGCACAGGAGAATATATTTTCATTGGTTTCTTAGAGAGGCCTAAGGTCTCAAAAAAACAAAAAATATGGACTAGAATTACTCAAAAGCAGTAAGAGAATAAAGAAATACAATTTTACTTATTAAATAATATTTATTAAATAAATATATGTTATTCAATAACTTTATTGAAGGTGAATTGAAAACTGAGTGGGGAAAGGGAGAGAATGATTGTGAAAGGGGAAGCAGGAAGGGAACCCAAGTAAGAGGTCCTTGCATTAACTCGGGTTAATGGGGCTTGCATTAGGATTGCAGCAGGGTGTTGGAAAATATAATTCCTGTTGTCTAAAGTATATTTCTATATCTACTGTTTAAGGGTGATGCCAAACCTGGGAAAAGAAGCAAAGTCATAGGAATCAAGCAGCAGCCAAAGTCTACCCAAATCATGACATATAGATAGTCAGATGAACACCGCCATGTTGCTTCTGCTGCTGAATACTAAATGCCATAATTTCCACACAAGTACTAAATAATAGCATCTGCCATTGGAAATCCTACCCCTGGTTCTCCAATAAATTGGATGCTAGTATTATCACATTTTCATACATTTTCATATGCCCCTGCTGTTTTATTTAGATCCCTAACTCATAATTCAAGGTTGAGGCAGTATATGATGAATTAAGCTGGTTATGCGTCGAGCTGCAAAGGAAGCTTGAAAGTCATTCTGTTAAATTGATCTTCTAAGTGGGAATCAGACTCAGTTTCTTACTGACATTTCCTAGGTAAGGAATTTACAAAATATGAGGAAGTTAATAATAGTAAGAAAAGACAAATTATCATTATATCCAAAGCCATAAATACAATTCACCACTTAATTCACTTATGCATTTAACATATATTTAGTGAGCTCCTGCTGTGTTTTAAGATGTGTGTCAGGAACTTGAAGAAAATAATAAGACAAGCAACTTGCTCTCTTGGAGCTTTCATTCTCCTAGAGAACAATACAATAAAATAATAAATGAATGAAAAGTTATAGACTGTCATATGATGATATACACTAAAGAGAGAAATAAATCTGGGGAAGAAGAAAAGGGGATAGAAAGTTTTGGGGAAAGATACAATTTTAAAAAGTGTAGACAGTGAGAAGTAAATTAACATTGGAATAAAGACCAGAAAAAGTGATATAGAAGAAAGCCATTTTAATATGTGGAAGAAAATTAGAAGTTAAAGAAATCAGCAAGTGCAAAAACCTCTGAGGTGTAAGCATACCCAGCATGTTCAAGTAACAGCAAGATGGCCTAAGAGGTTGGTGTGGAGTGAGGACAAAATCAATAGATGTTATCAGACAGATTAAGAGAATGGGAGTGTGGATTTTGCGGCACTTTTTTGGACTCTCTGAACAAAATAGAGAGCCATTGTAGTGTCTGACAATTTTTTTGAGTAACAACCATGTGCAGGCACTGTACCATTAACTTAGAATACAAAATGATGGTTTCATGACTGTGCACTATGCTAAATTTTGTAGTTGAGAGATATGTTGTTTATGAACATAATGATTCCTGGTTTTAGGGTCTTAAATGTGTTATTTTCAGGAATAATGCATACGGAAAATTGAGCAAAAATTTATTGTTAAACTACATGATACTGTCAAAATGTGCAATAAAAGTTGAGAGAATTGGAACAGTATGGTATGAAGAAGACATGGAGTATTTTATGGAGAAGGAAAGATAGATAATGGCTTTAGATAAAGGAGAAAAAATCAGGTAAAAGTTTATAAATTTTCAGCCCTCCCTCCCTCCCTTCCTTCCTTCCTCTTTTTTTTTTTTTTTTTTTTTTCCTTTTTAATAAGAGGCATACTGACAATCAGGAAGTTTGCCTAGAACAGGTGGGAAGTTATTAGCCAGGCAACCAAACAGCATTTCAAAAGGAGAGGCAAGGTCAACTGTGCAGAATGCTGATGAAAGGATGATTTTAAAAGAGAGAGAGAGTCAAGTAGCCAAAGCAGTTGTCATCAGAGAGAATCACTGGTTACCTTGACAGGACATTTTCATTGTAATTGAAAAGAAAGAAGCCAATTAGAGGACGTTGAAGAGTGAATGAGTTATTCAGCTTCTAGCAGAGTTATAGACTAAATATTAAAAATTAAAATTTTTGTTGAACATTTAAAATGTATTGCTGAACTAAAAGAAAAAAGAGAAAATCACTAAAGGACTCATCAAAATAAACTAAGATCAGAAACAAGACTATAAAGCAAAATCAGAGACCAAGAATAATCTGGGAAAAGTACCAATTCTGGGAACTTATATCCTTAGGGATGTACAGTCTAAATCAACAGTTGAACCTGAAAGAGGTCCCTTGCAATGGCTATAACTTTAGTGGAAATGAAAGCTAAAATAAAATCAAATCACAAGGAACATGTCTGATTTGCTCTAACTAGAGAATGGAAGTACAAGTCCCATTTGAGAATAAGTAATTGTAGTCTGTGTCACATACTTCTGGGGATAGAATGTTTAGTATCCTTGAGGTCAGGGAAACCCCAAGTCAAGAGATTAAATGTATTACCTAATTAACCTAGCAGAATCAAACTGAGATTTCCTCCAGAGGAAAACAACTTTAACAGAACTTGGTACTTAAGTTTCCAAAATTAAATATGGTAAATAACATATTTAGACACCAAATAATCCAAATATTCACATACAAAATATAAAATCACCATGTATTAAATATTTAAGTAAAAGATTCATCAAATAAATGAGGTAAAAAAGTTATCAAAATTAACCAGAAAGATTAAAAATTAGTGCAGAGATCTCTAGGTTAAACTTGAAATATAAAGAGTTTGGAAGATGTCACTGCCATTTATACAAGAAGGCAAAGCCAGACAAACTAAAAATCAATGACCTTTCTTGGACCCATCAGAAAACTTAGGTTTCATGGCAAACTGCACCCTGAGATCTGGAGATCCAAGTGCATCTAGAGGAATATAAGAACCAAGACCTGCTTTCCTGGAACAGAAACCACTGGAGCTATAAATTAGTAGGAACAATTAAACAGTAATTTAGATGAATTACTAGAGGCTGAGTGCATTACAAATGACATAGAAAAAGGAATAATAGAGAAAAAAATCTACAGTAGTGCCATGTAGTGATGTATAAATTGGAATATATTGCCCAGGTCTATGGAAGAAAAAGGAAAGAAAGAAAACTAACCTAGAAAATTTGTTTAAAAAATATATTTCCCAGAAGATAGAGGAATCCGGTAGAGGTGTTCATACCTTGTGTTTAAGTGAAATCAAGATGGATAAAGTGGGTTAAACAGAAATTACAGGAATCCTCACCGAAATTGACAAATCAGCTTGTGCTGATAATATGGGAAGAGCCAGAGTCAAATAGGTCACCTGAAAAGGGCAGAGTTTAATAGTTCCAGGAAAAGATCTATAATGTAAGACTTGAAAGATGACAGCTTGTAAGAGTTGAGAGATTTTAGACTGAGTAATTTGGCTGCAATCAGAACTGATCCAAATGTGAAAACAAAGGGATGGGATATAGTTAAAAGGAGAAATTCAATGGTCCCAGAAATCTCTAAACAGCCCAATTCCCATAACAAACAGGACAGGATGCCACCAATTGACAAGACTAGTGTCTGGAAGGACAGAGCTCATACTAGAGGACGCAATATATTCTGGAAAAAAAAGTTTTAGAGCAAGAACATAAAGGAAAAGAAAGGCTAGCCACTTGGAACAGACGGTATAATATTAATGACAGATTATGGGTAATTGGAACACTTTGAAAGTAAAGGAACCTCAATATTTACATCCAATAATCTCTTGAGACAGTTACATATCTAAATCTGATTTTTTTTAAGTTGATAATAAAGTAATCGAAGTTACTAATGACATTTCAAAGTTATCTATTGTCAGAGAGAAGCTTTAATAGTTTCAAATATATCTGCTTTTTGTAGCATAATATTGGTTTCATGTGTGTATTTTGGTTCTTGATTTCTGAAATTATTTTCCAACAGAGTCACCACAGAAACTTAACACAGCGATACATAAGTGAGTGTTCTTCTGTGGCCCAGTGTGTTTTTAATCCTTATTTTAAAGTCTGATTAATAAATGATCAGAGAACACAAAAAGAAAAAATGTAGAATGTGGTATTTTTGAATGTGGTATTTTACTTTTCAAAAACTGTCAAACATTGCTTTTTATTTTTATTTGTACAATAATTATTAAAATACTTTTCACTTTGTTGTTAATTTAAATAAATTTCTGAAGATGAACTATGAAGACTTTAGACATTAATACACAGTTTGCTCTCTTTTTCTTTAAGAAAATACACATAAATTTCTTACCCTAAAATCTTACATTAATAAACAGATCTTAGAATTACAATAGATATAATACAATTGACTTATTAGTATCTAAATAGAGAAACAATTATTTAGAATATAACGTTGCTTCAAACACATAGTAACTGAATTTGATTTTGTGTCCAAGTTGTATATTATTACAGATGATTAAATCCAAACTCAAAACACTCATTAACATAGATTTAGCAAACTGGAAAGAATTGATATCTTTTCTGTTTTCTTTTCCGTCCGTCCCTCTCTCTATTTCCTCCTTTTGTCCCTTCCTTCCTCCCTCTTTGCCTTCTTCCCTCCTTGTTTAAGGAAATTGCAGCTAAACTGTCATTTTCTTTCCTTTAACTCTGTGCCCAACCTGTAACCAAGCATGTTTCCCTGACATCAAAAGGAAAATTTTTATTTAAAACTGAAAAATACAAGGGGAGGCATTGAAGGGCATATGATGGCTTGCTCCCCTATAAATTATTGAAAAACCTCTCAGAATGAGTCCCAAATCCATAGTACATATTTATTTTTCTGATGATCTAAGTCTTTTGATTTGCGCTTTTTTGCCTTCTTGAATTGAGGTATAATTTTGACTATTAAAATGCCCACTGTTAAAAGATATGCCTGAGTTAATTTTACTTATGTATATATCCATGATTTTACCTATATATTGAAGATTAGATGTATAAACCAGTATACAGGGCTATAGTTTTATCTCACTGTGGTTTTAAATTGTATTTTCTATATGCAAAATTATGTTAAGCATTTTCATATATACTTATTGTCCATTTGAATGTTCTCATCTGTGAAGTATCTATTCAAGTTTTTTAACCAATTATACAATTGCATGCCAATTTTATCTTTTCTTATTGATTTGTTCTTGTTATTTGTATGTTTTGAATAAGAATTTTCAGATATTTTCTCCCATATTGTGACTTGCCTTTTCATATTTCTATTAACCCACATAGTGTAAAAAGTAATTTGTTTTTGTTTTATTGCTTAATATGTTTTATATACACTGCTCACATTTTTATTGAGTTAATGTATTATTCAGCTCTCAGTATTAGAACATAATGGGAAATAGATGTTATGATTTTTAATAACTTTTTGTATATTGAATATTATATAGATAATCCAACATAGAAAGTTATATTTTTTTCATGTTTCTCATCTTTATTTTTAGCTCAATAGTATTGTGATTTCTCCAAGGATCAACTACAGGAAAATTATTCATAAAAGTAGGCTCTTTTACTTTAAGAATTGTATTCCTTAATCTGATGACTATATGTCCATTTCTCCAATCACTATTATTTCTTAAGAGTAAACTGGAGATATCTCTGAAATAAAAGTTCTGTGCGCTTTAAAGATGTTTGTTATTTAAGCAAGAGGCAGAAAATGTTTGAAAAGTACTAACAGGGGAAGTAAAGGTATCTCATAGCTGGCAAACTACTGATTTATGACTTTCATTATGCTTTTACGATTAGAACAAAGATCTGAAACTTTGTGTTTAAATTATTATTCTTTCTAAAACCAGTTTTATTTGTAGATAAACTCCATAAAATAGTCATGTTAATAATCTTCCACAAAAAGAAGAATCAATACAAAATTCTCAATGAGGTTTGCTTTGTTTCTGTTACATTCTCTTTCATTTCCTTTCTTGAGAAGGCAAAATATACTAGAATAATTGAAACTAAATTATTCATGCTTTTCCTACCTCAGCTAATTTTTCAACAAAATAACTGGAATCTATAAACCATGCACATACTTCCTCTATGAATAGTGATGGGAAGCCAGAATTATTACACTTTTTAGCAATACCATTTTTCTGGATTTTCCAGAAACTTCCTAGCAAATATAATTATTCAGCAAATATTTATTTGGTGCCTAGTAATTTTAAATTCCTATGAGAGCCATAAAGATAAAAAGATAACTTGCATCTTTATGGAAAAAATACCAAGCTAAAAGACTAAGGCTGTACAAATTATAATACAGAGACTGGTATAAGAAAAATACAAATACCCATGCAAAAATGAAAAAGTACTGCAAGAAGACATATGTAAAGATTACAGTGACAACACTAAAGGGAGAAGGTGTCACAACATGTTTACAAAACAGAGGGGATTCTTAGAGAGGAGGCAAGACTTGACTCATTTTTGAAATTGATGTTGGTTTTAGGCACTTGGTCTTAGAGGGGAAAACATTCTAGCTAAGGCAATGGACATGTGAAAAGTCACAAGTATGAACAGGATAGAAATCTTAGAATCTTAACAGTTAATTTGGTAATTTGTTCCTTGTTTGAGGACAAACAAGGAATGAGTTTAGAGGATTGTCTTTGGCCAGTCTGTATTTTAGCCTGAAGAAGAATGGGGATATCAGTATAAAGGAATATAGAATATAATATATTTATTTGGAATTTTAGCAAGATCATGATGGCCAGTAGTTGGTGAAGGTAGCATGCATAATAAATAGGTTGGTAAATTATCATAGAAGGTAAGATTTAGAGCTCATCGTCCCAACTTGTGTCCTAGGCTTTGCAAGTGGCAGAATGATCAACTCTCTCATTTGGAACTATCCTGCTGACACTGCCATTAAAACAGTTCATTTACTCCTGCATACAAGAAACAGGACCATAGAAAGTAATTTTACTAGGTGCCAGCACTCCCACCTAATTGCTACTTTCTAAAACTATTTCCCTCAGGCCAGGATGGTTTTACTGGGGACCACTACACACAGGTACTTGGACAAGTGTCACATGTAGGAGTGATGGACTTTAATAAAAAGTGTAACAAAATTATATCAAAATAATAGAAATCATGAGAACAAACATAGAGAAAGGGTGACAGTAATAGGGCAACTGCAGTAGTGACCACAGTCTGAGAAGGAAAGGTTAGAAGAAGTGGAAGGTTGAGCTGAGGTAAGCTATAACAGACAAAATCAGCAAGACCCTGGACTTTTGCTTTTCTCTTGCTTTTATACTTGAAAGGCAATACACTCAGCTTTACCTGTTATTCATTGGTCTACCACATGAATTTGTTTCAATGTGTTCCACTGTCACTCAGTCTAATTTGCAGAAATAGAAAAGAGGAGAGCACTCAATACAAATGCCTTTTGAAAAGGGAGTAGATTAAAAGTGCAACTTAAGGATCAAGGGAGGTACAAATCAGTACTCTTATAAAAATAGATTGAATGTCATGGAAAGTGGGGAAACCTTTCACAGAAAACCTGTGAAAAGATAAATATTGCTGTAGTTGAGATATATGTACATGGAGACCTAGGTTTATTCATCTTTATATCCCAATACCTAACATAATTCCAGACACATAAAAGGTACTCAGTAAAGGTCCATTGAATGAATGAATTATTAATGTTCTATAGCATACTGAATGAACCCCAAGCACATTCATGTGACTGCATCATTTTTTATTTGTTGTGGTGGAAGAGAAAGACAGAGAGAGTAGGTACTGCAAGTTTAACGAAATTGGAGTTGTCCAACCTGGTTGGACAGTTTTTGTTTTGTTTTGCTGTGAGTATTGCACATAAATTTAAGTGGTCTTTATCAAATGGCTTTAGATTTCTAGAGACTAAAGATATTGCTATTTTCTTAGATACAAAACATGCTATGCGTTCTATCTTTCCTTTGCATCTCACGACTCAGGCTGCTTCTTTCTCATCCCACACTGCCTCAGGAAACTGACCCATATTGATTGAATTGGCTGGTTCTCTTGTGTTCTAGCTTCCTATTGGATTTGGCCAAAGGGAGGCACCATTAAGAAATGTCAGTAAGGGAAGGAGGATAAGGTCAGGGTACATGTACCTCTGGCACCTTCCCTGAAAGTCATCTAGGACTGGCTGCATTCCTGTTAGGGGGCTGTGTCAGCCCATCCTTCTTTTCAGTCCCTTGTCTTTTCATGCCTAAGGGGGATACATAACCTTATTATCACTAGCCCCAAATGACTGCAATATCATTGTGATTTCTCTACATCCCACAGAGATGCTTTATTATATTCTCTGCAAATTATTCAATTTTATTTTGACATTCACTTCTTGTCAGGCCCTCTCTATATATACATAATAATTAATATTAATCTAATACATCTAATTTGACATTAGTTGTAGGATATTCAATATATTTGTAATTCATCTGTTTTAAAACATACACAAATAGGGCCATTAAAGTTATAGTATTTTTTTACTTTTAGAATCTCTTGTCTCATCCATTTATTTAAATTCTTCATTTAATGGCTAACAATCTATCAAAACATCCAGATACATGTAAACAATAGCATGGATTATGTGAGAATCGAAATATACCTAAATTTAAATAACTGTGAAAGCAATGCCATTCACTTTCATGAATAGACATTTATAAATGAGTTTAGTAGAGAGAATAAGGTGTGTAAACTATTCCAGATTCAATAAGCATATGATTCATGACACTCAAGCTCAGTGTTTTCAAATTATCTATGTGTTAAAATATATGAAAAATAAATTTATTTATAAATTTATTTGTAAAAATTGTGAATTTTATACAAATTTATTTATAAAAATGAAAATTATTTACTTAATTTTTAAGAGAAATTATCTTGTGAAATTTAATACTTAGGCCAAAAAGTGATATTAAATCTCTTAAATCTCTTATCAAAATTATGAGCCATTTCTATAACAGTATATGTATGTATATATATACACAGACATATAAATCGTTATAAAGGAAATCATAATTTTGATGTGTTATTCATTTTTTCACATTAGAACATGTTTTATTTAGAATTTTAAAATTTAGTTAAACATTTATTTTGAGATAACTCTAAGTTATCTGTATAAATCCATATACAGTTATAAGAATTACAACAAATATATTCCATGTATCCTTTACCTGGTTTCTCCCAGTAGTAACAAATTGAAAAAATACGGTGTAATATCACAACCAGGATGTTGAAATTGATTCAATCCACATCTTATTCCAGTTTCCCTAGTTTAATTTTATGTGTGTGAGTGCATCTGAATTTAAAAATCATCATTTGCTCCAGGGTTCTTCTGTCACTTTTAAATTAGACTCAGACTAAATGCAATATGAAAATTTTGGAGATGAAAGGCTATTGGAATAAAAGTCCTTGAATGAATGACAATTTATTTGAAAAAGTAAAAACATATTATTTGGGGTCCTGCAGCCAGCTACCCCATGACCTGGCTCTACCCCACCAGTGGGGCAGCACCAGCCCTGGAATGCCCCAGCACTATACCAGCTGTGCCAGGACCCAGCCCTGCCCACCAGTAGGCCAGCAGCCTCAGCACAATGCAGGGCCGGGGAGCTAACCAAACCAGAAGCTAGCTCCACCTACCAGCACACCCACAGTAGTTGCCCCCACCAAAACAGAAGGGCCTCTGCAGCCCAAGTAGGGGATACCCCAGACCGTATAGCTCTGGTGACTAGAGGGGAGTGTGCTGCTGGGCCCCAGAGGATGTATCCTATATAAGGCCACTTCTCCAATGTCAGGAAACATAGCCAACTTACCTAATGCATAGAAATAAAAACTGAGAATTAGGCAAAATGAAATGGCAGAGGAATGTGTTTTAAATGAAGGAAGAAGGTAAAGTCCCAGAGGAAGAACTAAACAAGGTTCAAATAAGCAGTCTAACTGATAAAGAATTCAAGGCCATGATCTTAAAGACGTTTAAGGAATTCAGGATAAGAATGGATGAATACAGTGAGAAGTTTAACAAAGAGTTAGAAAACATAAAGAAGAACCAGACAGAGCTGAATAATGCAATAACCAAAATTTTAAAATACACCAGAAAGTGTGTAACAGTAGATTACATGTTACAGAGGAATGGAGCTACAAACTGGAAAACAAGATTAGTGGAAATCACTGAAGCTGAACAGAAAAAAGAATTTTTTTAAAAAATGAGGACACTTTAAGAGATCCCTGGGATAAAATGAAAGGTACTAAAATTCACATTATAAGGGTCCCAGGAAAAGGGAAAGTGAAAGTGGTGGAGAACTTCTTTGAAGAAATAAGCTGAAAATAGCTAAAAACTTTCCCTAACCTGAGGAGGGAAACAGACATTAAGGTCCAGGAATCACAGAAAGTCCCAAACAATATGAACCCAAAGAGATCCACCCAAGAAACACTATATTTAAAATTCCAAAAGTTAAAGAGAGAATATTAAAAGCAACAAGGGAAAAGCAACTAGTTATGTATAAGGGAACTCCTATAAAACTATAAGCTGAATTTTCAGCAGAAATTTTGGAGGCCAGAAAGGAGTGGCATGATATATTCAAAGTGATGAAAGGAAAAATCTGTAACCAAGAATACGCTACTCATCAAGACTATCATTCATATTTGAAGGAGAGATAAAGCGTTTTATAGACAAACAGAAGCTAAAAGAGTTCAGCACCACTAAACAGGCTTTACAAGAAATGTGTAACTGAATCACTTTGCTGTACACCTGAAACTAACATAACAATGTTAATCAACTATACTCCAATATAAAATAACAATTTTTTAAATGTTTTAAAAAAGGCAGAAAAGACCACAGCTAGAAATATGAAAATTACAGAAGGAAAAATCTCATTGATAAAGGCAAACGTACAGTAAAGGTAGTAGATCAACAACTTTATAAAGCTAGTATGAAGGCTTGCAAGAAGTTGCAAGACAACATATCCACAATAAGTAGTTAAAGGATACACACAAAAAATATCATCAACTTAAATTAATCATTCATATATATATGTATATATACACACACACACCCCTCATGGTAACCACAAACCAAAGTTGTATAGTAGATACACACAAAAAAAGAGAAAGGAATCCAAATATAAAAATAAACATAGTCATCAGATTACAAGGGAAAAGAATAAAAGAAGAAAGGGACAGAAAAGAACTACAAAACAACCAGAAAACAATGAGCAAAATAGCAATAAGTGCATGGCTATCACTAATTACTTTAAATGTAAATGGACTAAATGGTCTAATCAAAAAATTAGGGTCGGGCTTCCCTGGTGGCGCAGTGGTTGAGAGTCCGCCTGCCAATGCAGGGGACACAGGTTCGTGCCCCGGTCCGGGAAGATCCCACATGCCGCGGAGCGGCTGGGCCTGTGAGCCATGGCCGCTGCACCTGCGCATCCGGAGCCTGTGCTCTACAACGTGAGAGGCCACAACAGTGAGAGGCCCGCATACCGCAAAAAAAAAAAAAAAAAAAAAAAAAGGGTCAGTGAATGGATTAAAAAACAAGACCCATATAGATGCTGCCTACAAGAGACTCATTTCAGATCTAAAGTCACATGCAGACTGAAAGTGAAAAGATAGAAAAAGATATTTCATCCAAATGAAAAGGGAAAAAGAAAGCTGGGCTAGCAATACTTATATCAGACAAAATAGACTTTAAAACAAAGACTATAACAAGAAATAAAGAAGGACATTACTTGATGATAACATGCTCAATCCAACAAGAAGATAAAATGATTGTAAATATATATGCACCCAACATAGCACTTAAATACATAAAGCATATATTTTTTAAATGATACAAATGAACTTATTTACAAAACTGAGACAGACTCACAGACTTAGAGAATAAACTTATGGTTACCAGGGGTGTAGTGGGGAGGGATAGACTGGGAGTTTGGAATTGACATGTACACACTGCTATATTTAGATAACCAACAAGGACCTACTGTAAAAGGAAGAAAAAGAAAGAGAGGAAAGGAGAGAGAGAGGGAGGGAGGGTGGAAGGAAGGAAGAAAGAAAGAAAACTTGCAATGACTAAAAAAAATTATGAGATGTAGCTTTAGTGCTTAGGAATTTAAAGTTGCAAATGCTTATATTTCAAAAGAAAAATATCAAATTAATAACCTCACCTTTCACTTGAAGACTCTACAAAAGAAGAGAAAATTAAACCTAGAACAAGCAGAAGGCAGAGTAAAATAAAAATTAGAGAATAACTTAATTAAATAGAGACTCAAAAGCAATAGAGAAAATCAATGAAACCAAAAACTTGTTTTTAGAAAAGATCAACAAATAAAGGAATATTATAGAATACAGACACACACACACACATGTATTTTTAAAAAGGAAAAACATTTGAACAGACATTCAAATATCTTTTTATTCCAAGATGATGTCAAATGGCACATAAGAATATGAAAACAATAGCTTTTGTCACTGTGGAATTACAAATTAAAGCAGTAAGGTACCAGTACATCTTTAGAATAGCTAAAATCCAGAAAATTGGCAATATCAACTGTTGGCAAGGCTTTGGAGCAACAGGAACTCTCATTGCTGGTGGGAATGAAAAATGGTACATCCACTTGGAAAGAGTTTGACAGTTTCTTACAAAGCTAAATGTAGTCTTACCATACAATCCAGCATTTGCACTCTTTGATGTTTATTCAACTGATTTGAACATTTTTATATTCATCCTAAAATCTGCGTACATGTTTGTAGCAGCTTTACTCATGATTGCCAACAACCGGAAGCAACCAAGATATTTTTCAGTACATAAATGGATAAACTGTGCTATATCCATGTAATATAGTATTATTTACTGATTAAAAAAGGGGCTATCAAGCACAAAAAGACATCGATGAATTTACATGTTACTAAGTAAAAGAGACCAGTCTGAAAAAGCTACATTACTCTGTGAACCCAATTATATAACATTCTGGAAAAGACAAACCTATAGAGATTATAAACAAATCAGAGGTTTCCAGGGAATTGGAGATGAGGAAGAGGCTAAATAGGTGAAGCACAAGATTTTTGAGCAGTGTAACTATACTACATGATACTGTAATGGTGAATACAAGACATTAGGCATTTGTCAATAATCAAAGAACTTTACAACTGTGAGTAAACCTTGATGTATGCAAATTTTTAAAAATGAATTAGGAGGTTGGGAAATCTCAGGATGGAATGCAGGATGTTACCAAAAAAAAAAATCTAAATGTAGTACAAATGTATAAAACAAACTTATTAATGGGAGCTGGGGAATGAGGTGCTGACTTAAGTAACTTTTGAAATTAGTGGTGTCTATAAGACTATAGACAAAGAGACTATATATAACCACTGTACTGTTGTTGATAAAGTTGTTTCTCATGGGAGTATGTATTAATAGTTCAGAAACCACTGTACATTTATATTATAATTGAACAATTAACTAAATGAATGCAAATGGTGGGAACTCATTGTAATGAGAGGTTACACATAAGAAAAAGGAGTGGTCTAGAATGTTCCATGTGGTAATGGATTAGAGTTGGAGACATCAGTATGAACTCATGTAACTTAATATAGATATATAGGATTACATATACAAATATGTGTGGAAGGGTGATGGGTTATTGTGTGTACATGTGTTCATATACACACAAATATCTCCTTGCTTTGTTAGCTGGGAGGGCCTGGAAGCAATGATGCCCCAGTAACAGTGAACATACCTGAGCACCCAGATCTTGGATTCAAATACCCTTCTCCAATAAAAGGAACCACCGACCCTTGGAAGAATAATTTATTCTAGAACTGGTATTGGGACAGGAATTTTACAAGATGAGCCTAAGGTATCTTGTAGTGATGGAAAATAAGAAAGTGCTAAAAAAAATAAATAAATAATGAGACTATATCAAATGGATCCAGGAGCCAACTGAAAGAGCTCCCAAAGGTTAAAGCTGGAACAATTTGAGCAATAAAATAAGGAATGTAGTATTGCATTATAATTAAAATTATAAAATAAATACTCACGAGCCCATACTGCTGTAAGTAAATAAAGGGGGAAGAATAGACACATCTCCCATGCAGAAATTTTCCAAATAATTTATGTAGATACTCCACTCTAAAGGAGGTGAAGTATAATTCTCCACTTTTTAAATGGGAGCTGTCCATAGTGACTTCTTCCAAAGAATACAGTATGAAAAAGGGAGGGGAAAATTAGTTTTACAAAGGAAAAATCTGACAAACACTAACTCAAGCCAGGTCATCAAAGTTAACATCAACAGTGAAAAGTCATACTAATAGTACATGCCCTTGACATGATACAATGAGAATGGCACTTGACCTCTGTTATCTTTTTCCCCAAAATATTACCCCAGACTAATCATGCGGTAAACAGCAGACAAATCCCAATTGCAGGACATTTTACAAGTTACCAGACTATCAAGGTCATCAAAAATAAGGAAAGTCTGAGAAATTGTCAAAACCAAGAGGAAGCTTAAGAGACAGGACTAATAAAGGAAATATGATTTCCTGGATGGGGTTCTGAAACATAAAAATAACATCAATGAAAATCCAAGGAAACTTGAATAAAATATCAACTTTTGTTAATAATAAAGTGTTAATTTTTGTTAATTAATTATAACCAATGCACCATCCAAATGAAAGATGTTACTAATAGGGAAGAAAACTGGTTGTGGAGTATACAGGAACTCTGTACAATCTTCACAATAATTCTAAAACTTCTGAAATAAATGCTTAAAAACCTGGTGTCCTGAACTTCCCTGGTGGTGCACTGGTTAAGAATTTGCCTGCCAATGCAGGGGACATGGGTTTGATCCCTGGCTTGGGAAGATGCCACATGCCGTGGAGCAACTAAGTCCATGCAACACAACTACTGAGCCTGCACTCTAGAGCCCGTGAGCCACAGCTACTGAGCCTGTGTTCCACAATTACTGAAGGCTGCATGGCTAGAGCCCGTGATCCACAGCAAGAGAAGCTGCCAAAATGAGAAGCCCATGCACAGCAACAAAGAGTAGCCCCTGATCACCGCAACTAGAGAAAGCCCATGTGCAACAATGAAGACCCAATGCAGCCAAAAATACATAAATAAATATATTTAAAAAAAAAAAAAAATATATATATATATATATATATATATATATATATATATATATACCTGTGAAAATATGGAGTGGTTTCTATGAAAATTCAAGGAAGTGCTTTGGAAAAGGTTTGTTTCAAACATCCTGTAGCATTAATTTTATGAAATAATTAGGGAAAACATTTGTAAAAATCTAGGTGATTCCTCTTCCACATATCTTTGAAAGTGCTTTTAAATTAATGTTATATTTTAAAGAAATACCAAAGTCTGTGCCGTAGGTTATGTATTATAATTGCAGTTTATGTAGGAAAGATTATATAGAGTTGTAATCAGTCATCTTAAAGAACTTACCATACATTAAATGATGGCAATTATTTTTTTTCTAAGTGAAGGTCTTGTTTTTGAAAAAGACATATCAATGAATTAATATGTGGCATCAGTTATATGCTTGTGCATGTGTGTATGTGTGTGCGTGCAAGTGTGTATGTAAAATTTAAGGTTATATTTCCAATTATATGTGACTTTTCAATTATCCAACCAAACATTGTTTTTGATTGAATAATATCCCAGGGTATTTACTCTACTCCCATATATTGTCAATCATAAAAGTAAACATTAGTGGCAAATCATCAACCAAATAAAAAGGACATCTACTGAATGGGAGAAAATATTTGCAAATCATATGCCTGATAAGGGGTTAATATCCAAAATATATAAAAGAACTCATACAACTGAATAGCAGCAAACAAACAATCCAATTTAGAAAAGGGCAGATCTGAATAGACAGCTTTTCCAGAGAAGACATACAAATGGCCAGCAGACACATGAAAAGATGCTCAACATCACTAATCATCAGGGAAATGCAGATCAAAACCACAGTGAGATATCACCTCACACCTGTTAGAATGGCTATAATCAACAAGATATAACAAGTGTTGGCAAAGGTGTGGAGGAAATGGAACCTTTGTGCACTATTGGTGGGAACGTTAATTGTTGCAGCCACTGTGGACAACTGTATGGAGGTCTTCAGAAAATTAAAAACAGAACTACCAAATGGTTCAGCAATTCCACTTCTGAGTATTTATCTAAAGAAAACGAAAACACTAACTTGAAAAGATAACTACACTCCCATGTTCATTGCAGCATTATATACAATAGGCAAGATATGGAAACAACTTAAGTGTCCGTTAGTGGATAAATGGATAAAGAAAATGTGATATACATATACAATAGAATATTATTCAGCTGTAAAAAACAGTGAAATCTTGCCCTTTGTGACAACATGGATGGACCTCGAAGGCATCTTACTAAGTGAAAGTCAGGGAAAGGCACATACCATATGATCTCTCTTATATGTGGAATCTAAACAAAACAAAACAAAAAACAAACAAGCAAAAACAACCAGGATCATAGATACATTGAACAGATTGGTTGCTAGAGGCAGGAGGTTGAGGAGACAGGAGAAATGGGTCAAAATGGTAATAAATATTTTTTAAAAATCTAAAAGCCAAGTATGTATATTACTATGTCAATTAATAAGAAAAACAAATTTACAACATACTTTACAGTTTAAAATAGAACACTCACACGTGTAGTTTCATGAAAACTGTGAGGTAGAGCAATGTATTGCTTCAGGATGAAAAAACCAAAATTTGGAATTACTAACTGATACATCAGAAAAAAAGTCCATTTTCAATTAACATTACAATATTTCACTAATTGTGCAGTTACTTCATAACAGAATATTCCCAATTCATCCCTTCTATCCTTTAGAAGATTGCTGTCATTCATTTCACTTGTCCTTATTCTATAATTGCAAGTACGTTACTATTATTATTTGAACAGTTATCTAATAATAATAATATATTTTGCTTTCAAAAAATAAAATAAACATTAGTGTATTTGTTTGTCCTTAGCTTTTATATAGTACACCTTTTCCCCACTTTGTTCTTTTGTTTTGTTTTGTTTTGCGTTACGCGGGCCTCTCACTGTTGTGGCCTCTCCCGTTGCGGAGCACAGGCTCCGGACGCGCAGGCTCAGGGGCCATGACGCATGGGCCCAGCCGCTCTGCGGCATGTGGGATCTTTCCGGACCGGGGCACGAACTCGTGTCCCCTGCATCAGCAGGCGGACTCTCAACCACTGCGCCACCAGGGAAGCCCTCCCACTTTGTTTTTAAGTATGCTTGGAGTATATACTCCTTATTGACTGCACAGTAATATATTGTATGAATATACTAGATTTTTTTGTAATTTCTCCATTTTTGGACAATGAAACCTATGGCCTCTGAATTTTCTCTCCACATTTTCTTTATCTCTGAGAATGAAGTATCTCTTGTGTTTTGGGGGAAGTATATGACCTCTTCTCATCATTTTCTTTATGTGTTCCAGTCATAAGAAGGAAGTAGTCAACAGGCTCTGAGTTGAATTTCCAGGTTCCTGGAATATATTATATAACAGTCATGCTTAGTCAGGCATTAATTGACAAATATCTATCAAGTTCACGCCTATATTTACCAAGCACTATTCTAGAAACTGACCCCCCAAAACGGCATCATCCTTAAATATGATGGCTAGGTTCCCATTTCTGTTAACCCAGTGCAGAAAGGCACTTACATGAGAAAGGAGAGTATGTTAAGAGCTGAATACAATCACCAAAATGTGCTTACTACAGAAATAAAATATATAAATATGTTTCTTCTCTGCTTTTACTTATAAAATGTTGAGCAGCAATTAAGATCATGCATACATTTTCCCATATGTTCTCTTCTACATTTCATGGGGTTTTTTGTTTGTTTCACATAGTCTTCACGTGATATTATTTTGGTATGTAGTGCCAATGTAAACATGACTTTATTTTTTCTAATACTTAACCAGTTATCCCTGTACCAGCTATTGAATAATCCAAATTTCCCCTACTAATATTTATCATCCTTGGGTTTGTTTTTAGGTTTTCTATTCTGCTTTTTTTTCTCTGCCTGACCATTATTATGTCTATATTGTACTATCTTAATTTACGTAGCTTGTTAAAACACCAAGAATTCTTGATTATTTCAGAAAATATTTTGGAGTATGTTTTAGGTACCCAAAATAATCATCATTATTACTTTATTATATTCACATTAATATAAAAATTGATTTCAAAATATTGTTATTTTTGCAATATTGAGCTTCCCATCTAGACATTTAGTATGCTTTGACTTCATTCCATTCTTCTGTATCATAGTGAAGTTTAAGATTTTTCTTCTTTGGTTTTTATGCATTTCCTGCTAATGTTCGTATATATTGAAATCATTTTAATATACTTATTTTATTAAAGGAATATAGCAAACTATTGATATCTAAAGATTATATCTAAAGATTTATTTGTATAATGCCCTCTAGTTAGAATTTCTACCCAAATTTTATTCTTTCTCAATTAACATATTGGAGCACAAAGTATTCAATCATATTATCTCTAAATATTGATTTTGTAGCATTCCTTTTTTCTTACCTCTTAATTATTTTTACTCCCTTGCATTTTCTGGAATTTCAAGAACAGTATGAAGTAATACTGTTGAAAACTTATATAATTTTTTTCTGTTATCGATGGAAATACATCTATTGTAAGTATGGGAGATTTGTTTTATATTACAATGCCAAATTCAATATACTAATAGTAGTTGCTTTGAGAAATATGTTGTGAAGGTTTCTAAAGTCATGTCTGAGCTCAATGAAAACTAATATCATGGTTAGTTAACAATGTCTGTCTTGTGTATGGAGGTAAAAAAGAAACAAAAATGATACATATTTTTCACCCCTGTTTTAGTATTTAACATTAATTATACATTTTAGTAGAAAAATTGAAACTAGATGCATTAAAAGCTTTGAAATGTTCCAAATATTTCACACTTTTTAAATATATGCTAAAGAAATAGTTTTTGATGAGAAAACAGTACAAAAACTCTTTATGTTCAAGAAACCAGACTTCAAACGTAACATTATCATTTTACACATTAATATCCAAAGGTGATGATCTCAGAGAAAATCTCTAACCAAGTGAACTGGCTCACCCAGGGTCATGAGTCTCAGAGGGTCAAAATACCCATGGAGACAAGAGACATTATTCATGTCTAGATTTCACCTTAATCCTGACCACTGTGAAGGAAATGTTATCCTATCAAATAGGATAAATTAGGATCAGGGAAGAATGTTGATGCATCCTCAGAAATAAAATATAAATGCAGGAGCTTCTATTTATCATCTCATCAGAAAAGAAGTAAGATAAAAAGACACAGTTATCTCGTTCTACAATAAAATGCTATTAAACTTAGTGGATTAATACCTGTTCGGGTTCTTTTGGTTGATAGTGTCAGCTTGGCAGTTCTTCTGGTGGCCTCAGTTATAGTCATGAAGCTGCACGAAGGCCCCAGCTGATGCTGGAGTAACCTTGAGGTTCAGCTGAGATACTGGAATGATTGAATCTCTCTTCCTGTTCATGTAATCACAGTGCCTCTCCTTCCCACATAGCTTTTTACATGAGTCTCTGCACATGGTCTCTCCAGCAGAGTAGATAGACTTACATCATGGAGGGTTAGAGTTTCCAAAACCAAGAGTTCTACGTGAGGGTGAAGCAGAAGCTGTCAGTCCTCTTAAAGTCAAGGAATGGAACTGGCAAAATGCCAGTGTCCACCATATTTGTTGGTAATTGCAAGCTACAGATTGTCCTTAGAGATTGGCTACCATAGTTGATCCGGCCCCCAGGTATTAATAGTCTTCTTTCATAAAAGATGCAGTCAGACCCAGGAACCCCCAAAGCCTTATCCTACTGTGGCATAAGGCTCAATCTTGAGACTAAATATATTTACCTTTAAATGAGGTCAGATGTGGATAAGTTTCCTTGAGTATGTACATCTCCTCCTGATCCAAAGACCTGTGAACTAAAATGACAAGTTATTCTATCCTCCACATACACAACATAAAATTGTAAAACAGGTTCAGGAGAACTGAACAAATAACAACAGAAGAAGAGGGATGTCAAAATGGGAGACACAAAGCAGTCCCTAGCAATGCTAAAATCCAGCCAGGTATGGGGTTGACAGTTGCCCCTGCTCCATTGATTAGCTCTGTTTCTATTCCCTGGTTCTCCTCAACTAAGCTTTGCCCACTGGGCTCTTAACTATTCCATTTTTGAGGGAAAATGGTCCATTGTTTACATTTGATTAGCTCTCCTAGCCTGGTTCCTGCTTGTAGGAAGTTGGAGAGTCAAAGATCTCTTTGCATTTTGAACGATGTTTGTACTTCTCTTTTCAAGCTGTGTAACTTCTTTGAAGTCTTTGTAGACTTTCTGTATATCAAATTATAATCCATTCCATTAGACCAAAGTCATACTCACAAGTTTCTTTGAGACAGACTTCCCTCTGCCTTGGGCTGAGGGTCAAGGTGTTGAAGGATAATATTTTAAAAGACTTATAGAAGCCCTCTTACTTAGGAGAGTTGGTCTAAGAATGCCCGTAAAATTCTTAGAAATCTTTGTGTCTAGCTGAGAGGATTTATGAGGCACCATCTTAAATCTTTCTGAGGTCTTACAAAATAGCATTATGGCCACACCCTTGGGATTTAATCCTGAGACCATATTTTACTGACAGAGCCCTGGATCTGATCTTTTCTCTCAAGCCAGTTCTTATTTTGAGACCTGTGTGAAACAGTTTTATCCTCAAACTCAGCAGGATCTTACATGGAAATGTATTCTCTGGATTCTGTTAGAAACTTGTGTTTCTCATTAGTTCATCATTCTGTATCAGATGATAGATAGACAGATAGCCTTATCGAAACTGATTGCACTTTGAAAATTCTGCTCAGAATTCTCCTTACCCAAATACTCAATTCCATTAGGTGTATTTTTCATTTTCCACACTATCATAAGAATCACTGTGGCTTAACTTTTCACCACTACAAAACACTGGTCACTTTTTTCCCTTAGAAACAATTAAAAGTGGTGTGGGTAGATCAGCAGCCCTTACAGGATTACCTTAGAAGAAGTCATTGCACATTCTTCAAGGAGAGATTCACCTCAGATGTGGAAAAAGGGTTGCTTGTACTGGCAAAGGAGGGTCAAAAACAATGAAAGGCTTCAAAATCCTCAGCTTCACTGGCAATTGCCCAAATGACACCAGAAGAAGTTTCAGGGGCTCCTTCCCAATCAAAGCCTTAACTTTAACAATGGTTTCTGCAAGATGGTGACTATAATTTGTGGAATAATAAAGCATCCTCTAGGATTAAAGTTTGTGTTTAGTTTTGAGAAGGTCATTCCTGTGGTTGTTAGCAGACAGTGGTTTCTTTGAGGGCCGTTATAGAAGCTTTTTGGATTCTTGCCAAAATATGGGCAGATAATTAAAAGCCTAAGCTCATCATCTTATTTCTCCAAATTTTTCAATGCAATTAAAAGTAACAGATTAAATGCATTATACTCCTTATGTTCATTTATGCCATCATTTTCATATTGCAGCAACTTTTTGGTCACCCAAGTATTCACTTTCTATAGGCAGTTGTTGCCTCATCACAGTGAAAGCCTCCATAATTTCACAGCCATGTATTTGGACATGGGCTTTCGGTTGCTATTGGCCATCAGGGCCAAAAAGTTGGGAAGGAGAGATGGACATGTAGTGGCTAAGGACAAAGATAAACTGGAAGCTGCTGGCATGTCTCACTCAGTCTCCAACAATGACATATTCCAAGTATAGTGTCCGCTGCTTCACTTAACATATTCTAAATATTATGGTTTTCTTTTTTTTCCTTTTCTTTTTTCGACAAATGTCAACCTAGAATCAGAGTAGGTGTTCTACGAAATTTAGTTTCAGATGAGCCAAGTTAATATGATTGGAAACAATCACAATTGACCATAAAGAGAAGTAGCAGTGGCATAGCCGAGTTGATGCATGTTTAGGCAATTTGACACAGACAGGACTGTAATACTTTTATGAGCTCAAGTTATTAGTATTTTTTAATGTTCATTGCCCTGTTTTCACATAATTATAAACAAAATTTATTTTAAGCATAACGAACAGAAGTCTTCTATTGATATGTTCTGTGTATTGAAGAATTAGAAAATTTGAAGGAAAAAAAAACTGTTCACCATTCAGGTGACAGACTTGGAAAATATAGAATCAGAGATTTGATAAATGAAGTTGGATCATGTAAGCACCATGTATGGGATGTAAAGCGAAGTAAGACAGGAGGATAAGAAGCTGTTGGGAATTGAGAATGGAGCCCTAAAACATGATAATTAAAATTTAAACAAAGAGGTTCTGTGGCAATGACCATATGAATGTGTGTGTGGGGATGGGTGGGTGCGCGCACCAGAATAGTGAATAAGAAACTTTGTTCCTTGGATCATTCTTGAATTTGAGACTTTGCGGTGTCTGAAAGAGAGACTGAAATACAGAGTTTTGTACATAAGCTTATTATAGAATTTACTTCATGCCAATAACTTAGATTTTAAGCATTGCATTTTAGAAAAATAATTTTGTGTTATTTTCTAAAGTTTGCAATCCTATCAATTTAAAATAAAAATGAAATGAAATTATTTCTGTTTATCTAAATGGGTACCTTTAAATGATTATACAAGTTATTTTAAATGAGTGGTACAGGGTCTTCTTAGGAAAAGTGCTAGACATTTGATGGAAGAGCTGAAGAGCATAAAAGAGACAATGATTTTAACTAGTCATGCTTTTAACCTGTTAGAACTTGAAGTCCAGCAGACTCTGAGATAGTCAAAGATGATTTAAGAAATAACAGACACAGGAAAGCCACAGTGAAACATATGCTGCAAAAGCATTGCAGTGAACAAATACATCTCAAAAAGAAAGCAGTCATCCTTTACTCTTTGTAATATGTTGCAATCATCCACATGATTATAAACAAGTGATAGTTCCGGAAAAATAAAAAGTGATTGTTGTTGCTTGCATCTGTCAGCTTTCCTTCCCATTATTTTTTTTTTTCCCAGATGCACCTGTGAACTTTATATCAGGTCAGTGTTCAACTAAAGCAAGAGCTTCTTGTAAGAGTGATGCTTTGATTTGCCCTTTTAACACAACTCTTAAGGAACAATTACAGGGATTTTTCTGGGAAAGATGGAGCAAAGGGATTCAGGGAATATTGGAAAGTGAAGTCTTATCAGTAGAACAACACTTTTATGTAACTGAAGTTACATCAACAAGTATTACAGTCTTAGAACTATGTATCTTTTCTATATTGTTTGTTCTGTGCAGTTTTGTTTCAGTATATGGAAATAAATGGGAGAAAATAGGATATTGTATTAGTTTGCTAGGGCTGCCATAACAAAATACTACAAACTGGGTGGCTTAAAAACAGAAATTTGTTTCTTTTTATAGTTCTGGAGGCTGGAAGTCCAAGATCAAGGTGCCAGGAAGCTTGATTTCTCCTGAGGCCTCTCTCCTTAGCATGCAGGTGGTCCTCCCTCTTTACAATTGCACACTTGGTGTTTCTTCTTCCTCCCCTCCACTCCCCTCCCCCTCCATAGATTTCATGATATATACTCTGTTTTTGACTCTCAAATCAATAGCGTAGGATTCATATTACTACTCTCAAATAACAAGATAAAGCTCAGAGAGATTTAGTGAATTGCCCTTTTTTATTCAGAAGAAGGTGCCATGCCAGGATATGACCCTAGTTTTGCTGACTTTTCTACTCTCTACTAAAACTGCCGCTGGATTTTATTCAAGAAATGTTAATAAGTTGTGAATCAACATCAGGAATTGGCAGATGGTGCCTAGCTATACACATTATTCAGCTTAATTATATTTAATTAGAATGATCAAAATGTGTGTATAGGAATACAGATGTGTATTTAAAAACTCATTAGCTTTATTAATGTGAGACTTGAATAGTCAACTAAATTGTATCTTTCAAAATCTTAATTTCTTATAAATTCCTTTTAGAAGTTATTTTTTGAATTAGAAACGATTATAAAGCTGAACTTCTACAAATACGCACTTTGCACACAATTCTAGCTAGTGTTTATAGTGAAAGACAGACATAATGTCTTTTAAAAATTGAATTGTCAAAGTAATTCCCTATCTTTAAAAACATAAGCTACAATTTAGCACAAGAAATCTAAAGAGAATACAGATCACAGTGGCCCAAATATTACATGGATTTTTAACATGTGATGTACACTATACACTAGGCATTGATTTGTTATAATTGTGAATATATCAAATGGAATCCCAGAAATCTATGCAGTCCCTTAACTAAAGCAATGAATTCCATAAGGTTCAGTTGAAAAATAAAAGAGGAAAAATTTTCAGTCATTCTTTAATATTGGAACCAGGTAGGCCTGCTGACTATTGACCTCCAGCCTTTATCACTTACTCAGATGTCCCATAAAGGCAGAGGCAACTAGACTCCATTCTCTGTGTTCTACCTGAACTCCTCATTCTTGTTCCTTTTTCCTTTGTTTCATGTTATAAAAGCACCTCTCAAAACTTACCCTTTCAGTTAAATTATTTGTTTTAAGTCTACCTGTTTTTGTCTGATTCTAAGCTTTTTCAAACTCTTTAGCTGAACCCATCATTGTCAGTGGGCACATCTCACTTCACCTCAGTACATGGCACATGTACTGAGCACATGTACTCATGTACATGTGCATATGTACTCAGTGCATGGTACAAATCACTGTATTCTTAATTACATCCAGTGGTCGAGTAAGAGGAAACTGCTATTCTTAAGTGCCTATGTTTTACCAGGCACAAACTAGTTGATTTATATACATTTAACCCTTTTAACAACTTAATGAAGTAGAATATATTATTTATGATTAACTATTATTTTCAGAAAGCTGAAATACTGAGATAATTTAAGAAGCTTGCTCAAGGCACATACATAGCAGAACTGAGAAAAAAAGTCTATACATTAAAATGTTGGGAAAAGAGCATAGACATTGTAGAAATAATAGAGCTTAGTTGAAGTATCAGCTCTGCCACTTACCACTGAAACCTTAGTTTTCTCATTTTTAAAATGAAAATATAAATTATATTTATCTTAGAGTATAGCAAGAATTAAATGGAAAAAAACAGGGAAAGTTCTTATTACTTGGAACAAGTTATGCTATCAATCATCATTGCTTATTTTTTTATGGTTGCACTGTTATCCCACCATTCAACACTACTGAATTACTTGAAGAATAAATAAGGTTGCTTTAGGATAATAGCAGCTGACTAAATCTGAATTTCTCAACATGTCCTTCCAGATGAGCATGGTATGAACAAATAGAACAGAAGAAATATGAAATAAAAACACGTTTCACCACTTAGCTACACTAGAAGGCAGAGATTTTTCACAAATGCAATTATTTATAAAGAAATCACCACCAAATTTCAATAATGCATGTGTGGGTGCAGGGAATGAGGGAGAGGAGACTTAAGAGACTCTCAAAAGAAGAGAAGAGAGTGGAGGTCTTAGACAAAGCACAGATAAAGTCACCCACAGAATCTTAAAACCAAGGTCAAAATACTGAACACACATCTGGGAGTTGGTAGTTTGCAACACTAGCTACATAGAAGGGGATTCAAAGAGACCTAGGCCAACAGTGACACTCTCAGAGAAGCATTGTTTTTTCTAGGAGAAAAGGAGCTATATAGAGGTAAGTGGTGCTTCTCATAGGAATGGCAAGGATGGGCTAGAAGACAGGATGGAATACCCCGAAATAGGCAAAAGTCAGACCAACTGTATATGAAGGTCCTGTAGTAAGTAAACATAGAGAAAATGTAAATCAGATGATTAAAATTTCTCACAACAAAAGACCTTCAAAATGAAAGATGATAACATTCCAAATCTTCAAACAAACATGAACAAATATTAAACAAGAATAGAATCAGCAATTCAAAACTTAAGAGTGAATTTGCATTTTAAAAAACAGCATGAAATATAAGATTTGATTGAATTCAAGAAAAAATTTATTAAAAGTCAATCTCATCATTAAAATGAAAAATAAATTACAAAATGCCCAAGAGAGTTAGATTTGAATGAAAATTTAGTAAGGGCCTTTGAAGAAAGATAGGAAAAAACAGCCAGTAGAATAAAAATTAGATCCTGACAAGGATCAGATCAAAAGAGACTGAAATGGAAGACAGGCAAAAAAACTCCAACATATATAATTGGATGATCTGCAGAAGAAAAGGAAAACAAAGAAACAGAATAATGCTTAAAATTACAATACAAGAAAAATGTTCTTACCAAAAAATTCACATGGACTTGGGAAAATTGGCCTGGAACAATCCACTGCAAGACAAAATTTAGTAAAATTATTGAGCCAAAAATCATAATATAGATGTGTATAAGTCTCACTTATAACATGTATAAGTTTCTATGTACCCAGCAACCACCTATATGGAGCAGAAACTACAGAGGAAGGGGGAAGAAAAGGAAATAATCTCATAATCAAATACCAGATAATTTAACATAAGATTCCCAGTGCAAGATATGTCAAGAGGCTAAAAAATAAGTAAGAATAAAGATAAGGAAAATCTTAGGGATATATATCAAATAATACCCTGATGATAACCAATAAATATGTTCTTCTGAAGGATGTATGATAGTCATTAAAAATGGATCATGTATTAGGTCACAAAATGATCAATAAATTCCATAGTGTAGAACAATTGAAAACAACATACTCTGATGATAATGGAATAAACTAGAAATTAAATTAAAGATAATTTATCAATATCTAAATTAATTTAAAATGAGAAAGAAAAGCTTTTATTAAACAACACTGGGCAAAAAGAATACAATTAGGAGAATTTCTGAAAAATAATGTTGAAAACAATACACATCAAATCCATGGTATATATTTTTAGCAGTGATCTTAAATTCCTAACTAAAAATGCTAGAGAAAGATCAACAATGCAATCCAAAAGAAAACACAATAAAGAAAATAATACATAGTAGATAACAGAAAATGTAGATAACAGAAAAGTAGTAGACCATATTAATAAATGAAATCATGGTTTTTTGAACAGAGTTGACAAATCAGTAAATAATTTGATTAATAAAAGGAGACAACACAGATATAGAAAATAAGAAATGACAAATGGAAAATATCCACACATAAGAAATTTTTAAAATCTTAATTTTCTACCTACTACTTTGTACATATCTATACAATAAATTTGAAGAACAACGTAGACAAACTAGATAATTTCCTAGCCAGATACAATTTACCGAAAAGAATCACAATGGAGATTGAAGCATTAAAGAGACCAATTTGCACATATATGGACACATGGAAAGTTACCAAGAGAACATCCCATTTAAAAAGCACTAGTACTGGGCTTCCCTGGTGGCGCAGTGGTTGAGAGTCCGCCTGCCAATGCAGGGGACACGGGTTCGTGCCCCGGTCCGGGAGGATCCCACATTCTGCGGAGCGGCTGGGCCCGTGAGCCATGGCCACTGAGCCTGTGTGTCCGGAGCCTGTGCTCCGCAACGGGAGAGGCCACAACAGTGAGAGGCCCGCGTATCGCAAAAAAAAAAAAAAAAAGCACTAGTACTAGATGGTTTTACAAAGAAATTCAACATATTTTTGGAGAACAGATAGTATTTTTTTTATACAGCAGGTTCTTATTAGTTATCTATTTTATACATATTGGTGTATATATGTCAATCACAATCGCCCAATTCATCCCAAAGCCACCAACCCCACTTTCCCCGCTTCATGTCCATACGTTTGTACTCTACATCTGTGTCTCTATTTCTGCCTTGCAAACCAGTTCATCTGTATCATTTTTCTAGATTCCATATATGTGCATTAATATACGATATTTGTTTTTCTCTTTCTGACTTACTTCACTTTGTATGACAGTCCCTAGGTCCATCCATGTCTCTACAAATGACCCAATTTCATTCCTTTCTGAGCTGAGTAATATTGCATTGTATATATGTGCCACAACTTCTTTATCCATTTGTCTGTTGATGGGCATTTGGGTTGTTTCCATGACCTGGCTATTGTAAATAGTGTTGCAGTTAACATTAGGGTGCATGTGTCTTTTTGACTTATGGTTTTCTCTGGGTATATGCAAAGTAGTGGGCTTGCTGGGTCATATGACAGTTCTATTTTTAGTTTTTAAAGGAAGCTCCATACTGTTCTCCATAGTAGCTGTATTAATTTATATGCCCACCAACAGTGCAAGAGGGTTCCCTTTTCTCCACACCCTCTCCAACATTTATTGTTTGTAGATTTTCTGATGATGCCCATTGTAATCGGTGTGAGGTGATACCTCATTGTAGTTTTGATTTGCATTTCTCTAATGATTAGTGATGTCAAACAGCTTCTCATGCGCCTCTTGGCCATCTGTATGTTTTCTTTGGAGAAATGTCTATTTAGGTCTTCTACCCATTTTTGGATTGGGTTGTTTGTTTTTTTAATATTGAGCTGCATGAACTGTTTATATATTTTGGAGATTTATCCTTTGTCCGTTGATTCGTTTGCAAATATTTTCTCCCATTCTGAGGGTTGTCTGTTCATCTTGTTTATGGTTTCCTTTGCTGTGCAAAAGCATTTAAGTTTCATTAGGTCCCATTTGTTTATTTTTGTTTTTATTTCCATTGCTTTAGGAGGTGGGTCAAAAAAGATCTTGCTGTGATTTATGTCAAAGAGTGTTCTGCCTATGCTTTCCTCTAAGAGTTTCATACTGTCTGGCCTTACATTTAGGTCTTTAATCCATTTGGAGTTTATTTTTCTGTATGGTATGAAGGAGTGTTCTAATTTCATTCTTTTATATGTAGCTGTCCAGTTTGCCCAGCACCACTTATTGAAGAGACTGTCTTTTCTCCATTGTATATCCTTGCCTCCTTTGTCCTAGATTAGTTGACCATTTGTGTGTAGGTTGATCTCTAGGCTTTCTATCCTGTTCCATTAATCTATATTTCTGTTTTGGTGGCAGTACATACTGTCTTGATTACTGTAGCTTTTTAGTATAGTCTGAAGTCAGGGAGCCTGATTCATCTGGCTCCATTTGTTTCCCTCAAGAGTGCTTTGGCTATTCAGGGTCTTTTGTGTCTCCATACAAATTTAAAGGTTTTTTTGTTTCAGTTCTGTAAAAAAATTCCATTGGTAATTTGATAGGGATTGCGTTAAATCTGTAGATTGCTTTGGGTAGTATAGTCATTTTCACAGTATTGATTCTTCCAATCCAAGAACATGGTATATCTCTCCATCTGTTTATATCATCTTTAATTTCCTTCATCAGTGTCTTATAGTTTTTGCATACAGGTCTTTTGTCTCCCTAGGTAGGTTTATTCCTAGGTATTTTATTCTTTGTGTTGCATTGGTAAATGGGAGTGTTTCCTTGATTTCTCTTTCAGATTTTTTATCATTAGTGTATAAGGATGCTAGAGATTTCTATGCATTAATTTTGTATTCTACAACTTTACCAAATTCATTGATTAGCTCTAGTAGTTTTCTGGTGGCATCTTTAGGATTCTCTATGTATAGTGTCATGTCGTCTGCAAACAGTGACTGTTTTACTTTCTCTTTTCCAATTTGTATTCCTTTTATTTTTTTCTCTTCTCTGACTGCCATGGCTAGGACTTCCAAAACTATGTTGAATAATGGTGGTGAGAGTGGACATCCTTGTCTCGTTCCTGATCTTAGAGGAGATGCTGTCAGTTTTTCACCATTGAGAATGATGTTTGCTGTGGATTTGTCATATATGGCCTTTATTATGTTGAGGTAGGTTCCCTCTATGCCCACTTTCTGTAGAGTTTTTATCATAAATGGGTGTTGAATTTTGTCGAAAGCTTTTTCTGCTTTTGACAAAAAAAATGGTTTTTTTGAAAAATCATATAGTTTTTCTCCTTCAATTCGTTAATATGGTGTCTCACATTGATTGATTTGTGTATATTGAAGAATCCCTGCATCCCTGGGATAAATCCCACTTGATCATGGTGTATGATCCTTTTAATGTGTTGTTGGATTCTGTTTGCTAGTATTTTGCTGAGGATTTTTGCATCTATATTCATCGGTTATATTGGTCTGTAGTTTTCTTTTTCTGTAGTATCTTTGTCTGGTTTTGGTATCAGGGTTATGGTAGCCTCATAGAATGAGTTTGGGAGTGTTCCTTTCTCTCCAATTTTTTGGAAGAGTTTGAGAAGGATGGGTCTTAGCTCTTCTCTAAATGTTTGATAGAATTCACCTGTGCAGCCATCTGGTCCTGGATTTTTGTTTGTTGGAAGATTTTTAATTACAATTTCAATTTTATTACTTGTGATTGTTGTGTTCATATTTTATGTTTCTTCCTGGTTCAGTCTTGAAAGGTTATACCTTTCTAAGAATTTGTCCATTTCTTCCAGGTTGTCCATTTTATAGGCATAGAGGTGCTTACAGTAGTCTCTTATGATCCTTTCTATTTCTGTGGTGTCCATTGTAACTTCTTCTTTTTCATTTCTAATTCTATTGATTTGAGTCCTCTCCCTCTTTTTCTTTGTGAGTCTGGCTAAAGGTTTATGAATTTTGTTTACCTTCTCTAAGAACCAGCTTTTAGTTTTATTGATCATTGCTACTGTTTTCTTTGTTTCTATTTCATTTATTTCTGCTCTGATCTTTATGATTTCTTTCCTTCTACTAACTTTGGGTTTTATTTGTTCTTCTTTTTGTAGTTCCTTTAGGTGTAAGGTTAGGTTTCTTTGAGATATTTCTTGTTTTTGAGGTAGGATTGTATTGCTATAAACTTCCCTCTAAGACTGCTTTTGCTGCATCCCATAGGTTTTGGATTGGTCATGTTTTCATTGTCATTTGTCTCTAGATATTTTATGATTTCCTCTTTGATTTCTTGTTTATTTAGTAACGTACTGTTTAACCTTTTTGTGTGTGTTTTTTACGTTTTTTTCCCTGTAATTTATTTCTGATCTCATAGCATTGTGGTTGGAAAAGATGCTTGATATGATTTCAACTTTCTTAAATTTACCAATACTTGATTTGTGTCCCAAGATGTGAGCTCTCCTGGAGAATGTTCCATGTGCACTTGAGAAGAAAGTTTAATCCGCTGTTTTCAGATGGAATGTCCTATAAATATCAATTAAATTTACCTGGTCCATTGTGTCATTTAAAGCTTGTGTTGACTTCTTAATTTTCTGTCTGGATGATCTGTCTGTTGTTGTAAGTGAGGTGTTAAAGTTCCCCACTATTACTGTGTTACTGTTGATTTCCTCTTTTATAGCTGTTAGCAGTTGCCTTATGTATTGAGCTGCTCCTATGTTGGGTGCATATGTATTTATAATTGTTATATCTTCTTCTGGGATTGATCCCTTGATCAATATGTAGCATCCTTCCTTGTCTCTTGTAACATTCTTTATTTTAAAGTCTCTTTTATCTGATATGAGTATTGCTACTCCAGCTTTCTTTTGATTTCCATTTACATGGAATATGTTTTTCAATCCCCTCACTTTCAGTCTGTATGTGTCCTAGGTCTGAAGTAGGTCTCTTGTAGAAGCATATACATGGGTCTTGTTTCTAATCCATTCAGTGAGCCTGTGTCTTTTGGTTGGAGCATTTAATCTATTCACATTTAAGGTAATTATCAATATGTATGTTCCTATTACCATTTTCTTAATTGTTTTGGGTTTGTTTTTGTTGGTTCTTTTCTTCTCTTGTGTTTCCCACTTAGAGAAGTTCCTTTAGCATTTGTTGCAGAGCTGGTTTGGTGGTGCTGAATTCTCTTAGCTTTTATTTGTCTGTAAAGCTTTTGATTTCTCTGTCGAATCTGAATGAGATCCTTGCTGGCTAGAGTAATCTTGATTGTACGTCTTCCCTTTCATCACTTTAAATATATCGTGCCACTCCCTTCTGGCTTGTGGAGTTTCTGCTGAGAAATCAGCTTTTAACCTATGGGAGTTCCCTTGTATGTTGTCATTTTTCCCTTATTGCTTTTAATAATTTTTCTTTGTCTTTAATTTTTGTCAATTTGGGTAGTATGTGTCTCAACATGTTTCTCCTTGGGTTTATCCTGCCTGGAACTCTCTGCACTTCCTGGACTTGGGTAGCTGTTTCCTTTACAATGTTAGGGAAGTTTTCCACTATAATCTCTTCAGATATTTTCTTGGGTCCTTTCTCTCTCTCTTCTTCTTCTGGGACCCCCTATAATGTGAATGTTGGTATGTTTAATGTTGTCCCAGAGGTCTCTTAGGCTGTCTTCCATTCTTTTCATTCTTGTTTTCTTTGTTGTGTTCCACAGCATTGAATTCCACCATTCCATCTTCGAGGTCACTTATCCATTCTTCTGCCTCAGTTATTCTGCTATTGATTCTTTCTAGTGTATTTTTCATTTCCGTTATTGTATTATTCATCTCTGCTTGTTTGGTCTTTAATTATTCTAGGTGTTTGTTCTTTAATTCTTCTAGGTCTTTGTTAAACATTTCTTTCATCTTCTTGGTCTTTGCCTCCATTCTTTTTCCAAGGTCCTGGATCATCTTCACTATCATTATTTTGAATTCTTTTTTCTGGAAGGTTGCCTATCTTCACTTCATTTAATTGTTTTTCTGGGGTTTTATCTTGGTCCTTAATCCAGTACATAGTCCTCTACCTTTTCATTTTGTCTGTCATTCTATGAATGTAGTTTTCATTCCACAGGCTTCAGGATTGTAGTTTTTCTTTCAGAACAGATAATACTAATTCTACCTAACTTTAAAGCATAAAAAAAGAGGGAAAAATTTCAAATGTATTTTATGAATGAAGTATTAAATTGACAAATAAACCTGACAAAGATAGTACGAAAATAACAGGATGGATATCATTTATGCATATTGACACAGCACTTCAAAAATAAAATAGTAGCAAGTAAATCAGATTAGAGATGGTAACTTGAGGTGATACTAATAAAATATTGTATGTCAGTTATACATCAATAAAAATAAATATCCAAAAACAGTGCTTAGCTCATTGGGATGTTGGAAGGATTAAAAGTGTTTATGACTCTAAAGTGTTAGAAAGTGCTTGGCTAAATAAATATTGACGATTACTGCTGAATAAACAAAACATTAAATGGGTATTTATGACACATACACAGACACACACACACACACAAACAGAAAGAGATTATACTAGGATTTGTGCTTATGACCATGATTTTGTCAGAAGAACCAGATTTACCTTCTGGCCTTATACAGCAGGACTGTGTGTGAAAAGAAGAAAAATTAGTTTAGTTCCATAAATGTCCCACTATACTACTTGGAGAGTATTCAGATCCCAGTGCAAGGAGTGGTAATTCAGAGAACCAATGGTCTTGCCTATAGAGATGATAAAGATTATTATTTGGAAAAGACATGGTAGCTAGAATTTGTAAAGTAGAATATCCTGAGAGGTATTTTCATAGAGATTTTGAAGATCTAAAAAAATTCCCCCTCAATTTTTGGCTGAAAACTAATCCACACGTGTGTTGGAAAGTATGTGAGAAAAGGAAAGGAATCACTGGAGAGCAATATACTAAAATACTCTTATAGTTTACAGAGAATAGTTTTTGTTTCCACCTTTCAGAATGAAAAGACCTCTGAATGTATAGGTAGTGAGGTGGATTGCTCAGATCTATTATAAACACATTTCATTTGTTTAATAAACATAGAGGAAAACACTGAATATGATGAGAAAAATGTACTGAAAATTCAAATGGAATGCTGGAGATCAAAAATACAGTAGCTGAGAAAGAAAAAAACCACACCGGATAGGTTAAACAGTATATTTGAAACAACAGAAGAAAATACCAGTGAAGTTTTGAAATATTCAAAATGGAATAAGAGAGCAAAGGAATTAAAATCAATAGGCAAACCTCAGTAAGCTGTAGGTCAATATCACATTGTCTAGCACACATTCAGTTCAAGCCATTGAAGGCAGAAGTTGGGACAGAAAAAAAAAAATGAAGAAATAATGTCCCAAATGTTCCAAATGTGAATAAAATTATACATGGATAGATTCAAACAGTTCAAGAAACCACAATAAATTTAGGATAAAGAAAATCACATCAAAGCTCATAATAATTAAATAGCTGAAAATCAGAGATAAAGGGAAAATGTTAAAGGCAGTCAGAGAAATGTGACACATATAGACTGCAGATAAACAGACAAACAAATATGTAATAACCAAATCCTTTTCTTAGAATGCTAACAAATATAGAATAGATTATGAATTGGAAAGTTACTGTTTTAGAATTAATGTAGTAAATTGTGTTCTGGTTAAAAATCATTGATGGGTACTAAAACCATAGAGTGGAGGGATTGATGTGGAATGGGATATTTATACAATCTCAGATATCCCATCCCATAAATTCATTAATGAAAGAAGGAAAACATGTAACTAAGTGGTGAAGGAATCAGAAAATACTATAGCATGTCTTATGGTGTGTTGGACAGAGTCTTAGATGGCTGCCAATTATACTCTCCTCCTGATAGTCATGCATTGTCTAAACCCATTTCTTTGGGTATGGGCAGAAACTGCTACTCAAATCAATAGAGTACAGCAAAGATTGTAGAATACCACTTATAAGAGAACATTAGATAAGGCTATAACTCATCTTGCTAGTAAACTCTTTCACTTGCTGATTTTGATGAAAGAAGCTGCTGTATTGTGAGCTGCACTACTGAGAGATCCATGGAAATATGGGAAGCCTCAGACCAGTAGCCAGCAAGAAACTGAGGCCCTCAGTCCTGTGTCCTGCAAGCATCTGAATTCTCCTAATAACCAAGTGAGATTTGAAGGAGATCCTTTTACAGTTGATCCTTGAAATGACATCACAGCCTCAGTTGACATCTTGACTGTAGCAAAGATTCTGAAGCAGAGGACCCAGTTCAGTCTAGTCTTCAGACCCAGTGAAACTGTCATACAGTAAATGTGTGTACTTTAAGCTGCTAATTATGTGGCCCTATTGTTATACAACAATCGGTAATTAATACACCAAGCAATCAAAATTAACCTCATGAATAAGAGATAAATAAAAATTATATGCTAACAGATGTGAGACTCTGAAAAAGATACATCATTTATGTAGTGTCCAAGCCCAAAATGCATAACTTGAATCTCTTCATAGTGGAACATCAGCAATACCCAAGTTGATGACTATTTTATAAACTTACTAGTTGTATTCTTTAATGGCACAAAAGAAAGAATATATAAGAAACTGCTCCAGGTTGAAAGCAACTAAATAGACATAACAGCTAAATATGGTTTCTTATTCTAGACTGGATCTTATATTAGAAAATAAATAACTATAAATTATATCTTTGTGTCAGTTGATGAAATTTGAATATTCAATGTTAGAGTATGTAAGAGGTGTATTGATGTTAAATTTCTTAAATTTTTTACTATATCATGTGTTATGTGTATGTAATTAAATAATTTTGGTCTTAGGAAATGCGTGCTGAAGTATTATAGGTTTATAAAGCTACTGTATGATTTTATAAAGAAAGGATAATAAGGCAAATGTGGGGAAGTGTTAAAATTAATAATCTGCAGAAAATATTCAGTTATTTTTTGCAAATTTTCTCTTAAATTATTTTAAAATAAAGTGGCAAGAAAAATGATAAACAGTCATTCAGGTGTTTTTTGACACATTGTATTACACTGAGAAACCTAATAGAACTTAAGATTTCAAAGGACTTAACCAAGGGACTATCACACATTGAGCCCTATATATCCTTAGTTACAAATGCACAAACTATCAATGCCTTTTAGCTTCTACTAGCTTGCAGAAATCTTGACATGTAGTTAGAAAAAAATTTAATTCTTCTCTATTTCTAGTTTAGAGAGTATCCTAATGCATTTTATCAAAAGCTGATTAAAATTCCATGCCACTGGTAAAAAGAACATGAACACGAAGTTTAGCAAAGGTAGATAAATCACTGGGACACTGGGAATTGACTGCAAAGGAAAAGAACTGGAATATTGCAGCAAAACTAGGCCATCTATTCACTTCAGCAGGAATCGATCACTTGTAATTTATCTTCAGAGCTGCTTGAAAAAAGAGATGGAAAGCCACTGTATCATTATCATCACCATACAATTACTTACGTGTTAATTGGTAATAAAGTGTGATGATATGCACTGAAAAGTAGAATGGGAGAGGGATCAGAATAGGATTTGGAAAGAGGAAAATTTTAGTTGTAGGCAAGACACAAATAAACAATTTTCTCACTACAACTTCTGTCTCTCTGATCCTCAGACTTGAAAAAATAAATGGATTCAGATTTTACTAAATTACTGTTGCTTTCTCTAGTAGTTACAGTGACATTTAAAGTTTTGAAGCATATATACACCCTACATTATTTTTCTCTGAAATTTCAAAAATGTTATATAATGACATAGCAACTTCAAAATCAAAAGAGTTTTTAAAAATTGGTGGCAGGCTGATCATCAAAAAATCTACAAACAATAAATGCTGGAGAGGGTGTGGAGAAAAGGGAACACTCTTGCACTGTTGGTGGGAATGTAAATTGATACAGCCACTATGGAGAACAGTATGGAGGTTCCTTAAAAAACTACAAATAGAACTACCATACGACCCAGCATTCCCACTACTGGACATATACCCTGAGAAAACCATAATTCAAAAAGAGTCATGAACCACAATGTTCATTGCAGCTCTATTTACAATAGCCAGGACATGGAAGCAACCTAAGTGTCCATTGACAGATGAATGGATAAAGAAGATGTGGCACATATATACAATGGAATATTACTCAGCCATAAAAGGAAACGAAATTGAGTTATTTGTAGTGAGGTGGATGGACCTAGAGTCTGTCATACAGAGTGAAGTAATTAGAAAGAATAAAACAATTACCATATGCTAACACATATATATGGAATAAAAAAAAAAAATGGTTCTGAAGAACCTAGAGGCAGGACAGGAATAAAGACACAGACTTAGATAATGGACTTGAGGACACAGGGAGGGGGAAGGGTAAGCTGGGACGAAGTGAGAGAGTGGCATGGGTATATATACACTACCAAATGTAAAATAGCTAGTGAGAAGTAGCCATATAGCACAGGGAGGTGAGCTCGGTGCTTTGTGACCACCTAGAGGGGTGGAAAAGGGAGGGTGGGAGGGAGATACAAGAGGGAAAAGATATGGGAATATATCTATATGTATTGCTGATTCACTTTGTTATAAAGCAGAAACTAATACATCATTGTAAAGCAATTATACTCCAATAAAGATATTAAAAAAAAACCCTTCAGGCTATATAATATCTTTTCTTATTTTTTTTTTTTAATATTACTGACTCTGGAGTTAGACATTAAGTACAAGCATATAACCCTATTTCTTCAATCAATAAAATAGAATTTTTAGAAATCTGTTATAATTATGGAGTATTTGAACCTGTTTATCGAAGGACTGACAATTCAACCACAGTAAGAGCAATGATCTCTTGATATGTTTACTGTAGTCTAATACTGCTCAAAAATTAATCAACTCCTTTGAAGAAAACATGGTGGCAGACTGGATGGCTCAAGAGATGTTAGTAGGTTATACACTATCTTTGATTTCTAGGTCACCACTTTAATTGCATTGTGCTTAATGACTATTGGCTGTTCGAAGTGAAATGAACTGGTGAGTTTAGCAGAGTTCAGCAGTTCTCTAGTGACCCCTATGCCTTAGCAAACAAGTTAAGAGATTCAGGTTAGAAACATGGGTTTGAGATTTTGACTTTATAATTATCAATCACTTTTGACTTTATAATTATAAACAACTAACTGTCTTCTTTTAGCCTTAATTTCTTTACTTTTTAAACTTGCATATAAATGAGTATTTAATACATTGTCTATACTGAATTGTTTTATTAAATAAATATTTTATGTGACTACAGCAACATTTATTGAAGGTCTACTAAGGGACAAATACTATAGTTCACATTACTTCATTTAATTTCATGTAATGCTCATAACTTGCTGTGAGGTAGTTGTTCTTAATAAAAGGAAAAAACACCTTAAAGACATTATGCAGCTTCTCTAAGACACATGGCTTTTTTTTTTGAAAGTAAGTCCCAAAGCTGAAAATCATTCATTTAATTATTAAGTCAGCAAACATGACTGGCCCAACTTGCTTCTGTTCAAATATTCTCCAGAGCACTGGAGAGACAGTGGTAGACAAAATAGGCAAAGACCAGTCTCTTGGGAGGAAGACACTCAATAAACAAACATGTCAATAATAACATTTTAGATGCTAATAATATTATAAAGAGTATAAATATTGAGTATGGAGTGAGGGTGCATGTTTTGCATAAAATGATCCAGACAAAACTAAAGAACATAACCTTTGACCAGAGACCTGAATAATGACGAGGAACCACATGGCACAAATCTGAACTAATAGTATAAGAGCTTTCCAAGCAGGGGGAAGTGTGAAGTTCTGCAACAGAAATGACTTTGATTGTTTGAAGAAAAGCAAGGGGGCTTGCATGCCTGGAGAATAGTGAGCAGGAGAGTCCCTGTAATGAACAGTGTCAAAATGGCATTGCCTTTGAGTGTGGGGATGAGAACTGAGTGTTAAACCCTTGGAATAATGACTGGCCAGAGAAGGTATGTTGACTGGTCCTCTCAGAAGCAGACACTGAGAAGGAATTAGGAATACAAGTGACTTACTGTAAATAATTGCATGGGAAACATAAAAGAGGGAAGAAGCAGAGTTAAGCAGAGAAAGCCTCCAGACTGATGCAGATCTGATAGGGAAAGGTAGAAGAAGCAGGATTGAGCAGGAAGAGCTTCAGACTATGAACTGGATCATGATGCATATCTGATGAAGTGTTGGCCAATCCAATGGGGAACTCCCAAGCAAAAGTCCCATGAGGGATTACTGTCATGCTCGGGCGTTGGCTGGGCTGCCCCTGGGTGAGTGTAACCTCAACTCAAATTGAGGATGATCTTGAAGGCACTGTAGCTGGAGACTATTAACTGACTGCACTCCTTGCAGATGAATGTCAAGTTACTTCTTGAAGGGAGATTCAGACAGTGTGCCTCTGTAGCTGCCATAGGGGCGATATTTGGTATACTTTCAGCATACTACCATTCTCTTTATTTGTTTATTTTATTGAAGTATAACTGATGTACAATATTGTTAGTTTCAGTTGTACAGCATAGTGATTCAATATTTTTATAGATTATACTCCATTTAAAGTTCTTACAAAACAATGGCTGTATTTCCCTGTGCCGTACTTGCTGCTTATCTATTTTATACATAGTAGTTTGTATCCCCTAATCCCATACACCTCTCTTGCCCCTCCCACCTTCCCTTTCCGCACTGGTGTCCACTAGTTTGTTTTCTACATCTATGAGTCTACTTCTGTTTTGTTATATATATCCATTTGTTTTGTTTTTTAGATTCCACAGATAAGTGATAACATGCAGTATTTTGTCTTTGTCTGATTTATTTCACTAAGCATAATACTCTCTAGGTCCATCCATGTTGTTACAAATGACAGAATTTCATTCTTTTTTATGGCTGAGTAATATTCCATTGTACATATATACCACATCTTCTTTATCCATTCCTCTGATGATGGGCACTTGGTTTGCTTCCATATCTTGGCTATTGTAAATACTGCTGCTATGAACATTGGGGTGCATGTATCTTTTCAAATTAGTGATTTGGGGGATTTTTGGCAGGGGGATTTATACCCAGGAATAGGGTTGCTGGATCATGTGATAGTTCTATTTTAAATTTTTGGAAGAACCTCCATATTGTTTCCCATAGTGGCTGCACCAATTTACATTCCCACCAACAGTGTACGCGAGTTCCCTTTTCTCCACATCCTCCCCAACATTTCTTATTCATAGACTTTTTTAAAACATCTTTATTGGAGTATAATTGCTTTACAATGGTGTGTTAGTTTCGGCTTTACAACAAAGTGAATCAGTTATACATATACATATGTTCCGATATCTTTTCTCTCTTGTATCTCCCTCCCTCCCACCCTCCCTATCCCCTAAGGTGGTCACAAAACACCGAGCTGATCTCGCTGTGCTATGAGGCTGCTTCCACTAGCTATCCACCCTATGTTTGGTAGTGTATATATATGTCCATGCCACTCTCTCACTTCATCACAGCTTACCCTTCCCCCTCCCCATATCCTCACGTCCATGCTCTAGTAGGTCTGTGTTTTATTCCCGTCCTACCCTAGGCTCTTCATGACGTTTTTTTTTCTTAGATTCCATATATATGTGTTAGCATATGGTATTTGTTTTTCTCCTTCTGACTTACTTCACTCTGTATGACAAAATCCAGGTCCATCCACCTGACTACAAATAACTCAATTTTGTTTCCTTTTATGGCTGAGTAATATTCCATTGTATATATGTGCCACATCTTCTTTATCCATTCATCTGTTGATGGACACTTAGGTTTCTTCCATGTCCTGGCTATTGTAAATAGACCTGCAATGAACATTTTGCTACATGGCTCTTTTTGAATTATGGTTTTCTCAGGGTATATGCCCAGTAGTAGGAATGCTGGGTCGTATGGTAGTTCTATTTGTAGTTTTTTAAGGAACCTCCATACTGTTCTCCATAGTGACTATATCAATTTACATTCCCACCAACAGTGCAAGAGTGTTCCCTTTTCTTCACACTGTCTCCAGCATTTATTGTTTCTAGATTTTTTGATGATGGCCATTCTGACCAGTGTGAGATGATATGTCATTGTAGTTTTGATTTACACTTCTCTAATGATTAATGATGTTGAGCATTCTTTCATGTGTTTGTTAGCAATCTGTATATCTTCTTTGGAGAAATGTCTATATAGATCTTCTGCCCATATTTGGATTGGGTTGTTTGTTTTTTTGTTAATGAGTTGCATGAGTTGCTTGTAAATTTTGGAGATTAATCCTTTCTCAGCTGCTTCATTTGCAACTATTTTCTCCCATTCTGAGGGTTGTCTTTTGGTCTTGTTTATGGTGTCCTTTGCTGTGCAAAAGATTTAAGTTTCATTAGATCCCATTTGTTTATTTTTGGTTTTATTTCCATTTCTCTAGGAGATGAGTCAAAAAGGATCTTGCTATGATTTATGTCATAGAGTATTCTGCCTATGTTTTCCTCTAAGAGTTTGATGGTGTCTGGTCTTACATTTAGGTCTTTAATCCATTTTGAGTTTATTTTTTGTGTATGGTGTTAGGGAGTGTTCTAATTTCATACTTTTACATGTAGCTGTCCAGTTTACCCAGCACCACTTACTGAAGAGGCTATATTTTCTGCACTGTATATTCTTGCCTCAGTTATCAAAGATAAGGTGACCATATGTGTGTGGGTTTATCTCTGGGCTTTCTATCCTGTTCCATTGATCTATATTTCTGTTTCTGTGCTGGTACCATACTGTCTTGATTACGGTAGCTTTGTAGTATAGTCTGAAGTCAGGGAGCCTGATTCCATCAGCTCCATTTTTCTTTCTCAAGATTGCTTTGGCTATTCAGGGTCTTTTTTGTTTCTATACAAATTGTGAGATTTTTTGTTCTAGTTCTCTGAAAAATGCCAGTGGTACTTTGATAGGGATTGCATTGAATCTGTAGATTGCTTTGGGTAGTAGAGTCATTTTTACAATGTTGATTCTTCTAATTCAAGAACATGGTATATCTCTCCATCTATTTGTATCATCTTTAATTTTTTCATCAGTCTCTTATAATTTTCTGCATACAGGTCTTTTGTCTCCTTAGGTAGGTTTATTCCTAGATTTTTTATTCTTTTTGTTGCAGTGGTAAATGGAAGTGTTTTCTTCATTTCATTATCAGATTTTTCATCATCAGTGTATAGGAGTTAAAGAGATTTCTGTGAATTAATTTTGTATCCTGCTACTTTACCAAATTCATTGATTAGCTCTCATAGTTTTCTGGTGGCATCTTTAGGATTCTCTATGTATAGTGTCATGTCATCTACAAACAGTGACAGCTTTACTTCTTCTTTTCCAGTTTGGATTCCTTTTATTTCTTTTTCTTCTCTGGTTGCTGTGGCAAGAACTTCCAAAACTATGTTGAATAAGAGTGGTGAGAGTGGACAACCTTGTCTTCTTCCTGATCTTAGTGGAAATGGTTTCAGTTTTTCACCATTGAGGACGATGTTGGCTGTGGGTTTGTCATATATGGCCTTTATTATGTTCAGAAAAGTTCTCTCCATGCCTACTTTTTGCAGGGTTTTTATCATAAATGGGTGTTGAATTTTGTCGAAAGCTTTCTCTGCATCTATTGAGATGGTCATATGGTTTTTCTCTTTCAGTTTGTTGATATGGTGTATCACGTTGATTGATTTGCATATATTGAAGAATCCTTGCATTCCTGGAATAAACCCCACTTGATCATGGTGTATGATCCTTTTAATGTGCTGTTGGATTCTGTTTGCTAGTATTTTGTTGAGGATTTTTGCATCTATGTTCATCAGTGATATTGACCTGCCATTTTCTTTGTGACGTCTTTATCTGGTTTTGGTATCAGGGTGATGGTGGCCTCATAGAATGAGTTTGGGAGTGTTCCTCCCTCTGCTATCTTTTGGAAGAGTTTGAGAAGGATAGGTGTTAGCTCTTCTCTAAATGTTTGATAGAATTCGCCTGTGAAGCCATCTGGTCCTGAGTTTGTTTGTTGGAAGATTTTTAATCACAGTTTCAATTTCAGTGCTTGTGATTGGTCTGTTCATATTTTCTATTTCTTCCTGGTTCAGTCTTGGCAGGTTGTGCATTTCTAAGAATTTGTCCATTTCTTCCAGGTTGTCCATTTTATTAGCATAGAGTTGCTTGTAGTAATCTCTCATAATCTTTTGTTTTTCTGCAGTGTCAGTTGTTATTTCTCCTTTATCACTTCTAATTCTATTAATTTGAGTCTTCTCCCTTTATTTCTTGATGAGTCTGGCCAATGGTTTATCAACTTTGTTTATCTTCTCAAAGAACCAGCTTTTAGTTTTATTGATCTTTGCTATCATTTCCTTCTTTTTTTTTCATTTATTTCTGATCTGATCTTTATGATTTCTTTCCTTCTGCTAACTTTGGGGGTTTTTTGTTCTTCTAATTGCTTTAGGTGCAAGATTTGGTTGTTTATTCGAGATGTTGCCTGTTTCTTAATGTAGGATTGTATTGCTATAAACTTCCCTCTTAGAACTGCTTTTGCTGCATCCCATAGGTTTTGGATCATCATGTCTCCATTGTCATTTGTTTCTAGGTATTTTTTGATTTCCTCTTGGATTTCTTCAATGATCTCTTCGTTATTAGGTAGTGTATTGTTTCGCCTCCATGTGTTCGTATTTTTTACAGATTTTTTCCTGTAATTGATATCTACTCTCATAGTATTGTGGTCCGAACAGATACTTGATAGGATTTCAATTTTCTTAAATTTAACAAGGCTAGATTTATGACCCAAGATATGATCTATCCTGGAAAATGTTCCATGAGCACTTGAGAAAAATGTGTATTCTGTTGTTTTTGAATGGAATGTCCTATAAATATTGTCCATCTTGTTTAATGTATCATTTAAAACTTGTGATTCTGTATTTATTTTCATTTTGGATGATCTGTCCATGGGTGAAAGTGGAGTGTTAAAGTCCCCTACTATGATTGTGTTACTGTCGATTTCCCCTTTTAAGGCTGTTAGTATTTGCCTTATGTATTGAGGTGCTCCTATGTTGGGTGCATCAATATTTACAGTTGTTAGATCTTCATGGATTGATCCCTTGATCATTATGTAGTGTCCTTCTTTGTCTCTTCTAACAGTCTTTATTTTAAAGTTTATTTTGTCTGATATGAAAATTGCTACTCCAGCTTTCTTCTGATTTCCATTTGAATGGAATATCTTTTTCCATCCCCTCACTTTCAGTATGTATGTGTCCCTAGGTCTGAAATGGGTCTCTTGTAGACAACATATATATGGGTCTTGTTTTTGTATCCATTCAGCCAGTCTGTGTCTTTTGGTGGGAGCATTTAATCCACTTACAGTTAAGGTAATTATCGATATGTATGTTCCTATAACCTTTTACTTAATTGTTTTAGGTTTTTTCTTGTAGGTCTTTTCCTTCTCTTGTGTTTCTTACCTAAATAAGTTCCTTTAGCATTTGTTGTAAAGCTGATTTGGTGATGCTGAACTCTCTCAGCTTTTGCCTGTCTGTAAAGGTTTTAATTTCTCCGTCAAATCTGAATGAGATCCTTGCCCGGTAGAGTAATCTTGGTTGTAGGTTTTTTTCCTTCATCACTTTAAATAAGTCCTGCCACTCCCTTCTGACTTGCAGAGTTTCTGCTGAAAGATCAGCTGTTAACCTTATGGGGATTCCCTTGTGTGTTATTTGTTGTTTTTCCCTTGCTGCTTTTAATATGTTTTCTTTGTATTTAATTTTTGACAGTTTGATTAATATGTGTCTTGGCGTGTTTCTCCTTGGATTTATCCTGTATGGGACTCTCTGTGCTTCCTGGGCTTGATTAACTATTTCCTTTCCCATATTAGGGAAGTTTTCAACTATAATCTCTTCAAATATCTTCTCAGTCCCTTTCTTTTTCTCTTCTCCTTCTGGGACCCCTATAATTTGTATGTTGGTGTATTTAATGTTGTCCCAGAGGTCTCTGAGACTGTCCTCAGTTCTTTTCATTCTTTTTTCTTTATTCTGCTCTGCAGTAGTTATTTCCACTATTTTATCTCCCAGGTCACTTATCCGTTCTTCTGAATCAGTTATTCTGCTATTGATCCCTTTTAGAAAAATTTTAATTTCATTTATTGTGTTGTTCATCATTGCATGATTCCTCTTTAGTTCTTCTAGGTCCTTGTTAAATGGTTCTTGCATTTTCTCTATTCTATTTCCAAGACTTTGGATCATCTTTACTATCATTATTCTGAATTCTTTTTCAGGTAGACTGCACATTTCCTCTTCATTTGTTAGGTCTGGTGGGTTTTTACCTTGCTCCTTCATCTGCTGTGTGTTTTTCTGTCTTTTTATTTTGCTTATCTTACTGTGTTTGGGGTCTCTTTTTCTCAGGCTGCAGGTTCTTTGTTTCTGTTGTTTTTGGTGACTGTCCCCAGTGTCTAAGGTTGGTTCAGTGGGTTGAGTAGATTTCCTGGTTGGGGGGACTAGTGCCTCTGTTCTGGTGGATGAGGCTGGATCTTGTCTTTCTGGTGGGCAGGTCCACGCCTGGTGGTGTGTTTTGGGGTGTCTGCAGCCTTATTATGATTTTAGGCAGCCTCTCTGCTAATGGATGTGGCTGTGTTCCTCTCTTGCTAGTTGTTTGGCATAGGGTGTCCAGCACTGTAGCTTGCTGGTCGTTGAGTGAAGCTGGGTCTTGGTGTTGAGATGGAGATCTCTGGGAGATTTTTGCCATTTGATATTACATGGAGCTGGGAGGTCTCTTGTGGACCAGTGTCCTGAAATTCGTCTCCCACCTCAGAGGCACAGCCATGATACCTGGCTGTAGCACCAAGGGCCTTTAATCCACATGGCTCAGAATAAAAGGGAGAAAAAATAGGAAGGAAGGAAGGAAGGAAGGAAGGAAGGAAGGAAGGAAGGAAGGAAGGAAGGAAGGAAGGAAGGAAGGAAGGAAGGAAGGAAGGAAGGAAGGAAGGAAGGAAGGAAGGAAGGAAGGAAGGAAGGAAGGAAGGAAGGAAGGAAGGAAGGAAGGAAGGAAGGTTAAAATTAAATAAAATTATTAAAATAAAAAATTATTATTAAGGAGAAAAATTTTGAAAAGTAAAAAAAAAAAAAAACATGAGACAGTCAGAACCCTAGGACAAATGGTAAAAGCAAAGCTATAGAGACAAAATTTCACACAGGAGCATACACATACATACTCACAAAAAGAGAAAAAGGGAGAAAAATAATATATCTTGCTCCCAAAGTCCGCCTCCTCAATTTGGGATGATTTGTTGTCTATTCAGTTATTCCACAGGTGCAGGGTACATCAAGTTGATTGTGGAGCTTTAATCCACTGCTTCTGAGGCTGCTGGGAGAGATTTCCCTTTCTCTTCTTTGTTCGCACAGCTCCTGGGGTTCAGCTTTGGATTTGGACCCGCCTCTGTGTGTAGGTCGGGTGAGGGCGTCTGCTCTTTGCTCAGACAGGACGGAGTTAAAGGAGCAGATGATTCGGGGGCTCTGGCTCACTCAGGCCCGGGGGAGGGAGGGGTATGGATGTAGGGCAGGCCTGCGGCAGCAGAGGCCAGCATGACATTGCACCAGCCTGAGGCGCGCCATGCGTTCTCCCGGGGAAGTTGTCCCTGGATCCCAGGACCCTGGCAGTGGCAGGCTGCACAGGCTCCCAGGAGGGGAGGTGTGGAGAGTGACCTGTGCTTACACACAGGCTTCTTGGTGGCAGCAGCAGTGGCCTTAGCATCTCATGCCTGTCTCTGGTGTCCGCACTGATAGCCACTGCTCAGGCCCGTTTCTGGAGCTCCTTTAAGCAGCACGCTTAATCCCCTCTCCTCACGCACCAGGAAGCAAAGAGGGAAGAAAAAGTCTCTTCCCTCTTCGGCAGCTTCGGACTTTTTCCTGGACTCTCTCCTGACTAGCTATGGTGCACTAGCCCCCTTAAGGCTGTGTTCACGCCGCCAACCCCAGTCCTCTCCCTGGGATCCAACCGAAGTCTGAGCCTCAGCTTCCAGCCCCTGCCCGTCCCGGCGGGTGAGCAGACAAGCCTCTCGGGCTGGTGAGTGCCAGTTGGCACCGTTCCTCTGTGCAGGAATCTCTCCGATTTGCCCTCCGCACCCTGTTACTGCACTCTCCTTTGTGGCTCTGAAGCTTCCCCCCCCGCCACCCACAGTCTCTCCCCGCGAAGGGGCTTCCTAGTTTGTGGAAACCTTTCCTCCTTCACAGCTCCCTCCCACTGGTGCAGGTCCCATCCCTATTCTTTTGTCTCTGTTTATTCTTTTTTCTTTTGCCCTACCCCGGTACGTGGGGAGTTTCTTGCCTTTTGGGAGGTCTGAGGTCTCCTGCCAGCGTTCATTGGCTGTTCTATAGGAGCAGTTCCACCTGTAGGTGTATTTCTGATGTATCTGTGGGGAGGAAGGGAATCTCCCCATCTTACTCTTCCACCATCTTCTCTCCTCTGTCTTATAGACTTTTTGATGATAGCTATTCTGACAATTATGAGCTGATATCTCATTGTAGTTTTGATTTGCATTTCTCTGATCATTAATGATGTTGAGCATCTTTTCATATGTTTGTTAGCCATCTGTATGTCTTCTTTGGGAAAATGTCCATTCTAGCCATCTGACCATTTTTTAATCAGGTTGTTTGTTTCTTTAATATTGAGTTGTATGAGCTGTTTATATATTTGGGGTATTAACACTTTATCAGTCATATCAGTTGCAAATGTTTTCTCCCATTCAGTAGGTTGTCTTTTCATTTTATTATTGGTTTCCTTTGCTTTTAAGTGCAAAAGCTTTTTTTTTTTTTTTTTTTTTTTTTTTTTGGCGGTATGCGGGCCTCTCACTGTTGTGGCCTCTCCCGTTGCGGAGCACATGCGCAGGCTCAGCGGCCATGGCTCACGGGCCCAGCCGCTCCGCGGCATGTGGGATCTTCCCAGACCAGAGCACGAACCCGCGTCCCCTGCATCGGCAGGCGGACTCTCAACCACTGCGCCACCAGGGAAGCCCAGTGCAAAAGCTTTTAAGTTTTATTTAGATCCCATTTATTTTTGCTCTCCTCCTTAGAATTCACTCCTCAGGGGTTTATTTGGAATGCTCTTAAATGTGGTTCTTAGCCATGCTATTCCACTGGGATTTGGGAAATAAATCTTGCCAGAGTTGAAGGTGTGCTGAGACATCGTGATCTCTAACTGTCCTCAGCAGATCTCCAAGGAAGGAGTGTGCAAGAAGGCACCAGAGACCCAGCCAGCAGCTACAACTGAGAACAGCACCTAGTCAGTTTGACCTTTGGAGGGTAATACTAATGCCAACAACATTTGAAAAGGAAAGATTCAATTTCACTTGAAAATTCTATTTTTAAATGTAGAGTTCAAAATATATTTTTATATCCATATAAGCTAAATGTCCCCAATTAGGGGACTTTGGAACCACTTTACTAAATGTTAGATAAACATTTTCATTATATTACTTTCATAACATAATTATCAGAGAGTGCTTCATGAAATATTAGGTATTTTGAGACTTATCAATAGCAAACTATTAATTTGAGGGCATAAAATAGGTAAACATAGAGGAACTGGTATATGTTGAGACACTGTTAGTCTGACAGTGTCCATATGTCAGAAGTAACTTATTATTATTATAATAATTATTATCTGGCACTATGCTAAAAGATTTACTAATATTATCTCCTTGAATTTCCAAACAATCCTATAATGTGTCATAATATTAATAATAATATGATGATGATTAAAATAGTAATAATAATATTGTTCAACACTCTACTCATTTAACCCCCTAACAATTCTGTATAAATACTATTATTGTTGGAAGTCAAGAAGAGAGAAGTTCTCTTTCCTATGTTTGTTATATAGCAAAAATATGTCCATAAACCCTTTTGCCTTCACTTAGTCAACTATATCCTTCCCACTCATTCCTTACACATACTTTTGGACTATATTTGTCACTTAGTTTTAACTCATGAGGAGAAGTTAGGAGAATTAAGACAGAAAGAGAAAAAAACTACAATTAATTTAGTACTTGCCACTTCTGAAGTTTGTATTATTATCCTCATTTTACAGAAGAGGGTACGGTGACACAATGGGATTCAATTAGTGTCCCGGTAACTCACAGTGTGTCTCCAAAGACCATGCTTTTAACCAGTATGCTATTTCTTACTTCTCAGACATACACATGAGGTTCCTCTTACTGTTCATTTTAATGTTATTTGTATAGGAAGTGGGATAGGAGCTGGTGGGTGATTCATTGTGTGATTTACCCTGATCTCTAAATTCAGGACACAGTGTTGATTTTTCTTTTCACTGTTGTTTATCTGGATCCATATTGGCAGTCATTGAAGTGCAAAGCCTCTGAGCTTTTAGACTGTACACACTGGTCAGACTTTCAGTTCAGCTCTAAGGTCCTAGTCAATGTGCTAAGATTGACATGTAAATTTTTATAATCCAATTTAGCTCTATCCATACTCCTTTGCAGTCTTTTAATTATCCCCTCTTGTCTTTCTCCTGATTTTAAAAGACAGATTACTTGGCAAAGTTGCAGAGATTACCAGTCTCCAATAGTGGAGTTTAATTCACAATCCTAAAAATAGAAGAAAGAGAAAGATAATTAAGGAAACTGAAAGTAGCCTTGAGTTTGGAGTGAAATGGCCCTGATGTTTAATTTGATCTATGCCACTTATCTGCCATGTGACTTGTGATTTGGCCAAATCCCCTCCTTCTTCTCAAAAAATAAATAAATAAAAAAGAAAAGGCTTTTTGTACAATATACTTGGTTGCTTTGAGGATTAAAAGAAATGATTTCTATAAAATGTCTAACATATAGTAAGTGCTCATGAAATATAAGTGCCCAGAATTTGGGTGGGGTGGAAATTGATAAATAATTCTCCTGTGCCTGTGGATATTTTTACATTTTAAAAAATGGTATATGATTCATTTTTATCCTACTTTAATATGTTGTCAGCCATTCTAGGAATGTTAAAATATGACAATAATAGGTAGATTGTAAAGAAAGAATGTTGGTTCTTTGTGGCTCTAGAACATGTAAGTTGTAAGCAAACCTGTAAATACATCCATTATTCTCTACTCAAACAGTTATTAGTTATCTATTCTCAGATCATGTGTTACAGATGGGTGAAATAAAGCTGAGTACTACCCCCTCCAAAAAAAACATTAAATGAATTCCATCAAATACTGTAATGATATATAGAAATCAAGAATAGAACTGAATTTCATTTCAGACTCTTTATCTAACAAGTAGAGAAATTGTCAAATTCTAAAATTAGAATTTTAAAGGGAACATTTTTTCCCACCTAGAACAAGTTAGACAATTTGTATATAAATGTTGTCGAGTCCTGAGAAAATAAACATTGTTAACCTATTAACGGTTCAAAGATATTTGAGTAATAATGAATAAGAGTGGAGATGTCCCCATTGCCAACCATCAAGCTTCAGGGTTGATAACTTTTATCCTCACCCTTTCTTGCACAAATCATGTATCTTTCAACATGTTTAATGTTAAGAATATTCTAAGACTGATACTTGTAATATTAATGAGGTGATATTTTATTATTTTGTAAAAGGAAATAACATTAAATAAGATACTTTATCAAAAGTTCTCCAAACAATTAAGTGGACAAGTCATTACCATTAATGATGCCTTATGAAGAAACATGATTGCAGAAATATAGATTATTTTAAACTACAATATTTAATTTATCAGAAGGAAACCTAAGGCTCATGACAGATCAACACCCAGAATATCCATGGGTCAGTTAATTGCTCATTTGATGACAGGATTGATTAGGCAGAAAAGCAATTTCTGTGAAGCATAAAATTTGGGAAATGAACTGTTTAATTTAATGAGCAAAATTGCTGTATAGACTATTCATGACTGATCATATTATTAGTTATATAAGTTCCAAGGTGAACGTCAAGTCTTACCATTTATGATAACCACAGAATGTTAGTGTAGATCTTTCTTTGAAAGATCTTTGAAAGATTATGGAAGTACTGTCACACAGTGTCTTAGAAAGAAGACATGAAATATTAAAAATAACACTAATGAGATTAATATACAATCATTCTTCTGAAAGAGCATTTCAATCAATCTTCAGAATGGAGGAACAAGTAATACTAAACTCATTATGCTTATGGAAAATTATGAGACAGTGACCCTAAGCAGTTTGTTCAAGGTCACAAAATAAAATAGTTTCTGACATACAAATAGAATCCAATCCATCAAAGCCCAGCCCAGAGACATGTCTATAAAGCTCCAGCCCATATGATACATAACTGTAACTTTTAACTACTGTCACTGTGTATAACTACTCCTATCTCAAAGGAAATACTGGGGCTTCCCTGGTGGTGCAGTTGTTGAGAGTCCACCTGCCATTGCATTGGATATGGGTTCATGCCCCAGTCCCAGAAGATCCCACATGCCACAGAGCGGCTGGGCCCGTGAGCCATGGCCGCTGAGCCTGTGCATCTGGAGCCTGTGCTCTGCAACGGGAGAGGCCACAACAACAGTGAGAGGCCCGCATACCGCAAAAAAAAAAAAAAAAAAAAAAAAAAGGAAATACTGTGTGCTATCATGTTGCTTCACTAATATCTTTAAGTAGAACATAATGCATTCTGTTGAAACTGGAGGATATTTTCATTTTTCTCAGCTTAGTCAATCTTATCTTAAATAAGAGATGAATTATGATATTGCAATTTTATATGTAGAAAAAATAGTTCCACTTTTTATATACCAATGATTGATTTTATCTTTTTGATAAAATCAAATTGTATATTGCCAAAGTTTAATGTGGTATTAAACTCCAATATTTCTTAACATATCAAGTTTTTTTCTATTATTGTGGTTTTATTCCAACATCTGCTTATCTTCTGTTAATTTGAGTTAAACTCAGATTTTCCCTTTTGTCAAATATTTCTAATTTTTTTGACTTTAGAAAATCTCAGGATGTTCATTGTTAAAATATAATAGTCATTGTTTGCCCTTTCTTAGAAGGACAATAGTTAGGCCTCATGAAAAAATGTAACAGGAGACTACTTTTATATCTAATTCATAGATTTAAATACATTGATAAAGTTGTAGATAATATTCTTCTGTATCTCATTATACCACAAATAACAGTAAAGGACATAATTACTGTCTAAATCTCATATGAAGAGATGTACTGGCCCTTGTTTTCTATAAGACAGAGGGAGAATACACTGTGACTTACCTTGGAGCAATATTATACTCTCTGGGTTTTTTTCTGCTCTTCAACTAGGGATATTCCTGGTTACCAACTTCATCAAAGAATAGGTACTATTTCTTCAGTATTTGACCATTACTCCATTTTTGTTCAGTATTATTTAAGAGCCATTCCCTTTAGTAACCCACTTATGCACATTCATGCTGTACAGTTTGTTTAGAAATGTTTTGATTAAAAAGTCTTTTGATCAAAGAATAAATAAAGTTTGGGGAGGGAATGAAGCACAAAAAATACTGAACTATAAAGTGTAGGTAAAAATGAAAAGAAATTTATCTCTCTTACCATTATGGCATGATCTATGTTGGTAAAATTACTTTGGAAAACTGTTCGTTAAAACCTACTAAACCTGGCATATACATAGTCTATGTACATTACATATGTGCAGCAAAAAACGTGCAAGAATGTTTATGGAAGAATTTTCTGTAATAGTTTCAAACTATAAACTACCCAAATGTCATTCCTTGGTAAAATGGATAATTATAATGTAATATATTCACATTTTCATTTGTTGGAATACTACACAATGACAAAACAAATTATTGCAACAAATAAAACATAAATAAATCTCACTAGCATAATTTTAAGTGAAAGAAACTAGGTGTCAAAGTGAACATTTGGTATAATTCCACTTAAATTTAATTCAAGATTAGTCAAAACTAATCTATGATGATAGAAATCATAGAGTAGTTGGCATTGGGATGATCCATAGTAATATTTCTGGAATTCCACTCATGTTCTTTATCTTGACCTAAGTGGGAATTACATAGCTGTGGTCATTTTGAAACACATTTATTTGATTTCTAAACTTTCTGTATATAGATCATACTTCAATTAAGATATGGTCCCCTTTGAAATGTGGCAGTTCTACTTGGCCATTAATTTTGTTTGGGGTTTTTGTTTTTTCAGAGTGTGAGAAAAAAAGGAACAAGATAAAAAATTTAGGTAAAATGAAATTCTCTGGTTGGTTATTCGGTTGCAGAAGATTTATAAAATGGTTTAGGGACTTACAGTGCTGAATTTGAGTGTCACCTCACTCCTTACTCTAGAGTAAAACCCATAAACAGCAACATCCTTCAATGGGGCAATAAAAATATACTAATGATGAGAATTTGAGGGCTTCGTATCTGAATACTTTTAAGTTCCATGGTCAACCAAATGATATTAGCTGGAGTCTAACATTAACACTAATAGAAAGGTAAGAACAAATTCACATTGCATGATATACCTTTTATCTGATCTAGTTTTCACTGAGAGCTTCCTGAAGGCCAACACTTTGTTATTACCCATTGGTAACCACAGATTGTATACCAGCAATAATGGCCTCCTAAGAATACCAGGAAAATAAAAATATTTGCTCACTGCAGAACACAAGAAAACAGACCTCCACAGGTTAGGGCATATCAGCTGCTTTATTAAGGCCTAATTCTCCTTCCTGTGGTTTGTCTGTTCTCCTGTTCTTACTATCCCTGCTTTTCTACCTGTGGAGGTCCTGCTCTTTGATAACATAGATCATGTTTTATTGCCTTTCATTCACTCTTCTTGGGTTGTGAATGAGCTCTAACTTTAGTTTGAAATTTACTCTTAACCCATAAAAATAATGGCCACAAAACCTTACTTAAAAGTTCTGACAAACATTCTAGCAAGTTAATTTTGTGGAATTTCTGTTGCCTTAGTTTTCGCATTTCCTTTTTCTTAGCATTTCCAGGAAGGGTTGAAAATACAATGAGCCTTTTTAATTTTTTTGTAAAAACATATTAAAACTCTAAGTAACAGAAAATTCTGTATAATAACTATCTAAAACAAAGTCAGCTATATATCTGGACACTGAAAAGTTTTAAGTGACTTCATCCTGCAAAATCCATTTAACTAATCCATTGGCACTTTATTTCCATAGTGGGGCAGAAATGACCTCAATGAGAACTTACTCCTCTTTTCAGTCTCTCAGTTCCCCTAGGACTCTATCAATAAAAATCAAATGATCAGGACTTCTCTTTAATCTGCTTTTTTTTTTGTATAAATTTATTTATTTATCTTTGGCTGCACTGGGTCTTCGATGCTGCCCACAGGCTTTCTCTAGTTGCGGTGAGTGGGGGAGCTACTAGTCGTTGTGATGTGTGGGCTTATTGCAGTGGCTTCTCTTGTTGCAGAGCATGGGCTCTAGGCACGCAGGCTTCAGTAGTTGTGGCACATGGGCTCAGTAGTTGTGGCTCACGGGCTCTAGAGTGCAGGCTCAGTAGTCGTGGTGCACGGGTTTAGTTGCTCCATGGCATGTGGGATCTTCCCGGACCAGAGCTCAAACCCACGTCCCCTGCATTGGCAGGTGGATTCTTAACCACTGTGCCACCAGGGAAGTCCTTTCATCTTAATATTTGAGGAACCATGATCTCCTTTCTCCCCAGTCCCAGCAACAGTGCTGTGTCTTTGACTGGTTTTCTTTACTTCTGTATATGTTATAAGGGAACAATTACCTATCTAGCCTATTTCTGACCAAGGCTGCATCGTCATTCACACTGTCTTTCTCAAATTAGTGGGAGAGGAATTCAATATCTTTGTCTATAATTCCTTCCTGTATCTTTTTTCATTTCTCTTGTATTTGGGAAGACAGAAAGTCTCTTTTTATCTCCATTGAATCCTCCAGTGTCCTCCCTGTCCCTCAGCCCTCCGCTCCTTTCCTTAGTACTTCACTGTAGAAAAGATGCCATATGATTTATCTATTATAAAAGTACCATTAACTGATGTCACATCGTAATTTTTACTTGTGCACACAACACATATGAGGATCTGATATTAAAAGCAACCAGTGGTAAATAAATTTTTCCTAAAACTTAGATATTTCACCATATAAATGAACAAGTTAGAATTATATTCAGAATGCATATAGTAATACCTCTGTTGTTATATTTAACCCTAGTAGATATTAAAATGGCTTGTTATTAGGGCAAATATTAATGAAAGAGGAAGACAAAATAACATTCTTATCTATTCAATATGGAAAATGGTTGAACAGTATTTTTTCTTCTAAGAATGTTTTAGCCCATGGAATTACTACCTTTATTGAGATAAAAATATCATTCCTTTTGTCCATTCTTTTTTTTTTTTTTTTTTTTTTGGTGGTACGCGGGCCTCTCACTGCTGTGGCCTCTCCCTTTGCGGAGCACAGGCTCCGGACGCGCAGGCTCAGCGACCATGGTTCACGGACCCAGCCACTCCATGGCATGTGGGATCTTCCCGGACCGGGGCACGAACCCGTGTCTCCTGCATCCGCAGGCGGATTCTCAACCACTGCGCCACCAGGGAAGCCCCCTTTTGTCCATTCTGTAAGAAATTTCTTTATAGAACTTACATTTTCTTGATATTAATTATATAAATTAAATGCCAGACTATAAAGTAAATACCATTCAGTGACTTACAAACTATTTCATTTCAATATCTTTGTAGTTTGGACTCTAACTATCACTAGCAGTCCACAATTAAAGATAAAATGTATTTTCAGATGGCAATCATGCAAACAGGACTGCTGCTTTATTGAGAAAAAGTGTCAGTTTCATAGTTTCAGCAGGAGCCCTTCAAGCATCACTGAGACCCAAATACCCATCTCTATCTGTCCAGGACTCCAAATTAGGAGCTAGTGATGAGAGAAGCAGAGAGAATGGATTCAGGAGAGTGCACCACATCCAGTTTCCAGGAAAAGCAGTAACAATGGTACAACCTGCAGTTTTAGTCTCTCCTAGTGACAATGGTTTCCTCAGTGGACTGGTTTTGTGATATGACTTTTGTGTTTCTGTACTTTTGTCTATTTTCTGAGCTTGCCCATCAAACCATCTGTTGAGTGATTTTTAAAATGTCCTTTCAGTAAATTCCTTTTTTACTTAAATCAAAAATAATATATCTTAATCATTTGCAAATTAAAGCACTTAGTGCAGTTGTTAACCACAGCCCTCATATATCTATAGATGATTAGACCAGAAAAGCTAAACCTGTAATGAATGCCTCAGAGCAGTAGAAAATAGTTATCCTGAAAGCCCAAAAGTTAATCAGGACAAGATTATAACTCTCAGCATCTATGTGTTCACATTTACCTATATGGAAAGTATAATATTTGCAGATATTCCTACTAAAACATTTTCAAATCTATTTTGACAAGCTAGAAATATTCTCCTCCACCAATAAAACCCATGAGGGTAAAGACAGAAAAAAGTATTGAGGTGAAGAAACAAACTCTATTATTCGTGACCTGAAATAAAATCTCATGTCCCTTGACAACTAGCCTAGTGTTTTCCTACCACAGTGCACTGCCTCCCAGCTATTTTAGAGGAGAAAACTGTTTTAGTTAAATTACTGGTCTGGTGAATACTTTGGGAAGTGATCTCTGATCTCTTTCTGAAATCATGAGTATTTCTAAATCTTCAGGGAGAAGACTTGAAGTACTGAGCACTGTCTTAGAAAACAGACTTTTTATCTGTGTGAAAGATACCCCAGTGAAGAGAATGTAAAAAATAAAGGAATCAGAGGAGGGAGGACAACTACAAAAGATAGGTCCACATTGGCCATGAATTATTAATGTTTTTAAGGTGAGGTGCATTAGTTTACGGGTTTTGACAGGGTTTGGATTTTTTTAAACTCTATATATTTCTGTACTTCAGAAGCTAATACTTTTGAAAATAAAAAACTTTCATTTTAGCCACCAATACTACTTAAACATTACTTAAACACTGTTTAAAAATTGAATAACTAATATTTAAGACCCTAATGATCATGTGTAGAAAAGTGAAATAAAATTATATCAGTAAATCCACACCTTAAATTTGGGGGACTAATTAAATAATATATGTAATCTTTTGTTAACCAACACCATATGCTTCTACAGTAATTTAAATTATAGAACTGAATAGCTAGACTGTTCCTTGAAAAGCAGTGTTGTCTTTCTTAAGAAGTTTACTAAATAATTAGTCTATTATTTCTTAAGAAACAGCAGTAACCCAAAACAAGCACTTAAAATAATTTGCCTGTTAATTTCCACCATTTTCCAGAATGCTCAGAAATCAATAAATTTAAAATGTGACTTTTTCAGGGTTGTGAAAAGAAAATATATTTATTGGAATATATGAATTCAGAATGAGTTAGTCATCTTAGAAAGAAGTAGATCCAAACAAATAAGGCTGACTCTTCCCACCAAAAGCAAGGCTCATTCAGACAACAGTCTATAAAGGTGCCCAGAAGAGTGTGTCTGAACATTTATTTAGTTCCATAACTCAACTCACAGTGTAACATTACTTGAAGGTGATCTTCTAATAAATAAATGAACAAGAGATACCTTATATATGATTTCATAATGTATTATGGGTGTAAGTATATGTTTTGCTAGAATTATTTTTACTAAGCAGAACGTTCTATTCCTTGAACTTGTTGGAAATTGAATCTATGACTTTATTTGATAGAAAACCCTGAAAAAACATTTTTTATTCCTTTATGTCTGCTGTATGGAGAAATCATGTTAGTAATACATAAGGAGCAGATAGTATGTTATGTTAACAGAGGGCACTTGCAATTTTCTGTTTTATTTTATTTTTACATGAACATCTGGGTGTTTCCTTTTCAAGCTTTGCCTTCTGTAGGGAGTGAGAATGGGACTGTCTTAGAATCCTGGTGCTAAGGAACAAGACTAAATGTGGTATTTACAATTTGAAGAAGAAAGATTTGTAACGTGTACCATAAAGTGAGTGTGTGAGCCATCAAGACATTTTGTTGCAATGTCAAACAGTGATTTTTATCAAGAAATAATTTGATTTGGTCTCTGTTTACCTTTATATTTTCCTGACTAGACATCAAACACACACACACACACACACACACACACACACACACACAATGCTACAGCATATAAAATTATATTCAATTTCTCTAACATATCATGTTTTCTATTACTTCCAGGCATTCAGGCATGTTATTTCCTATGTTTATGTATTTTTATGACTTATTCCATCTGGCTACTTACTATTCATTCTTCAGGGCTCATTTGAAGTCATTTATTTGCACTAGGAAGCTTCCATAACTGCCGAGATTTCTCCATCCCCCATCTCAGTGGTTTAGTTAAATGCCTTTTCTATATGCACCTATTCCCTATATTGTCTATATCAGGTCCATTTATTGACAACGTTAAACTTGCCTGTGTACTTACCTGTATCTTTGTCTAAATTATAATTGCTCAGGAACTGTGTAGGTCATGTTTGCCTTATATTTAGAGTATCTAGCATGGTGTTTGGCACATAGAACATTCTCAGTAAATTATTGCTAAGCACATTTTTTAAAGTGGTCCTGGGAAAGAAGCCCTGTGTATGAGACTTCTCCTGGATGTTTCCAAGTTACCTTCAAAACACCAATTAAGTTAGAATCAGGAAAGGACCTTCAAGATGGCGGAGGACTAAGACATGAAGATCAGCTTCCTCCCCACAAATACATCAAAAATACATCTACTTGTGGAACAGTCTTACAGAACACCTACTGAATGCTGGCTGAAGACCTCAGACTTCCCAAAAGGCAAGAAAATCCCCACATACCTGGGTAGGGCAAAAGAAAAAACAAAACTCAGAGACAAAAGAGAAAGGATGGGACCTGCACCTCGAGGAGGGGGCTGTGAAGGGGGAAAAGTTTCCACACACTGGGAAGCCCCTTCACTGGCAGAGATGGGGGTGGCGGAGGGGAAGCTTTGGAGCCACGAAGGAGAGTGCAGCAACAGGGGTGCAGAGGGCAAAGTGGAGAGTTTCCCACACAGAGGATTGGTGCCTCCCAGCACTCACTACACTGAGAGGCTTGTCTGCTCAGCTGCCGGGGCAGGTGGGGGCTGGGAGCTGAGGCTCAGACTCCGGAGGTCAGATACCAGGGAGAGGACTGGGGTTGGCTGCTTGAACACATCCTGAAGGGAACTCGTGTGTCACAGCTAGCCGGGAGGGAGTCCGGGAAAAAGTCTGGAACTGCCCAAGAGGCAAGAGACCATTGTTTCAGGGTGTACAAGGAGAGGACATTCAGAGCACTGCCTAAATTAGCTCCAGAGATGGGCACATGCTGCGGCTATCAGCATGGACACCAGAGATGGACATGAAATGCTAAGATTGCTGCTGCAGCCACCAAGAAGCATGTGTACAAAAACAGGTCACTAACCACACCTCCCCTCCCAGGAGCCTGTGCAGCCCACCACAGCCAGGGGCCTGTGATCCTGAGAAAACTTCCTCAGGAGAACACACAGAGCACTTCAGGCTGTTGCAACATCACGCTGGCCTCTGCCACCTCAGGCTCTCCCCACATTCCGTACCCCTCCCTCCCCCCAGCCTGAGTGAGCCAGAGACCCCTACTCAGCTGCTACTTTCACCCCATCCTATCGGTGGGGAACAGATGCCCTCAGGCGACCTACAAACAGAGGCAGGGCCGATCCAAAGCTGAACCCCAGGAGCTGTGCGAACAAAGAAGAGAAAGGGAAATTTCTCCCAGCAGCCTCAGGAGCAGTGGATTAAATCTCCACAATCAACTTGATGTACCCTGCATCTGTGGAATACCTGAACAGACAATGAATCACCCCAAAATTGAGGCGGTGGACTTTGGGAGCAACTGTAGACTTGAGGTTTGCTTTCTGCATCTAATTTGTTTCTAGTTTTATGTTTATCTTAATTTAATATTTACAGCTTATTATCATTGGTAGATTGTTTATTGATTTGGTTACTCTTTTTTTTGATATATTTTTTTTCCTTTTTCTCATATGTGAGTGTGTATGTGCATACCTCTTTGTGTGCTTTTGTCTGTATAGCTTTGCTTTTACCATTTGTCATAGGGTTCTGTAGGTCTGAATTTTTTTGTTTCTTTGTTTTTAGTATAGTTTTAGTGCTGTTATAATTGGTGGATTTCTTTGTTGGTTTGGTTCCTCTTTCTTTCATTTTTTTTTCATTTTTAATATTTTTAATTTTTTATTTAAATAAATTTATTATTATTTTTTTTTATTCTTCCCTTTCTTCTGAGCCATGAGGCTGTCAGGGTCTTGGTGCTCTGGCCAAGTGTCAGGCCTATGCCTCTGAGGTGGGAGAGCTGAGTTCAGGACATTGGTCCACCAGAGACCTCCCAGCTCCAAGTAATACCAAACAGTGAAAGCTCTCCCAGAGATCTCCATCTCAATGCTAAGACCCAGCTCCACTCAACCACCAGGAAGCTACAGTGCTGGACACCCATACCAAACAACTAGCAAGACAGAAACACAACACCACCCCATTAGCAGAGAGGCTGCCTAAAATCATACTAAGTTCACAGACACCCCCAAACACATCACTGGACACGGTCCTGCCCACCAGAAAGAAAACATTCAGCCTCATTCACCAGAACACATGAACTGGTCCCCTCCACCAGGAAACCTACACAGCCCACTGAACCAACATTACCACTGGGGGGCAGACACCAAACACAATAGGAGCTACAAACCCACAGCCTGAAAAAAAGGAGACTGCAAATGCAGTAACTTACACAAAATGAGAAGACAGAGAAATACACAGCAGATGAAGGAGCAAGGTAAAAACCCACGAGACAAAACAAATGAAGAGGATATAGGCAGTCTATCTGAAAAAGAATTCAGAATAATGATAGTAAAGATGACCCAAAATCTTGGAAATGGAATGGAGGAAATACAAGAAATGTATAACAAGGACCTAAAAGAACTAATGAGCAAACAAACAATGATGAACAACACAATAAATGAAATTTAAAATTCTCTAGAAGGAATCAGTAGCAGAATAACTAAGGCAAAAGAACAGATAAGTGACGTGGAAGATGAAATCGTGGAAATAACTACCACAGAGCAGAATAAAGAAAAAAGAATGAAAATAATTGAGGACAGTCTCAGAGACCTCTGAGACAATATTGAACTCACCAACATTCAAATTATAGGGGTCTCAGAAGAAGAAGAGGAGAAGAAAGGGACTGAGAAAATATTTGAAGAGATTATAGTTGAAAACTTCCCTAATATGGGAGAGGAAACAGTCAATCAAGTCCAGGAAGCACAGAAAGTCCCATACAGGATAAATCCAAGGAGAAACACTCCAAGACACATATTAATCAAACTATCAAAAATTAAATGCAAAGAAAAAATATTAAAAGCAGCAAGGGAAAAGCAACAAATAACATACAAAGGAATCCCCATAAGGTTAACAGCTGATTTCTTAGCAGAAACTGTATAAGCCAGGAGGGTGGGGCAGGACATATTTAAAGTGATGAAAGGGAAGGACCTACAACCAAGATTACTCTACCCAGCAAGGATCTCATTCAGATTCAACAGAGAAATTAAAACCTTACAGACAAGAAAAAGCTAAGAGAATTCAGCACCAACAAACCAGCTTTACAACAAATGCTAAAGGAACTTCTCTAGGCAGGACACACAAGAGAATGAAAAGATATACAATAACAAACTGAAAACAATTAAGAAAATGGTAATAGGAACATACATATCAATAATTACCTTAAATGTAAATGTATTAAATGCTCCAACAAAAAGCCACAGACTAGCTGAATGGATACAAAAACAAGAACCATATATGTGTTGTCTACAAGTGACCCACTTCAGACTTAGGGACACACACAGACTGAAAGTGAGGGGATGGAAAAAGATTCCATGCAAATGGAAATTAGAAGAAAGGTGGAGTAGCAATTCTCATATCAGACAAAATAGACTTTAAAATAAAGACTATTACAAGAGACAAAGAAGAACACTACATAATGACCAAGGGATCAATCAAAGAAGAAAATATAACAATTGTAAATATTTCTGCACCCAACATAGGGGCACCTCAATACATCAGGCAAATGCTAACAGCCATAAAAGGGGAAATCAACACTAACACAATCATAGTCGGGGACTTTAACACCCCACTTTCACCAATGGACAGATCATCCAAAACGCAAATAAATAAGGAAACACAAGCTTTAAATGACACATTAAACAAGGTGGACTTAATTGATATAGGACATTCCATACAAAACAACAGAATACACTTTCTTCTCAAGTGTTCATGGAACATTCTCCATGTTATGTCATATCTTGAGTCACAAATGAAGCCCTGGTAAACTTAACAAAATTGAAATCATTTCAAGTATCATTTCTGACCACAACGCTATGAGACTAGATATCAATCACAGGAAAAAAACTGTAAAAAATACAGACACATGGAGGCTAAACAACACACTACCAAATGACCAAGAGATCACTGAAGAAATCAGAGAGGAAATCAAAAAATACCTAGAAACGAACGACAATGAAAACAAGACCACCCAAAACGTATGTGATGCAGCAAAAGCAGTTGTAAGAGGGAAGTTTATAGCACTACAATCCTACCTCAAGATACAAGAAACATCACAAATAAACAACCTAACTTTACATCTAAAGCAATTAGAGAAAGAAGAACAAAAAAAAAAAAAAAAAAAGAAAGTTAGTGAAAGGAAAGAAATCATAAAGATCAGATCAGAAATAAATGAAAAAGAAATGAAGGAAACAATAGCAAAGATCAATAAAACTAAAAGCTGGTTCTTTGAGAAGATAAACAAAATTGATAACCATTAGTCAGACTCATCAAGAAAAAAAGGGAGAATACTCAACTCAACAAAATTAGTAATGAAAATTGAGAAGTAAAAACTGGCATTGCGGAAATACAAAGGATCATGAGAGATTACTACAAGCAACTGTAGGCCAATAAAATGGACAACCTGGAAGAAGTAGACAAACTCTTAGGAAAACACAATCTCCCAAACTGAACCAGTAAGAAATAGAAAATATAAACACACCAATCACAAGCACTGAAATTGAAGCTGTGATTAAAAATCTTCCAACAAACGAAAGCCCAGGACCAGATGGCTTCACAGGCAAATTCTATCATTTAGAGATGAGCTAACACCTATCCTTCTCAAACTTTTCCAAAATATAGCAGAGGGACGAACACTCCCAAGCACTTTCTACAAGGCCACCATCACCCTGATACCAAAACCAGACAAAAATGTCACAAATAAACAAAACTACAGGCCAATATCACTGATGAACATAGATGCAAAAATCCTTCACAAGATAATAGCAAACAGAATCCAGCAGCACATTAAAAGGATCATACATACACCATGATCAAGTGGGGTTTACCCCAGGGATGCAAGGATTCTTCAATATATGCAAATCAATCAATATGATACACCATGTTAACAAATTGAAGGAGAAAAACCATATGATCATCTCAATAGATGCAGAAAAACTTTTGACAAAATTCAGTACCCATTTATGATAAAAACCCTGCAGAAAGTAGGCATAGAGGGAACTTACCTCAACATAATAAAGGCCATATATGACAAGCCTACAGGCAACATTGTTCTCAATGGTGAAAAACTGAAACCATTTCCACTAAAATCAGGAAAGAGACAAGGTTGCACACTCACACCACTATTATTCAACATAGTTGTGGACGTTTTAGCCTTCAGCAATCAGGGATGAAAAAGAAATAAAAGGAATCCAAATCAGAAAGGAAGTAAAACTGTCATTGTTTGCAGATGACATGATACTATACATAGAAAATCCTAAAGATGCTACCAGAAAACTACTAGAGCTAATCAATGAATTTGGTAAAGTAGCAGGATACAAAATTAATGCACAGAAATCTCTGGCATTCCTATACACTAATGATAAAAAAATCGGAAAGAGAAATTAAGGAAACACTCCCATTTACCACTGCATCAAAAAGAATAAAATACCTAGGAATAAACATATCTAAGGAGACAAAAGACTCATATGCAGAAAACTATAAGACCCTGATGAAAGAACTTAAAGATGATACCAACAGATGGAGAGATATACCATGTTCTTGGACTGGAAGAATCAACATTGTGAAAATGACTATACTACCCAAAGCAATCTACAGATTCAGTGCAATCCCTATCAAACTACCAATGGCATTTTTCACAGAACTAGAACAAGAAATTTCACAATTTGTATGGAAACACAAAAGAACCCAAATAGCCAAAGCAATCTTGAGAAAGAAAAACAGAGCTGGAGGAATCAGGCTCCTGGACCTCATACTATAACAAAGCTACAGTAATCAAGACAGTATGGTACTGGCACAAAAACAGAAATATAGGTCAATGGAACAGGATAGAAAGCCCAGAGATAGACCCACACACATTTGGTCACCTTATCTATGATAAAGGAGGCAAGAATATACAATGGAGAAAAGACAGGCTTTTCTGTAAGTAATGCTGGGAAAACCAGACATCTACATGTAAAAGAATGAAATTATAACAGTCCCTAACACCATACACAAAAAGAAACTCCAAATGGATTAAAGACCTAAATGTAAGGCCAGACACTATCAAACTCTTAGAGGAATACATAGGTAGAACACTCTATGACATAAATCTCAGCAGGATCCTTTTGACCCACCTCCTAGAGAAATGGAAATAAAAACAAAAATAAACAAATGGGACCTAAGGAAACTTAAAAGCTTTTGCACAGCAAAGGAAACCATAAGCAAGATGAAAAGACAACCCTCAGAATGGGAGAAAATATTTGCAAACGAAGCAACTGACAAAGGATTAATCTTCAAAATATACATGCAGCTTAGTATCAAAAAAGCAAACAACCCAATCCAAAAATGGGCAGAAGACATAGATAGATATTTCTCCAAAGAAGATATACAGATTGCCAACAACCACATGAAAGAATGCTCAACATCACTAATCAGAATTAGAATCACTAATTAGAGAAATGCAAATCAAAACTACAATGACGTATCACCTGACACCGGTCAGAATGGCCATCATTAAAAAATCTACAAATAATAAATGCTGGAGAGGGTGTGCAGAAAAGGGAACCCTCTTGCACTTTTGGTGGGAATGTAAATTGATACAGCCACTATGGAGAACAGTATGGGGGGGTCCTTAAAAAACTAAAACTAGAACTACCATATGACCCAGCAATCCCCACTACTGTGCATATACCCTGAGAAAACCGTAATTCAAAAAGAGTCGTACCACAGTGTTCAGTGCAGCACTATTTACAATAGCCAGGACATCAAAGCAACCTGTGTCCATCGACACATGAATGGATAAAGAAGATGTGGCACATATATACAACGGAATATTACTCAACCATAAAAAGAAATGATATTGAGTTATTTGTAGTGAGATGGATGGACCTAGAGACTGCCATACAGAATGAAGTAAGTCCAAAAGAGAAAAACAAATACCGTATGCTAACACATATATATGAAATCTAAAACAAACAAACAAAAAATGGTTCTGAAGTACCTAGGGGCAGGACAGGAATAAAGTCACAGATATAGAGAATGGACTTGACATGAGGAGGGGAAGGGGTAAGCTGGGAAGAAGTGAGAGATGGCATGGACATATATACACTACCAAATGTAAAATGGATAGCTAATTGGAAGCACCTGCATAGCACAGGGAGATGAGCTTCGTCCTTTGTGTCCACCTAGAGGGGTGGGGTAGGGAAGGTGAGAGGGAGACACAAGAGGGAGGAGATATGGGGATATATGTATATGTGTAGCTGATTCACTTTGTTACACAGCAGAAAATAACACACCATTGTAAAGCAATTATACTCCATTAAAGATGTTAAAAAATAATAAAATAAAATTTATTCTAAAAAAAGATAATAATTTTTTAAAAAATTAAGTGGTCCTTATTTCCACAGTCAAAAACACATCATAGTTAATGACAGACATTTTCTGAAATGTCACACGTGAACCACAGAAATTGGAAGAAACAATGTTTAGTTCTGAGTTTTAAGAAGAGTATCCTTAGGATAAGTCTGAACAGTGGACAAGTTATTAATTCAAAGGGTTGAGAAAGAAGATTATATTTTTGCTGTGTGTTCATGCAGTGTTACTGATTGGAAAACTAAAATTATCATGGATCTCAGCCCTGAGATTCCAAATTCCCTGTAACCTGAAGACATATCCCAGATTTAAGAAGGAAAATGTTAATAAAACAGCATTAGTTGAGTATCATGTTACTCAATGCGGTGAGCATTGACTCACTCACCTAATTTAATTACCTCACTCCAACCAGGAAAAGAAGGCTCAGTGAAGAACAGAAACTCACCAAAAGCCTCAGAGCTCCACGATTCAAACTAAGTTCTTCTAAATCAATAATATTGATATGTTGTCCCCAAGGCAAAAACATAATATGCTGAATTTTTCATGGTTGACCATATATTATAGAGAGATAATTATCAGACTCTAAGTTATTTTCATTAAGTATTTCTATTCTTTCTCATGTGTCCGTAACACTTGACCAACTGTTTTCTTCAACTCTTTCCCCCCAAACTTCCAACAACACTGATACCTGTTTAGGTATTTATGACATGTAATGAAGCTTGAGCAACATTACCAAGCATTTGCCCTGAAAGGAAAGTCTGTCCCTGTTGTTTCTTCTTCATTTGTAAAATCTCTATCAGGGTCTTACATGTAAAATCTAGTCTCTGGTTTTAAACTACTATTAATATTTTCGTAAGTGATCAGTGCCAGGGTGGCCTTATGAAAAACTAAACAGACATTTTAAAATAACGCTATGTTGCAAGAGAACACTTCCTCTGTCATTTTATTTTTTACCTCCTTGTGTTCTTCTCAATGCTACTTTTGTATCAAACCCTAATAGAATCAAGTTATTTCTCACTTTCTTTCCCTTTTGTCTTTCATTCTTTGTCTCTAGCAAATGTAGACTATGACTGAGCTGACACCCGTGCCTTATTGTTTTTCAAAAAAGTCTCAGACCATCACAATCACAGTTGACACATATTTAAGCTATCAATATTAATTTAAACAAACAATTGAAGATATATTTCTCTGATACTAGAACATATTATTTCACTTAATCAAAATCTTCAAAATTCTCTAAGGCATAGGAATGAAAGTGTGATACAGCTGTCTTGATTCTCAGATATTTAAGCTACAATCTGGGCAAATTAAAATCTTAATAGGGCTTCCCTGGTGGCCCAGTCGTTGAGAATCCACCTGTGGATTCAGGGGACACGGGATCGTGCCCCGGTCCAGGAAGATCCCACGTGCCACGCAGCGGCTGGGCCCGTGAGCCATGGCCGCTGGGCCTGTGCGTCCGGAGCCTGTGCTCCGCAATGGGAGAGGCCACAGCAGTGAGAGGCCTGCGTACCACCAAAAAAAAAAAAAAATCTTAATAAATAATTTAACTGACTGAACTTGTATTCTCCTAGCCAGCTTTGTATGTTTTTATGCTTGTGACTGTTTGAAAACTCATGGATCTTACCCGCCAATGGAAGTGCTTTTTTTAAAAAATAGATTTTCACAGAAAACTAAAAACATTCTTCATGGCAATTGTTTAGTAACTTTAATGAAGATTGAGGCTTTATGGAAAAGTATCACATACAATTAGGTCTTTGAATATGAAGCATATCTCTTTTAAACAGCCCATTAAAAAAAAATCTGTTCTGCCAATTTGTGCATTTTAATTGAAGAGTTTAAATCACTCATATTTCTTGTAATTTCTGAAAAGAGAAGACTTAGTTCTGCCATTTTACTATTGTTTTTCTATATATCTTAATGTCCTTTTCCTTATTTCCTCCATTGCTGCCTTATTTTTTGACAAATAGATTTTAATCTACTATTTTGATCCCCTTGCTATTTATTTTATTATATATTTTCAAGAATTGTTTTCTTAGTGATTTCCCTATGGAATACAATTACCATCTTAATTTACAATTATCTAGTTAAAATTAACACCAAACTAATTTCAATAGCATATAAATTCTTTGCTCCTATACAGCTCCATATCCCACCTTCCTTTATGCTGATATGATCACAAATTACATATTTATACATTTTTTATACATTTTGTGTTCATAAACATAGATCTGTATTTATTACCTTATGCAGTTGTCTTTTAAATCAGATATAAAAAATTTACACATAAAAATGAGTTATACTGTCTTTTATGTTTACCTATTATCTATTTACCTTTTTACATTTCTTGGTGTTATTTCTTCATGTAGATTCAAGATACTCTTGTTGTATTTTATTTCATTTTTAAGGATTCCTTTTATTATTTTGTGTAGGGCAGGTAGGGTAGCAATGAACTCGCTCAGTTTTGGTTTATTTAGAAATGTCTTGATGTCTCTTTTATTTTTGAAGGAGAGTTCTGACAGATACAGAATCCTTGGTTGACAGTTGTTTTCTTTTCAAAACTCTGAAAGTGACATCCCACTGCCTTCTGGCCTTCAGTTGATCAGATTCTCTGATGATTAATCAGATGGTAATGTTACTGAGGATCATTTTTATGTCTGAAATGATGATGAGACATTTCCCTCTTCCTATTTTCAAGATTCTCTCTTTGTCTTCAGTTTTTGACCGTTTGATTATGATGTGTCTCAGAGTACATCTCTTTGGGCTTATCTTATTTGAGCTTCTGGATGTATAGATGACAGTATCTTCTCCAAATTTGTAGTTTTCAGGCACTATTTTTTCAAATATTTTTCCTTTTGTATCTTCTCTCCTTGACGACTCCTATTATTTGTATGTTGGGTACTTAATGGCATCCCACAGATCTTTGATGCTCTGTTCATTTTTCTTTCATTCTGCTCCTCAGATTGGATAACCACAACTGACCAATTTTCAAGTTCACTGATTCTTTCTTCTGCCAGTTCAAATCAGTTTCTGAGTTCCTCTAGTTAATATTTCATTTTAGTTGTTGCACTTTTCAGCTCCAGAATTTCTGTCTTTATAGTTTCTATCTCTTTATTGATATTCTCTATTTGATAAGAAATCATTTCTGAATTTTCTTACTTCCTTGAGCATATTTATAACAACTCATTTAAAGTTTTTGTTTAATGAGTTCAATATCTGGGTTTCTACAGAGTCAATTTCTATTGATTCCCTATTTTTTCCATGTACATAGTCCATATTGTGTTATTACTTTGAATGTCTCATACATTTCATTGGGGGACAAAATAAATAAAGTAGCAATGGATTACAAAATAAAATATATATTAATACACATGAGTACATACTGAAATATATCTCTCTAAATGCTTATATTAAAAAAAAATGATTTCACAATAACCTAATTTTTTACTCTTATAAATTAGAAAACAAATAAATCAAACCCAAGACAAGCAGAAGAAAGGAAATTATTTATATTAGAGGTAAAATAAATGAAAAGGAATAGAGAAAAACCAACAAAACCAAAGGTGAAATTACAGATTAATTTGAGAAGACTTGATATCTTATTATCATCTGCAATCCATGAAACCATTATATATTTCTTTTTGCTTAGGTCTTTGATTCATATGTGTATTCTAATTTTCAACATCTTAAATTACACATATTTTGTTTGATTTATACCTAGATATTTTATGTCTTTTAAAGCTATAGTAAATAATGTTTAAATTTTTTTCAATTTCCAATTTTTTATTACTAATATAAAAAGTACTTTTGTATATTAACCCTGTATCCTACTAACTTGATAAACTATTACTTCTAGTAGTTCTATTGTGTATTTATTGAGATTCTTTTCTGTAGAAAGCACTGTCATTATGAATACAGATGTTTTTATTATTTGACTTTGTCTTGATATTATGATGGGAACAATGAACTTTCCAGCTTTCTGCACCTTAAGTGGCAATGAAGTCCTTATTTTCATAGCTTTTGATATGGTCTTTATTTTTTTTTTTAAGTTTATTAGAACCCAGCAGAAGGCTAGGGCAAATTTATCCTTCTATATCTATTAGCTTCAAAATGAAAATCAAAAGGGATTATTGCAGGGATTCCATGTACTGTTCTGTGCCCCACTTCCAAAAAGGATTAATGGGGCTTCCCTGGTGGCGCAGTGGTTGAGAGTCCGCCTGCCGATGCAGGGGACATGGTTTGTGCACCGGTCCGGGAAGATCCCACATGCCGCGGAGCAGCTAGGCCCATGAGCCATGGCTGCTGAGCCTGCACATCCAGAGCCTGTGCTCCTCAACGGGAGAGGCCACAACAGTGAGAGGTCCGTGTACCACAAAAAACAAACAAACAAACAAACAAACAAAATATTAGTGGTAGATTCTTTTCCCTTTGAATTTCCTTCCCCAAAGAAGCCTTTCACACAAGATACGCAAAAATATACTCACTGAATAGAGTCAAAAGCTCTCTTGAAGAGAATAGTAGTAAGACGTGTGTTTCTAGAGACAGAAGATTTGAAGACAGCAGTAATCTCTGCTGACAGCAAATGAGAAGGGCCCTACCAATAAAACAGTGACATTAGACAGGAAAAGACAGATCCAAACAAAGGAAATCTCAGTGCCTGGGTTGTAAGAAGATAATAAATTAAGGCAACATATGTGTGGTCTAGGAAGTAGAATTAGAGTGCTGGGGAAATAGAAACATACAATCGCTTTCTTAATTCTGTACCTTTTACATGGCTCTTCCTCAGGGTAGGTAATATGTAAAGAAAGGAGTGTGTATATGTGATGGAAAACCTGGTTAATAAGAGAAAACCTAATCCAAGAACAGGGCCAGCTATATGGGCATGCACCTGTACAGTCACTCAGGGCTCTGTGATCAGATTAATGCTCTTCTGTCACTTTCTGAAATTCTTATTAATTTTTAAATGAAGGAATCTTGCATTTTCATTTTATACTGGGCCCTACAAATTATCTGGACAATCTTGTACAGGACATATCAAGAGATATCAGTTTATACCTGTGAATACTAAATCAATTACTTTCACTTTTACCAACCTGAGGACTCGATAAAAAGTTCTGAGCAGTGTCTGGCGATTTTCTATACAATGGAAGAAATAGAGGTTATACTAAGGGAGTGTAGGGAATTGCTATATAGTTTTTTTTTTTTTTCATATTAAGTTGCAGATGCCATTCTGCAGACAATTAGACTTAGCTATGTTCAACTTTAGGGACCGCCTTTCTCCTTTTTCTACTTCTTCTGCCATTATTTCATGCAATAAACATTTGCACTGGGCATTCCCAAAAGTAGGCATTTTTTTAATCTATACACCTGCATGTTCTTTCACTGAACACCCACAGGATCAAATGGCCTGATGTAGAATATGCCAGCTGATTATCAAGTTGATGCCATTTGAGGTTTTACTCGGTTAATAAGCTATTTTCCTCAAGATCAGAATTTAAGAAATATTCTATAGTCACTCTGAAGATATGTGGCATTCAGCATATCACTTTCAAGTTCTCAACACTTCAATTTTCTGAGGACCTAATACTGCAACACAATTGAGAGGTTAAAATAAACTTCCCAGAAACGTCTTCAACAACTGGCACTCTGTTTATAAAACATGGCACTTTTAATTAGCTGGCACTGTATATTAAAGCAAGTCAAACTGTTTATTAAAGCAAGTCAAATTAAGCCTACTGAGAAGGATTGGGGAGGAAGCAATCATCACACTAATCACACTACAGTGGGAGGAGCAGTAGTATAGGTGTTATGCTAACTGTGATTTAAATCCTTCCCCATCACCACTACCACAGGGTACCTCCATTTCTTGTCTGTAAAACAAGGGAAAATGCACAAATGAAACAACACCTGTATTAAAAATATTAATCCCCTTATCCTTAATAGGATGCCTAAAGATTTTATGTATTTGCATAGCCATCATCACTGCTATACCTGAATATTATTTGTCAGGCCTTTCATTCTTCCTATACTTCATTTTACTATTTTTTAATGCATTAAGTATTTTTCATGTTCTATTTTCTCTAATGTAAGCTACTCAAATAACTTTCGGAGAATTTGGAGCAATAAAAACGAAGTGAATTAATTAGATAAGAGACCCTCAACTTTGTGGATGATACAAAATGCAATTTAGATATCTAACATTGACCTCTCTTTAGAATGAACAATTTTCAAAATCTGGAATGTTGAAATTTAGCATTAAATAATTACAGCAAGGTAAAATGGTGTTAAATGTGTATAAGCACTTCCATTTAATGTATGCACATATTTAAGCAGAAAGCCCCAAAGAATGCATACTTTAGATGTTTCGAGAAAAAAATATTTTTGTTCAGAAATGCTTAGCATCCCCAAATATCCAAGTAGTTATCTCCAACATATAATTTTTCTTAAAATAATTTACCTTTGAATTTGTTTGAAATTCTATAACACAGATACAGTTATGGGACTGAAATAAAAGTGTAACAAAGTAGCTCAATCATACTAAATAACAGCTTATTAAAAAAGGCATGCTCTTTTCTCACTTTCAATTAAAACCACAGTTTGATTTCCTAATTTCATTCCTGTGGCTAATATTTCCTTAGAGACAAATATCTACTATCCCCTAGGCTAATCTGCTCTTCCTCCCAACAAATTATCTGATCTCAGATGTCACTTAGTAAATATAAATATCATTTTATATATGTTTTCAAACACTACTTAGCAGTGTTTATCAAAAAATATTTGGAGTGGCATCAGGGATTCGCTTACCTTCTTCTTAGGCTGTATTTAGCATAATTAAAATAAAAGCTATGAAATAAAATGCAAAAAATAGCATCTTAGCCCTGAAATTTCATTAACTAACTTATCTTGACGAAGTTTTCTAACCTCTGTGTTTCTTATTTGTGAAAAGCAGGTTTCATTGATTAACAATCAACTATGGCCTCTATTGTTTTGGGTGTGTTGACCTGAAACAAATTAACTGCCAGATATTTTTCCAACAAAGACGGGTTTATTTGGGATCAGTACAGAATTGCATCTTGGGGTCTGCAACCATGAGAAGCCATGTGCAAGTCCCCACATAGCAAGGGAAGTAGAACACTTTCTTAGAGGAGAAAAGGAAGTTGAGAGGGCTACAGAAAACAGAGTCCAAGGCTTTTTATTGGCTGAGTCCTTGCCAGGAAAGAAGAGGAATCTTTCTTCTTCCTTTTGGGCTCTGCTATCATTGCAGGGCATGAGAGCACACCCTTCTGGTTTACCAACTCTATTTAATTCAGATTTCTGTTTATTAATTTTTCACTGGTAGGTGTTACCCCCAAAATATTAGGTGATAAAGTTTTTTAGGGAGAAATGACTGAAGGCCAATGTCACATCACAACTGCTTTTACAAATTGCAAGCTGTATGCTTCTGTGATTATAGAATACACACACACACACACACACACACACAAACACTATGCACCCATTTTACTACGGTTCATGAAAACCAAGTAAAGAAGCAAAGTACCTAAATGTCATATTCCCCTATTTTTGTTTCATTCCTTTCTGTGATTTGCAGACATTCCCTGTCTGAAAGAGTTTCCAAGGCCTGTTAATCACAGTTCAAGAGCAACAGTGGTCAGCTGCCTTTTCTACATGAGCAACTTACTCCTTTAATTGACAAGAGACCTAATGAAATAGGAAGGATGGAATACATAGTAAAGAAGACTTATGTCCTCAAATGATCACTGCTTTATGAGATAACCAATCAGATTTCAAATTCAAAACCAGAGACCTCATTTTTACCTTTATTCTTACTTGAAAATGTAGAATTTTTCTCTTTTAATGGCCCTCTTCATTTTGAAATTTCTCTTCCCTTGGACTTCACAATTGAAACCTGTCCTAATTCTACTCAATCTTTCTGAAAAACTCTTCCTTACTCCCACTCCTGAGTCAGCTCAGCATGCTCAGAGTGTACGTGTATGTACATATATGAATATATATACACATATGCATACATATATACACATATAGGTATATATACATAAACATATGCATATGTGTGTTTGTGTACATAAATATGCACTTTGAGGATGTATGATAAATATATTTAATATATATGTAGGTATATATATACATATGTGTACGTGTATATATGTGTGTGTGTGTATATATATATATATATATATATATATATATATATATAAAATCTTTCTGAGTTCTGCCCTCAGTCTTTGTCTTCTCAACTTTCACACATTCTTTAGTCCAAATTTATATTTGCAGCACCACAATCCCTACTCAGTGAGAAGGGGTTGCCTAATTGGCAACTTATCCACGAGGTGCAACAGATGTCAAAAAGTTAATATGCCACCATCTTCCCTGCACTCCTCCTCCCCCACAATCTGCTTTTTCTCCTTTGTTCAATAGTCTGACCACCTTTTACAATAGGATGTATTAAAACCTGTTAATTAATATCATTATTTTAGATACATCCCTCTCAGTAATTTGTCCTCAACCCAATCCAGTAATATTTTGCAAATATATCATGTTTCACATGGTTTCCCTTGTCCATTTCCTACCTTAATTCAACATTTTATTGCCTTTGTTGGACTATTAACATAGCCTTCTTAAGATATCTCTGGTTCCAATTTCTGTCCAAACTCCATCTCCACCAGTCAATCATTCCTCAAATTAAGTTGAAGCTATCTTTATCTGACTTGAAAATCTGAACATAGTTTTTCCATACGCACACATTCAGATGTCATTTAATGGTTCCCAATTTTTAAAAATTGTATCCATGGCTATTTATATGTGACTCAATTGTTCTTGATTCTAGATGCGCAATATACTTTAACATAACTTTCTCAATAATTGACAGGACAAGTAGAAAAATAGTAAGGATACAAATTATATTAAAAGTACTCTCAAACAAATCACCTAATTAATGTTTACAGGATAATACACCTAATAGCTGGCAAATACACATTATTTTTAAGTGCACACAGAACTTTCAACAAGGAAGTTTTTTTTTTATTACAGTCTTACATAGTATAACTTTTGACTACAAAGACATTTAATTGGCAATTAATAACAAATATAAATTTGGAATATTCACTATTTGGAGTTAAACAACACACTTCTATATATCTCATGAGTCAAAGAAACCACAAAGAAATTGAAAAGTAGTTTGAGTTGATTAATTATTATATAATCAATGTAACACATCAAATTATATGACAGTGGAAACACAACAGTTTTAAATTTGTGGAATGAATTTAAAGCACTGCTTAGTGTGGAAATTACAGCTTCAAATATCTAAGAAAAGAAGAAAATCTTTAATTCTGTTAAGTAGAAGAAAATAATACAGATAAGACTAGGAATCAATGAAATAAAAAACACATGAACAATAAAGATTACTAAGACAAAAGCTAGTTCTTTGAACCCTTACTAAGGTGATAATCTCATAACAAAGAATAGTGAGAGAGAGAGAGGAGAGACAGTGAGAGAGAAAGAAAGGAAGGAAGGAAGGAAGGAAGGAAGGAAGGAAGGAAGGAAGGAAGGAAGGAAGAAAGGAAGGAAGGAAGGAAGGAAGGAAGGAAGGAAGGAAGGAAGGAAGGAAGAAAAAGAAATTTCATTATGAAGTGAAAGTGTGTATATCAGTACAATTTTTTCAGACATTAAAAGAATATGAATATTATGAACAACTTTACATCAAATTCTACACTTAGCTATAATAAACAAAATCTTTGAGAACCAGCTTACCAAAACTGACTGAAGGTAAAATAGAAAATGTGTTTCATCCTACATCTATTCAATACAGTAAATTCATATTTAAAAACCTTCCCACAAAGTTTATTTCATTAAAAGGAAACATTATCTTCTCTAAAAGACATTTTTTAAGAAAGTTAAAAGGCAAACCATAGACTAGAAGTAATTATTTGCATTACATGTATCAGACAGAGGACTTATATCCAGAATATATGAAGAATTCTTATAACCCAATAATAAGGAAACAACACCCCAAACTTCAATAGTTACTTCACAAAAGAATAAATACAAATGGCTAATAAGCACAAGGAAAGATGCTTAATATCAATTATTATCACAAAAAATGCTAATTAAAATGACAATGAGATATTTCATTACCACAAGAATTGCTAAAAGAATAAAGACGAATATTAAATATTGTTGAGATTGCTGAGCACCTGGAACTCTGATACATCACTGATAGAAATGTAAAGTGGTGCAACTACTTTGACAAACAGTTTGCTAGTTTATTTTAAAGTTTAAGCATTCACAAAACATGTAACCCAAGGGTTCCATTCCTAGGCATTTATGCAAGCTAAAGACAAACATATGCCCGCAAAAGACGTGTAAGCAATTGCTCATAAAATCTTTACTGATAATAGCAAAAAAAACCCCAAAAAACAAAAAAAACCCTGGAAATAATTTAAATGTTCATCAAAAGGTGAATTGAAGATTTTGATATCATATTTGTGTGTGGATGATATCCTACCTTTACTTTATGCTTGCCTTTACTGATGAGCTTTCCCATTCATAATTTTCTTGATTCTAGTTGTGGCCTTTTCTGCCTAGACAAGTTCCTTTAGGATTTTTTTGTAATGCTGGTTTGGTGGTGCTGAATTCTTTTAGATTTTGCTTGCCTGTAAAACTTGATTTCTCCATCGAATCTGAATGAGAGCCTTTCTGGGTAAAGTATTCTTGGTTGTAGGTTTCTCCCTTTCATCACTTTAAATATGTTGTGCCACTCCCTTCTGGCCTGCAGAGTTTCTGCTGAAAAATCAGCTGATTACCTTATGGGGGGGGGGGTCCCTTGTATGTTATTTGTTGCTTTTCCCTTGTTGCTTTTAATACTTTTTCTTTGTCTTTAATCTTTGTCAGTTTGATTAATGTGTCTTGGCATGTTCCTCCTTGGGTTTATCCTGTTTGGGACTCTGCAATTCCTGGACTTGAGTGAGTGTTTCCTTTCTCGTGTTAGGGAAGTTTTCAGTTATAATCTCTTCAGATATTTTCTCAGACCCTTTCCCTGTCTCTTCTCCTTCTGGGACCCCTGTAATTCGAATGTTGGTGCATTTAGTGTTGTCCCAGAGGTCTCTGAGACCATCCTCATTTCTTTCCATTCTATTTTCTTTATTCTGTTCCATGACAGTGATTTCCACCATCCTGTCTTCCAGCTCACTTATCCATTCTTCTGCCTCAGTTATTCTGCTATTGATTCCTTCTAGTGTATTTTTCATTCTCATTATTGTATTGTTCATCTCTGTTTGTTTGTTCTTTAAATCTTCTGGCTTTTTATAAACTGGATGGCTCAGTGAGTCCACTCCTCTTTTCACATGATTCACTTACTTCATTTTGACAATCTTCTGGAATTAACAGCTTGGTTAGTGGACTCAGTGTATGTGTATCTTGAACTTTGTTTCAATTTTGGACTCTGCTCTTGGATTAATAAATCTGGCCAGCTGTTTAGGTGCTAGTAAGAGATAATGCCCAAATCTAATTTATCTCCTCCATAGAAAGAGAAATAAATCTTCACTGTAAATATTGTCAAAGGTAGCAAAATGGATCAGGCCAAAACTGTATAAGAAAATATTTTAAATCAAAACAAAAATCTAAGCATCAACAGGAATTTTCTTATTTATAAGACTGGAAAGCAAGGATATTAAGATTGGAGTCTTAGACTCCAATGAGGTGGGCATTTTTGAAGTCTGTTATACTGGAAGAGTCTCCTAGTTTAGTGATATATGAAACCTCTTTCTACATTAATGTGAGACTGTTGAAACAAGTGCAGGTCAGACATCACAATAGCTGTGCTAGGAAGAAACTTTAGAAGCATCATTTAGAAGCAGTTGTCTGGACAGAAGTCCCCCACATATCAAACCATATTTAGATAAGATTACCTAAGAAATTAAGATTCAGCTAGGAAGTAGGCGTAAGGAAAATTAATGAAAGAACCATATTATTTTTATTATGCCAGTGATTTTAGATGGCATATTGAGGTCATTTATGTTAATGTGAGGATTATAGGTTTGTATTTACCAAAAATATCAAAACTGTCCATTTCTGTCCATTGTATCACCAAGTGCTATTAAAGAGAGAATTTCACGTATGCAACCTTAGAAAGAAAATTTAAAACTTATTCACATGGACCTTTATTTTTTTCTCTAATCCCACAAGTACACACAAGGAGATAAACAGTGTGTTTAACTCCATTTCCATGTGAGACAGTTTTTAAATTTATAAGGTTTAATTTATTTAATCATGTTCCTCACTCAGCTTTCTCTCCCACATACATGCTCCCTCCAATAGTCAGTCTCTTCTCTATTTATGTGGACACAGCAAACATCAGAAATGTACTGCTTACATAAATAAAAAAGGTACTAGGTAGGTAGCAGTTAGAAAACAGAAGGTTGAGAGTTCCTGAGAATTGAAGTATTTCACAATTTAAATATTCATGGAAGAGCCCTCTTGGTTTCTGTATAATTGGCGTAACCTGTTTTAACATTTATGTGATTGTCCTTGCCCTAGATTTCACTCATTAATGTGAGAGAATAGTGTTTTTGATGAGCAGGCTGCTGTTTCTGGTTAAGTTTTATCAGCTAAGATGCCATTTCATGTTTTAAGTTAAAGAAGTCACAGTCAATAATTTTATAACAGTCAGCATATCCTTCTTAACAGGAGATTAAAGAATAAATCACTTCCATTGATTAACAATATTTTTTCACTTTAGTAAACCAAATCTTTGGACCTTTGATTCCACTTTTAAATATTTCTGAAGTGTTAAAGAAAAAGCTATGTTTTGTAATTAAATTTTTAAATGCAGAGAATATTATCCAGTTTTACTTTTAATATGATCCAAAGGTTTTTCAGTGGTTTTGTCTCCAGTACAACTCAGAATGGCTTTACATATAATACATATGCTTGATTTAAGGCCTATACTAGGTAAAATTCCTGCCTGTGCTATCTCTTTTCGACCATGAGTATCTGTGAGCTAATGCCAATTTTATTTTCTATTTCCATGAACTATCCTACTTCTCAAATGGACAAAAATAAATGGGAAAATTGAAATCTAGAAAAGTTGTATTTCTAAGTTGAGTCAACAAATACATTAACCTTTTCATGCTTAAGCAAACATTTTGTTATATTTATACAATCCTTTCTCTATATTATAGCTTTGATTTTGTAGACTTGTATGTTTTATTAAGCAGATATCCATCACAGAGAGATCATCACAGGTAAGAGGTCTAAAATTAATAAATTAAGTTAAATTTACATCTTTGAAAAGAAATGAAACAAAATAATAGCATGCAAAAAGGATAAAATTACAATAATATAGAATGACAGCATAAACAGAATACCTATCTGAACAAAATTTGCTTTGCAATTAAAAAGATTGCAGATTCCAAACCATAAAATTAGGAGACAAATATCAATACACACCACTGGGAGATACCAATTTCTCACCCACCTAACAAAAGTTGAAAATTATTGCTATTTCAAATGTTGAAGAGGAGGTGAAACAAGAGCATTTCATTCACTTCTGGCAGGATTGTTAAGTCCAACCTCTTTATGAAACAGATTGGTATTGTCAACCATTGTAGAAAATATGTTTGTTCTGTCAATGAGCAATTGCACTCCTATGAGTGTATCATAGGGCAGCGTTTCTCATATTTCATTAATTACTTGGGGATCATGTTTAAATTGAGATTCAAACTTATTAATTCTGGGTGGATTCTTAGATAGCACATTTCTACCAACTGCCCAAGTGATGCTGATACTTCTACACAGATCACACATTGAGTTGCAAGGCCCTAGACAAAATAATGCACATTTTGTACAAAGATACATATAAAATATTTATGTCTACATTTTTCATAAAAGACAACTGAAATCCATACCAGTGCCCATCAAAAGTGAGTTTGATAAATTACGGTGTATTCAAAGAAGTGAATACTGCACAGCAATGAAAATTAAAATGTGATAAATTCACACAACTAATGGTGAAAGGGAAAAAAGCCACAATTATTTCATTTATGTTGAGGACCTTAACAGACAATATTATATGGTATAGAGATTTCATTAATGCATCATAAAACTATGTATAAATAATACAAAGAACTATTTACCATAAAATGATGATAGTGTTTAAGCTAACTTTTATGTTAAAAGAAAGTATTATGACTAAAATAGTACATACAAGGACCTTCTGGAATGTTAATAATATTCATAGTAAACATAATTTAAAGCAGTACATCCATGTTGTATGTTCTTTTACCTATGTGTTTTATTTCACAAAATTGAAAATAATATAAGACATGCAATGTTATTGAAGAAGAAATGATAAAGCAACAAAAATAAGTTTAATTTAAAAAGAAGAATTCGGGCTTCCCTGGTGGTGCAGTGGTTGAGAGCCCACCTGCCGATGCATGGGACACTGGTTCATGCCCCAGTCCGGGAAGATCCCACATGCCGCTGAGTGGCTGGGCCCGTGGGCCATGGCTGCTGGGCCTGCACGTCCAGAGCCTCTGCTCCACAACGGGAGAGGCCACAACAGTGAGAGGCCCGCGTACCACAAAAAAAAAAAAATTAATATAAGGAACAAAATGGAAAAAATTACCTAAAAATAATAATAGAGGCAACAGTTTACAATAAATATCCTAAACATCTGAATTAATAACATAAATTGATAGTTTGAGAAAATCACACAAAATGAGCAAAAAGAGAAAATGAAGTGTAATTAGAAAATATTATAGACATGAAGAACAGACAACAGAAATCTAGAGTAAACTTTACCAATATCGTTAACAAAATAATCTGTGCATTTAACACATTTAATAATCTATGCATTTAACACATTTAACACAAATTGAACCTTAATAAAAACTACTTGGAAATGGAGAAGTAAAATAATAAAATACTGGCAGTAAGTACAGAATCAATCAAATTAAAGATGGAATTAAAAACTGAAAAAACAAAGTTAGTTGTGGTAGCAAAACAATGTATTTACTATAATACAGTTTCTGAAATATAAAATAGATAATGTAAAAGTAGTTTGTTGATAATAGCTTGGGTAAATCTTTTCATAACTTTCTAGGAAGAAGAGAAATTATACGTAGACAGGGGGAAAAGGCATCTAGCATCAGTTTTGTTCTTCACCATAACAGATTTGTGACATCAGGTGTTCCTTACTCTCTGTGGTTCATTGTTCATTCGTGACTCTTCTACGTTTTTCATTCTATCACTGGGGAGGAGCTTAGAAATATATGTCCCAGAATCACTTTCCATGTTTACTTCTAAGTTAGAGTCTGTCAGTGAGAGGAACTTGCTTAAAGAGGCAAAAGCCCTTATTTTCACTGATAGTTACAGGCACAGAGAAAGCTCTTGCAGTCACCTGAACCAGGGCTGTGGACAGCTGAAGTAGTTTGTGGCAGCTTTCCTCCTATTCTTCAAATTCACAGCAGTTTGGAAGAAAGTTACTATCATTTGCTGATTCTGTTCTGCAGGCAGCTGGGATACTGGAGGGTGACGCCACTAAGAGTGTGGTGTTGTTAGCAACTGAGATGACCTGCTGTTGCTTCACCTCAGCCTTCTCACCTACTCATCCTTCCTGTGCTCTTAATTTCCTGTGTTAGAACTGTTTCTAATACAAACATTTATAGTAACTTCTACTTTCCTGCCTGGACTCTGACTGGTTCGATTACTTCTTCATTCCTATAATTGAGATGCTGAGAAAAATTTTACTTAATGTTATAAAAGTAACCACTAGTAAAACTAGACTACAATTCTTCTAAATTTGGAGGAATAGGGATTAGAGGAGATGGAAAAACGTCAGACAGAACACATATATATTTAAGTATTTATATTTAAATGTCACATGAACATATTGAAGCGAAAAAGATAGGTAAAGATAAGAGGCTAATGCCCAATAGAAAGATACTGTAGATTAAAATCTTAATATTGGACACAGCTAAATAAAATTCAAAATTTATTAGATAAAACCAGTTTATTATATAATACTGAACAGTAAAAAATCTTCAATGATAACATGTACCATTCTGAATATTAGTCCGTGCCATTAAAGAAGAGCATAAAACAGCAAAAATTCATTGTTATATATCAAGTTATATATAATATGTTTATTTGTTGGTATAATATATATTATTATAACATATTATCTTATAAATATTAGGAGACAAATGTATCATTATTTGGCGGAAGCATGGGGACTTTTATATCTAGAAATAATGTTAAGAAATATATGAAAATATTTTTAAAACATAAGAGCTTATTAAGTTTGTTGGTTACCAGTAAATATACAACCCAATCATTTCCCTATGAAGAAACAGTGACATAAATATAATAGAAGAAATAGAATATAATGAAAATGATACTTTATATCCATATATTATACATTATGCATATATTGTGCAATGTATAAACATACAATAGAAAAAATGATTCCATTAATGGTAGCATAATGGCCACAATAACATCAACACAACATGGTGGAATTATGAGATATGTGTAGTTTTTATATAAAGAAAATTGTAACTGTGCTACATTAGTGAAACCTGGAATAATAGACATATGCCTGATTTCTAGTTATGTAAGGCTATTAACTCTACTGTGTATCTTATTTTTGAGAATTTAATTTAATCACAATAAAATAATAAGAAACAGAATTGTTATGAAGTTGAATGTTAAATTTATTTGGAATTAAAAGAATCATATAAATAGCTAGGAAAATTCTGGAAGTCGGATGGGTATAAGGAAAATTACATTAATATTGAGTGCTGATAGGAGAATAAATTCATACAAAATTCTCTGAAGGCAATTTGGCAAAATCCATCATTTTAAAAATATAATTTAACTAATCTGGTTGTAGGGATTTAGCCTTTAATTTTTTTTTTCATGAGTTCACACACACACACACACACACACACACACACACACACTCCAACATTATTCCAATCTGGAAACAATGGTTACAACAAATAGGTTTATCTATACAATGAAATCACATTGAACTGTTAAAAGAACCTAGTAGGTGCATTAGCATTGACATGGAAGGAACCAACATATTAAAAAGAAACAAGTTGCAGAGAATAGGTCTAGAGTGAATCATTTCTTCTTAAAATAAATAATTTTATGTGTTTATAATATGTGTACATTAAGAACTTGGAAGTAGATACATTATACTATTAACAGTGGATGTTTATGCCTTTTGGGTTATTTGTGAGCATTACTTTCAACTGTAGGCTTTTCTGTATTATCTGAATTTTTCAACTTCGTTTTACTTTTGTAATCAGAAAAATCAAGCTATCTTTTAAAGAAAGATATAAGTTCCATATTAGCTGTTTCGTTTGATTACAGAAAGAATTTTATATATCCCAGATTTATTGAAGCTTGAGGTAGAGAAAATAGGAGAATGCAATTACACAGGAACTTCTATATCCTATAATTTTGTTTACCTTGTATAGGGTATTGAAATGGAGAACTATTGTTACAATGAAAATGAATCCTGTGACAGTCATTTTCTGGATAGATTTATTTTTATGGTTTTTTTCATGTTTGAAGGGAGAAAAGACATAAGATGAGAATGGGAACAATAAAATATCTCATTCTGTACCTTCTTTTATTGACAGGTATAAGTAATACCTTATATTTACATATCACCTATTTTAGAGAGTGAAGTATGTTTATGGGCACCAATTCATCATCAGAACATTCCTATGCCTGCATGCAGGAACCCACAAGCTGACCATCTGAATAAATACAGTCAAACAATTATCTAATAACAGCTAATTTTTTAAAAATCCCTTGTTAATTAAATCCAGTTAATTTATTTTCTCATTTCATTGATTGGTTATCTGGTTTGATATTATGACCAGATTTTAATATTGTGCAAAGTTGTGCTATAATAGGGTAAAACTGGCACAATCTCTCTATTTTTAAAAAATATCTTTACCATATTCAAAAATAGAGTCACATTGAAGTCCTAGTACAGGAAATTGTCCATAATTCCTCATTGTACAAAACCTGATTGCCTAAATTTTTGAGATTCATGACATTCTGGAAGATTTACATTAGGTAAAGCATCTAAGTCTTAATCTCCCAATCATTCTTTTTTTGTGTGTGTGTGTGTGTGTGGTACGCGGGCCTCTCACTGTTGTGGCTTCTCCCGTTGCGGAGCACAGGCTCCGGACGCGCAGGCTCAGTGGCCATAGCTCACGGGCCCAGCCGCTCCGCGGCATGTGGGATCTTCCCGGACCGGGACACGAACCCGTGTCCCCTGCATCGGCAGGCAGATTCTCAACCACTGCGCCACCAGGGAAGCCCCCAATCATTCTTTAATTTAGTACTTAATAACTATTGAGAACCTACTATAAACTTTGGACATGCAAAAATGAACACAATCTTTCAAGGAATACAGTCTGTTAGATACATGAAGAGTATATAATAAGATGAAAATGAATATGAATTGGTAGTTCTAAGAAAACTACCTACCTATTAAGTCAAGAATAACCTGAACAAAAAGGGTAGAAAAGGCATTGTAGTAAACAGGTAGTATCTTTTGGGAAAGAACAAAATAGTTAAATAGCCTGACAAAATCAGTATCTATCTGTTGGTTGGAACAGAAGTTGAGTATACAAAGTGGCAGGAGATGCTGATACTTAGGAGCTATTCTTATATACCATGCTTAACCAGTGTCCTTAGAGAAGTCGCTGAAACAGAGGAGTGGCTCAAACTTGAGTGAATAGAATGCAATGGTGTTAGTATCACTGGAGATTGTGATCAGACAGGAAACCATAAACCATTACCTTTGGCAATATACATTTCTCAGAATTATATATATAGATTATATATATAATCTTATGTATCTTAATAACTTTGTTTCCTGAAATGTTCATTGGCTGAAATTCTGGAGAATTTATTTTGTAAATGTAGCTTCCCTCCTGGAGCTGAGGAGCACTCTGTTTACAAGTTAATTTTGCACATATATAGATTAGGTTTTTTTGTTTGTTTGTTTTGCATAGGCTCTGGATGTGCAGGCTCAACGGCCATGGCTCACGGGCCCAGCCGCTTCGCGGCATGCGGGATCTTCCCGGACCGGGGCACGAACCCGCGTCCCCTGCATCGGCAGGCAGACTCTCAACCACTGCGCCACCAGGGAAGCCCTATAGATTAGTTTTAAACCAGTCTTTCTGAGATGTGATTCATATAGAATATTAATCAAATATCTAACTCTGCTATAGCAGTTATTGTCCTATAGCCTACCCCTCTAAATGTAAGGTTGTAAGGAGGGCTGACAATATTTTTGCCCAATAATTTATTATCCCACTAATTTAACTCCACTTAGGAAAAAACATGTATTTTCATTATTTATTTTATTTTATTTTAAATTAATTTTTATTGGAATATAGTTGATTTACAATGTTGTGTTAGTTCCTACTGTAGAGCAAAGTGAATCAGTTATACATATACATATATCCACTCTTTTTTAGATTCTTTTTCGTTATTTATTTTAAATCTTTTTTCTAAGAAATTAAAATAATAGAAAATAAGAAATAATAGAATAAATACACATATCCTATGATTGACAATTTCTCACATATTGTCATATTTGCTTTATATTTTAAATTAATAATGTAAATGTCAGTATTACAGATAAAATCGAATTATATTTTGTTTCCATCCCTAGAACCATTATTCACTTCCCTTACTAGAGGTGTATTTTGTTTAATTTGCATAACATATGATACAGAAATTATTAATCTATACCTTGCTTTTTCCCCACTCACTGTTTTCATTTTAAAAACTCTATTCATGTTCAATACATAGTTCTAGCTCAATCTTTTATCTACAATGTAGAATTCCATTTCATAGATATATCACTTTTTATTTATCCATCCCCTTGATGAAGGGCATTTGGGCTGATTTTTTCCTCAGCATTGTGAACTCTGAATTTCCTCTAAAAGGAAATTCCTGTCTGCACTTGTCAACATGTTTTCTAGGGAATTACATAGACAGAATTATTGGGTTTATGATTCTGCATTTGTAGTTTTACCAAGTACTGCAAAATTGTACTCTAAAATAAATTTTATCAACTTATACTCTCACCAGAAGGTTATGAGAATTCCCATTCTCCACAATCTCACCAGCACTTTTTATTGTCAGATTTTGTTGTTGTTGTTATTGCCAAACCGATAGGTGAATAAGAGTATCTGTAAGTCCATTTACATCTCAATAATTTTAAACAATTAAAAGAAATATAAAAGCATGAAATAGTATTCTGAATCTCCTCCATTAGTGAAATGATTGGACTATGTTAGAGAGGATCTATGTGAACACATATCCTAGGAAGAATGGAAACTGCTTTTTACTAAAGAACTTTTATTATTCTGCTATTTTAGTCTCTTTTATGGAGACACATCTTGATGAATAAATAAAACATTAGAATGTAAATTTTCTACTTCAAGTAACCCTGAACAAATGAAGGCCAGATTAACTAAAGACTTTGGTAAGCGTTAGTTTAAATTTACAAAGTTGTTTATAATTAAGAAATAATTATACTGGCTAGCCCTACTCAAACAAGCTCCATTTGCAATGCAGTGCTCCTAAAATAATTAGTAAGCATACAAAGCTTTGCATAAATTTGAGTTATTTAATTAATAACATTGGAAAAACTACTAGCTTCTCTACCATCATTATCTTTCATTTTCCCCTGCACCCTATATTCCAAGTGTATTGAACTCTTACTTCTGCAAACCTCCCAAGAATTTTTAACAACTCAGTACCATTGTGCACATTGTTCTTACCTGTGTGGAAAGGACTGCTAAGAGTTTTCTTTTCTTCTTTGGCACATAGACACTATTTCCCTCTTTCCCACATAGTTGGATATGCCTTGTCACTGGATTCCAGACAATAGAATGTAAACAAAAGAGACATGTCATTTCTAGGTCTTACCCATAAACTGTCACATACATGGTCTTTCTTGCTTTTCCCTTCCCTTCTGACTGGAAACATCAAGTTCTCTCTTGAAGGATATATAAGTGGCATACTTTGATAGCCACCCCAAATATATAAAATCAGATCTTCACGCTATTCCAAGAGGAATAGGATATTTAGCTAACTGCACGTAAATGGTTGTAGCATTGGATACTATTTGTTGCCAACCCAATTTCCATTTTTCCCCTCTATTCCTTACTTACTGTAGCCCCCAAATCACATGCCCACTTCTCTAGCTCCAGAGGTGAATTCCCAAATGAATGCCCCCGTCAACTAGGAACATCAGAATTAAATAGTTATGTAATTGAAAAATAAATGTCTATTTTGGTTGGAGCCATTATGCATATTTGGATCTATCTTGCTATAGCTAGCACAGACCTAAGTAATACAACATAAAAGCCCGTCCCGCCATGTTCCACCAGGGAATCCAACTTTAATAGGAAGTTACTTAGAGTCTATGTTGACTTCTACAAGCATAGATATTTAGTATCTTCTCCACTGAGTTTTCAAGTTCTGTTTATACCTCTTTTAGAGTGTTTTCCAATTTGCATTATTATTATGTATTCATCTGCCTGAATCTCCTTTTAAACCTCTGAGTGCTTGAGAGAAGTAAACTTTTTCTATTAATTTTTATATTCATGTTGCAAAACACAGAGCTTTTTGCCAAGCAGACATAATTTAAATAAATTCAACAAATAAATAAATAAATTAGTATAGGTGGAAATACCTTACAGAATATATCATGGGATGGATCAAATGATTAAATACCATGTCAGCTTGGGTGCTCCAAGAAGCAGAATTAGAAGTGTAATAAATTTATTGGGGAAAAATCCTGTGAAGGATAAAGAGGGAGGGGAATAGCCTTCAGACCCCAGTGCAGGTCAGATACCTGTGAAAGGAGAAAGGGAAGAAAGGATTGGATAGGAAGAGTCTCATATTCTTAGAATGTTCTGAAAAAGTTTCAGCCAGGCCATTGGTGTCCCTGAGCAAAGGCTGCCTGCTGGAAAATTTCAGCCTTAGGCAGGAAGGATACAGCAGTAGTACCTCCAGCACACTGGCTCAGTAATGGACTTGGAATAGCCTGAAGGAAAGTGATAGCAGATCAAAAGGGTTGGCAGTGGGCTATTAGTCAACTAGGCTCTCACAGCAGGTTCTCTATGAGATGTGAGTGACACACTTTCATAGTAATCACAAAAATATAATATCAAAACTTGGAACTAGAAAAAAAAACAGGTAATTTACCTATGAATGGTTATTAATAGTAAGCATTATTAGGCATTATTTGTTGCCTACTTCCTTATTTTTACTTCCTAAATCCCATAAATTGCCTAATTCCATCCCTGTCTTTCGAGGAAGATACTGTTTAGATTCACCCATCATGATAATCCTATTTCTTTCACCAGTGCCTCATTTTAAATAAGAAAGGGGATCTGATTCTGGCAAATGACATAGAGGAAGTCTATTGGTGATATTCTGAATAAGGTTTGTTCTCTCCCCAAAAATACGTACTGAATGTGTTGGCCTCTTGTCTTCTGGAAGTTACTGCCTCTGGATGTGACACCTAGAACTGCTCCCAGCTTGAGCCAGTATGCTAGGGAGGGAGGAGTCAGGATTATCACAGAGAAGCCAAGCTAGAGACCTGACCTCACACATCTAGTGCCTTTCTTACTACTGGAGCTTTTGACCTTCTGTACTCTTAAGGGAGAAACATGATCTTTTTATAATTTAAGCAAGATTCATTTGTATCTGTTATCTGATACTGAAAGCATACTATCTGTTTCAATCATTTTATACATATTTTTAAAATCATATGAAAACTAAAATACACCAATGAAGTATATAGCAATGTGACTACCACAAACGAAAACTAAAAATAATAAAATTTCAAAGAGAACATGTAGGAAAGATGTGTATGGATACTCTTCCAACTACTGCAAGTAGTCAGAGAAATGGAGTTGTAGAGGCATAATTTGACTTTGATAAATTTTTCAAAACATGATATTCAATATTGGTATAAGCCTTCAGGGAAACTGAATAATTAAATATAATTTTAAAGCAGTTTAAACTATGAGTTTATGGAAAATAAATTTGCAATATATATTTAAAGTTCTAAAATAATCATAAACCTTAAGTCCTGTCATATAAATTATAGATATTTATCCTAAGGAAATAATTATAAAACAATATAATCTTCCTATAATGCTGATCATTGTGACTTTTTTTAATAATGGGAAAATATTTAGCTATAGTATGATTACCTAACAATGATGAATGGCTAATTAAAAGATGTTCTTCAACCAGAGTAATTATTTCTCGTAAAAGCCCACTAATACGAGTTACATGTGATACTTGTTAAAAATACTTGTTAAAATACTTGTTAAAAATACAGACTATTAGACTTTCTGAATCAGAATCTCTTGGGAAGTTACCAAGAATTTACATGTTTTAACACTCATCTCAGGTTATTCTAATGATCAAACACTGGGTGAGAAATAATGCTCACTTTTAAAATTGTTACTCTGAAGACTATGCACAGATATTTTAAAATGTGTCATTATATTGAGAGAAAAATAAAGAAATATAGAAAATATATTGTGTGCATTATGATTACACGTATCTACAAGTTTGTAGATAGACAAGGTTGAAAACAAGTTGTTAAATGTGTATATATTTCAAATTTTTTAAAAAAATTTTATAATGTTAACACTTTCTTTTTTTTTTTTTTTTTTGTGGTACGCGGGCCTCTCACTGCTGTGGCCTCTCCCGTTGCGGAGCACAGGCTCCGGACGCGCAGGCCCAGCAGCCATGGCTCACGGGCCCAGCCGCTCCGCGGTATGTGGGATTTTCCCGGACCGGGGCACGAACCCGCGTCCCCTGCATCGGCAGGCGGATTCTCAACCACTGCGCCACCAGGGAAGCCCAACACTTTCTTTAAAGAAGGAAATAACTAAATTATATTATAAAACTTTTATTTATATATATATGGATAATTTATCTAAATTATAAGTACATAGAGAGATATAATTTTTATGCATATAAATTTACCCCAAAATTAGATTTGTCCATAAAAGTCTCTTCACATATTACACCAAGTTTTACTCAATGTTATACATACAGTTTTGATCCTTAGTTCTCAAGAATGAACATAAATAACTTTCAGAATGGAAAAAAACATTTAAAAGGACATAGCAAGTCTGCTAGAAAAAGTGACTAATAAAATGTTCATCTATTATGGAAGAGTATAATGCAATCGTGAAGTTGAAACTTCCATATACTCACAAGCCAAAAAATGTTGCAGTTTTGATAAGCTAGAAAGCAAAATATTTGCTACATTTTGGATTATTTTGAATCATGATAAGACATTGCAGAAAAGAACCAATAATACTTGCACTTACATCTAAAAAATTCTTTAAATGGGTTCTGTTGTTTTTTTGTGTGTGAAGCTGTATATTACCAAGAATCAATCAATCAAGAACTCATTCTTCCAATCATTTCATAGTAATTGAGTTATAATCTATTTCTGGATCTGTCGACATTACTGATGGATGGCTTTGTCTTACAATCATTTCTTATTAATATCTATTGACAATTTCCCATCATTCCTTTGTTTTAAGATGGTAATACCTCAACAAAAATAGCACAAATTGATAACAGTAATATCGTCATTTTAAATTTTCACTGACACCAGAAATTACCTCAGAAAGAAAAAATAAGTTATTGTTATTGCAAATGAACATTTGTGGTATATTTTAATTTCTAAAATTCAGCTAATTCTTTTTTTAAAAAAGTAGTTTGTACAGTTTAAAAATGTTGTATAATGTACTACACATCTGAATTTCTACCAGTTAAGTATATCTGGAAAAGTAAAAAGGTATACATTTTTTTAATCCCAAAATGATAAACGGAAGCTGTGAATACTTAAAAGAAGGAGAAGAGGAAGCTGCCACCAGTAATATTTATGGTTTTCTCAGTATGTGCCAGGCTCTATTTTAAACACTCTGCATTTAATCCTCATTACGGGCTTGTGCAGAAGTATTGTTATATCCTTTTTATAGATGAACAAGTTAAGATAACGGTGGGTTAAGTAACTTGTCCGTGATCCTATAAAGAGTAAGTAGTGGAGGCAGGATTCAAAATCACACAGCCTTGGGATCCAGAGCTCACACTTTTATCCACTGTACCACAGTTGTAGACTGATAGAGTTGGACGAACGTGGATTTAAATTAAAAATCCACAAACTCCTATTCAGTGTGAAAATCACTTAATTTATATTTTCTTTTCCAATTTTAAAATTCAAATAATATAAACATAGTGAAAGTAGCATATGGATTTCTTCTCCCCCCACTTTTACTTCTTTAACCTGAATATAAGTGAGGACTACAGTAATTTCAAAGACCAGTACAGTGATAACTTCTTTCCCCAAATATATCATTCTCATAAAAAAACAAAGAAAAGGGTTATATCAAGAATGCTTGAGACTACACAATGATACATATACCTGTTCATTACAATTTCAGTATATTTACAGAGAGTGAGAGCAGGTAATATTATCTAGGGGGAAGGATAAGCTGGGACAAAGTGAGAGAGTGGCATGGATTTATGTATACTACCAAATGTAAAATAGATAGCTAGTGGGAACCAGCCGCATAGCATAGGGAGATCAGCTCGATGCTTTGTGACAACCTAGAGGAGAGGGATAGGGAGGGTGGGAGGGAGATGCAAGAGGGAGGAGATATAGGGATATATGTATATGTATAGCTGATTCACTTTGTTATAAAGCAGAAACTTACACACCATTGTAAAGCAATTATGCTCCAATAAAGATGTTAAAAAAAAATACATCTGCCTATAAGAAAAATTATGCTGATCAATAAATTAAATGACTTGCACAAAGTCACACCAATTACAAAGCTAGATTCTAATTCTTGCTCTGCCTGTATAAGCTGTATAACTGTGGACAACTCCATTTCTTCATCTTTGAAATGATTGATTGGTATCATATAGTGCACAGGATTTCTGTGAAGAGGAAATGAAATGATGCATTTGAAACACTTGAACGATGAAAAATATAATACAAACATTCTAATCAACCTAAATTTGTTTAAATGATAGTGAGTAGATTCTATTTTTTAAAAAAATATATATATATTTTGCAAAAGATCACATTAACAAATGTTACACAAGAAAACATCACATAACATATTAGTTCTCCTGTGGAGTCACAAGAACCACAAAGTACAGAAATCACTAGTACCACCAAAACCATTAGGACTATCAGTCAGCTATCACTAGTTGGTTAATTTGTTACTAGGTAGAGGAGAGTTTTGTACTCCATAAACTATTATTTTTCAATATTAATGTTGATTAATCTTACTTGAGATTATATTTGCCCCTTGTATGCATTCATGTTTGAATGCTTGAGGAAATAGGTTTTGCTTAAATAATTCTTAGCTGTAATAGTATCCTTGGTTAAAATAAATGTGACTTCTGTGTGTTTTTCATTTTGTCAAACCCTACAGTTACGGTTTGGAAATTTCCCAAAGGTTTTTAAAAAGCAACTTGAATGTGTTTCAACGAAAAATCTCTTATTTTGTTACAAGTTAAAACATAAAATTCTTCGTGTTGACAATTAGGGAAGAATGATATTCTTGTCATTTGAAATGGTTGAGCTATAAAGTACTGACATATGAAACTTACAACAGAAATTCAGAATGACCTTACCCTCAAATGATAAAAATGGAAACTTTGTAATAAGTTTCTCCAAAGTAATACCTTAAAAATGTACTTCAGTGTTTCAGCTCTGTAGAGTTCTTCATAATATACTGGCTTAAATCAAGTTAACTATCAAGGACTCTTGAAATGGCTCAGTATCACTTTCTCCCAGCTAGAAGAAGGTTAAACAGAGCTGGAATACTCCATACTAGATGAAACAGAGAAAAATTACGTTCCCCTGCTTTTTTCATCTTTGAATCCAATCTTCTTCTCCCCTATTTCTACCCCTATTTCTTCTTTATTCACAACCTCTGGACAGCCTCACTCTTCTTCCCTTCACTTCTGCAGTGCTCAGTGGATCAGATTTTCATTAATAAATGCATGAGTAATTCAATAACTACTAACTGATTTATGTTCAGGCTCATATTTTATAATCCATTATGTAATCTAGTATTAGTTTACTTTTTCTAAGGTACAATCTTTTACACCCAAATATCTTCCATGCTCAAAATTATTCAATGTCTCCTTAAAGAAAAATCCATTAGTATATTTATTCAATAAACATATATATTAAGCACCTCTATATATTAAGTAATAGGCTAGACAATTAACAGTGAGCAAAATAAACACAATCCCTGGCATCATGGATTATATTCTGAGGTGTACAGGGGAGAACGGGATGGAGAATGAAGTAAACAGAAAAAAACAGAGTGATTTAAAATGTTAGCTAGTGTTATAAAGGAAAACATGGTGAAGTTGCAGAATACTAGAAGGTGTTCTACTTTATATAGGGTAGTCAAGGAATACCTCCTAGAGGAGGGGTCCCCAACCCCCGGGCAACGGACTGGTAGATCCATGGCTTCTTAGGAACCGGGCCACACAGCAGGAGGTGAGCGGCTGGTAGCGAGTGAAGCTTCCTCTGCCGCTCCGCATCGCTCCCCATTGCTCACATTACCACCTGAACCATCCCCCCAACCCGCCCCCGTCTGTGGAAAAATTGTCTTCCATGAAACCGGTCCCTGGTGCCAAAAAGGTTGGGGACTGCTGTCCCAGAGAACAAGACCTTTAAACTGAGACCTGAATGATAAGAGTGAGCCATGAATCTACCAAATGAAAGTGGTTAGAAAAAAAGAGTACTATACTGGCAAAAATCCAGAAACATGAAAGAGTTTGCCATGTTTTGGAAACCAAAAGAAAAACAGTGTTGCTGGAGCATCATAAGCAAGGAGAAAGTGACATGAAATGAGGCCGTACATACAGGTAGGGGCAGAAAATGCAAGCCTCATTAGAATATCTGATTTTTAGATTCTATTCTAACCATAATTTAAGAGGCAACTCTTTGATGTAGAATTCAAAGACCTTAAGATATGGCCACAAATACATTGCCTTTTTACTTCCATGCTTTCAGGTAATCTGGCTTGCTATATTCCTCATTGTGATTTATACCTTTTCTTCTCTAAATGTTGCTGAGGTGGTTTCCTCTACTTGTTACAACTTTATTACCTTAATTCTGCCTACCAGCAGCTACACTCTTCAAAGCCTGGGGCAAAGTGCACCTCCTCTGTGAAGCATCTCTAAACTCTAACCAGAGTATCCCCCCCTCCTGTCCTCCCTTCCTCTATTTCTCTTTTCCCCCTACCCTCTTCCTTGTCTTTTTAAAGGCTTTTACAACTTAATATATTTATATAAGACAAAATAATAAAGAAAACTATATTTTCATAGAGCTTTAGAAATTACAAAGTGATTCACATATATGCTTCAGCTATGTGGTCTATTAGCCAGATTTTAGAGATGAAGAAAACAAAGGGCACACGAGTTAACGGGACTGTTTAAATATGTTCAGCTGTAAACTAATGGAGCTCTTATTCAATCCACATACTCTGATGGTGAAGCCCATGCTCCTAACAACTGCCATGCATGCATAACACTTCTGCTTTTCATTTTAATTATCTATATGCCTAACGGTTGTATTTTTAGGCAGGTCCTTGAAATATGAGATCAAATCTTATTTGTAATTTTTTTCTTCTTATTGTTTAGCAGAGTATCATATATTGCACAATAACGTTAGCTTAATTAAATGAAATAATTCATTGCCTTTCCTGAATGCAAGGTGCCGACATACATCAAAGAGAAATCGTGTCTTGATTCCTTTCAAACATCAGTAATGTATGCTCAAAAAGCACTTATCTTCTCCCTAACCAGATCCATTATTTACCCATTTTCATTCTCATAAGAATGTCATCAGCAACTTCAAGCTTTCAATCTACTTAGTTTTCTTTTTTACTTAAATGGCTTCCTTCTTCATAGGGAAAATAAAGGCAACTAATTATTAACTCAGTCAGCTGCCCAACCACATTTAGAAATGTGCCTGCATCTAAATGTATTGTTAATTCCTTCTCTTCTGTTTCAATTCTTTCTCTTTTCTAGTCCCAGGACAATCTCTCTACATGTGCATTGATTCCTGTATCCTCTTATCTCTTCTATGACTTTGTTTCATCAATTTCACCAACTCATAAATATATTCAGCTCCTCTCTCTCTGCGTCTACTAAATTCTTCCCTTCTGTTTGCCTTCATGCCCAATATAATCACATACTAAGGCAACTTCCCCTAAATCTGACCTTATATTAAACTAAACATTTAATTATTTGAAGCATTACGCATATTACCTTATTTTTCTTTCTGTGGTAGATTAATTTAACTTATGCCTGTAATGCCTTATTTTTTCTTTCTCAAGAACATAGGATATTGTCTAAAAATATAGTTAGCCAAGATGCCACCTGCCTGCTGTCTATTCCAGGTCAATAAAACCTAGGTTAAAGGAGCCAAAGGAATCTTAGTAAAGTCAGGCATGATCAACACTAATAAAGTTAACTGGAGAAAAATAGTGACAGAATCAAAATTCAGTCAGCCTAGATTGCTGGAGGTCCTAGATCTATGAAAGTGATGGATGGCGTTGCAGATTGGAAGAGACCTATTAAATCTTTTATGTGTATCACTAGTGATCCATGAACCTGAAATGTTACATGTGTGTAAACAAATTCAATGTTTAAAAGATTTGATTGTTTTAGAAATCTATCATATATTGCTTAAATTAGGAAACATTTGATAATTTTTTCTTTGTAATTTACCCAAATAAGAAAAAATGGATATCTTTTTGAGACATAAGTCATGGAGAAGCAAATTTAATCATCTCTATACCATTTTTGATCTATGTTGGCATAATTTCCAGGTCAGTTTAGTCTGTAGCTCTTAACAAAGGTAACATAATGTAATTTACTTCTTCTGGAGAATAATTTTTCTGTATTTTAAGTTATTTCACTTAGATATGAAAATAGTGTCCATTGGAAAGTAACATTAGAAAGCACAAAATATGTTAAAGAGAAGTAAATCTACATAACTTTTCACCCAGAAACAGTTACTGTTAACATAAGTTTCTAAATTCTTTTCTCTTGTTCTAAGCATGTGCTTTCAAACATTTAAAGCTCATCCTGTTACACATTTTGCATTTGGATTTTATATTTTTTCTCATTAATTTAAATATGTTACTTTAATTTTAAACTATTTTTTTACTTAATCTAAACATTACACATTCTCCATAAGCATTCTTTTCAAAGGCAGAAAAATTACACATTTAATAACGTTCCATAACAATTATTGTCTTAATACTCATTTGGAATGTTTCCAATCTATCTTTCAAAATAATAAACATTGGCAATGTAGAACATGAAGTTTCATTTTATAGTTAATATCATTTCCTTAGTATACATTCCCAGACATGGGACCATGAAGTATAAGTGATATTCAAGTTTTGACCATTTTAACTTTTGATGCATTGCTTTCTATTTATCCCAAAAAGAAATTCACCATCAGTGTGTTAAAAAGCCTGTACCTTTGCCACAACTGATTGTTGCCATTAGTGAACCATCTATACTGAATAAATATATTCAAAATAACATTCAGTTATTTATTATGTATTTTATAGATTGCTAAAATGGCTAGGAAATTAAAAATTGCATTCATCACTGCCATTTCAGATTTTTAAAATTTTGTTACCATTTTAGGACTCCTCTTCAGGAGTCTTGATTGCTAGAATGACTGGCATAGTTTGTTGTCTACTACAGCCCTTAACCTATTATAGTCCCTTATTTAGTACATACTGATCGATAAATATTTTGAATGATTTACAAATGAATTGATTAATAAATAAATACATTGATGAATGAATAAATTCCCCTATCAGTCTGGTTGGCAAAAACATGAGAATATTTTAATTCTTGTGGAAACACAGTTCCATAAGTGGCCAGCACTAGAACATTTCAAGATATTATCAAGTGTGTATTTTTTCTAAGGAAGACATTTTCATGCCCACCTTATCTTATGATCGTTTTCATCACTTGACAAGAAATGGCAAAAACATACGAAAGACATCAGTAAATTCCCCCTAATTCATAGTGCCCTCTGTTTTCTTTTGAGATGTTGACATCTTGAGAATCTTTCAATATCTGACAGTAGGCACTTAGGGATCCTAACATTACTAACCATTTCAAGAGTGGCTCAGATCTCTTACCCAGCATCAGTATATCTATTGAATACCAGAATATTCTGAATAACAGAGGCAGGTTGTTACTTGATGGCCCAGTTAATAAATTATTTGGAATGAGGTTGCTATACAATTCTTCCTCCATGATGTCTTCAGACCTACTAAAATGAAACCTTCGTGCGTTTGTTCTTTCAGCCTCCTCCATGTTGCAATAAACAATATCACTGTTCTCTGATTTTCCTTAATATGGCTAGATTCAGAATCAGAAGTGAAGGACTCAGTCATTCTAGGCCGCAGTAACATCAGAGTCAGGTCATACTCATGGCTGTCATTGGGAATTACATTAGAAAAGGAGATCTGTTTTTGAGCAAATGCACTACCTCTTGGCCTTTGCTTGACCAAAGGCAGAAGGAAGTAGGAAAGAACAAGTGGATAGAATAACTCTGAGACTAATGGCTTTGCTTACATTTCTGTTAGCTATAGTGGTACCAAGTTGGTGTGACCCAGGGAAACCTCTATTAAGGATAACCTGGGGCATGTAAAATATTATGTTTGCCTTGAGTTAGTCAGGTTTTCTAAGAAGCAGACACTAAGACAAGATTAAACATGAAAAAATTTTTGAGAAGAAACTCCCAAGAGAGAAGAAGGAGAGGGTCCGTGAGAGCCTGAGAAGGCCATCAGAATGCAAAACCCTGCAGGTATGACTGACTGAAGGAAAAAAGAAAAAAGGAGAGTTGGGCAGAAGTGTCTGAGACTGCAGTGCAGTTGTAAAAAGATTCAACAAGGTTTCCAGGTGTTTTAGACTCAAAGTTACCCATCACAGTAGTTCTGTGTCTCGTAGAAAGACTTAGAGTCTCCCTGCCATTCTCAACCATTGACTAGGAGAGGCACATAGGAAGCATGGTCTTGGCATGAATGTGGAGATGAATTTCAAAGCACAGCAGCTGGGACCAGGAGTCAATTATACCTTCTGCAGTGAGAGATCTCAGAGGCACATTCCCATGGCTGCCACAAACCCTAAGGTGTGGTCTTTGCTAGATTACTAATTGTCTTCAATAGAATATGAATGAGCAACGACACTGCATAAACTCTCCTCTTCAAGCAAAACTACAAAATGCTTTAACCATCAATCAGTTTCTAATTGTGCATTAGTAAGCAGACTACAGTAATATTTTTTTATTTCTGGTCAGTATGGTCAATGTTCCTGATTTAAATTTCTTTAAAAAAAAAAAACTCACATGAATTGCATCACAGCCTGTTCACTAGAGAAAACTTTTGTTGTATACCAATAAATCATGCCACTCCATTATTACCAAATGTTCTTGAACAAACATAGATAACATAGCAAAACAATTTATCTTATCACTTTCCACAACAGAAAGTTTCTGCATCTTCCTCACCTCTACACAGTATAAATACATTCACTAAAAAGAATGACATCCTGAAGCCATTTTACATCCATGCAGTTATTCATACATCCACTTGTTACAGTGAGTTTTATTTTATTTTTTAAAATTCACCTGAAAGATCAAATTTGAATAGCAGATACAGATGCTCCATACACAAGCAAAACCATTTTACACCTATAATGAGCACATTTTACAAGGAAAATGCCACACATTTTAGTGTCCCTAAAGCATATTTAAGATCTAGTCATTGGTTACTTCAGCAAAGGTCAGTGCTATATTTTCAGCCAATTTTCAGTTTGCTTGTTATGAGCCTGGGATCCTTGTTACAGCCTCACAAAAAGAAACAGAGTTGAGAAAAACTTATTTATATGTTTAGTGTAAATGAGTGCATCAGATAAAAGAAGCACATAGTCCATGTCTTATCTTTTTCTCAGTAAATTCAGTGAACTAATAACACACAGTGCTAAAGAGGTTCTGTTTGTTTCCTGCTAAAAATAAGTGGCTTTCAATTGTGATGTACACAAAGGGCATAGTTGTAAAGTGCAGTGGAGTTTAATAAAGACCTTATTATGTCTCTGCTTGAGACATATGAGAAACGTGAGAAACTTTCTCATAACATGAGAAAGTCAAAAGCATATAATTTTGTTCACATTTTGTTAAACATAGAGCACATCTACCAAAACTAAAGGCTAATTTTTTTTATTTAGTCTTAGTTAAAAATAAAATAACTATAAGCATAAATTTTATTTTATATGTAGGATTACTGTGAACCAAATAGCAGGGCCCATCTTTCTTTATTTCCTGTTTCCTTCCTTTCTTCCTCCTCCTTCCCTTTCCTTTCCTTTCCTTTCTTTTTCTTTCTTTCCTTTCTTTTCTTCTTCCTTTCTAATTATTTAGTCAACCATTTATTTTAGTAATGTTGAAGAACAAATCTATTTTGTGACTTTAAATTCTGGGCTATTTATTAAATATCTCAATCAGATAAAAAGGAACACTTTGGAGACCATATATTATTCTGTGATCGTAGGAGTATAATAGACATAGTAATATAAAATGAAGAAACCATCCAGTTAGGATAATGCACTTTTGAAATTTTAAAGTTACATTTTCTGTTTGTGTTTGTCATAATTACAGTTCTTTCCATTATGTTTACAATCAGTGTGATAATCAGTAGTTCTACATGTTTGATTTAATGTCCCAGGAATGGAAATATCAACTCTGAAGTTTATGATAACCACAAAATTGTATAAAATGCTTGTTTTAGCAAGTGTTTGTTCAGTTAAACCACCATAAAATGTATATACTGGGTAATGGAATTGCTCCCTTTAACTGTAAGTGAACTCACAAGCTTTTTAAGTTGATCAATACACTACTCTACAAACAAACTTAACAACTTTGTGCTAACTAACTCTAGTCTGGTAGTCTGACTTAAGTCTGCAGTCTGTTGGAAATAAAGATTGCCTCTAGCAATTGAGATCATTTGTCTAATTATAACAAATATAATTAGAAGTGAAAAGGAAAAGAAAAAGGGCTTGATTAAACCTAATCAACTGTTCAAGGCAAGATAACTAATGTGTAAATACATTTACATCTCTAATAGAAATGATTGGTTACTAGGTGTTCAAAATTAGTGCTAGTCCAGGTAGCCGCTGTACTTGAAGAGCCTTCTTGTCTACATCTCTGTATATGCAAATCCTGCCTAACTTGCTCAAACGCTTTTCACAAACTTTCTGCTGAGTCCCACCACAAGAAATAACCACTGCTTCATGTAATCAGGTGTTTCATGGTTATCTCTTACATTCTTAAAAAATATTTGGGGATCAATCCTAAAGTGCTGCAGTATTCTAAAAGTTCATTTTCTAAAGAGTATTTCTTAAAATTTTTTGATGTTTTACTTATTTCTCTCAAAGGATATGAAAGAGATCTAAATACATATTTCAAGACACCCAGTATATATATTTCCTTTCAGCTCCTAATTACATATTCTCTTAAACTAGTCTGTTGCATCTCTTTCTCAACCCTGAAATACGTCATTTCCCATCCTTTCTCTGCCATCCCCTACCATATGTCTATTCTCTCATTTTCTCCCTTCCTTTCTCTTTTCTCTTTTAATTACACAGATGATTTAGCCTTCTTTCCTCTAGAAATTGGAATTTGGGAAAATGAGCAACATTTTCCTTGGCAGGAAGGAAAAGGGATGAAGTCAGTGAATACCTTGTGCTAATATTTGTGTCTTATTATCTACAGAGTCAAGATAAATGCTTATTGAGAGCCTACTATGTGTTAGGCCTTGTACCAAGTAGATGCTACGTGAGATAAGTGAGATTTTGGAGTGGAGAAATAATTCAGGAATATATTGCAAACTGTCTCACAAGACATTGCAGAACCCTTCTATTAAATTCTATTTTCTTTTAGTATATGCCCTTCCCCATTATTAACACTTTGAGAGCAGATACTCTGTCTTACTCACACTCATATATTACAAAGTGCCAAATGCATCACTTGACAGAGTAGGTTCTCATTAAATCTTTCTATGGTTTTCATTATATGAATTACTTATCTTACTAATGATAATTTACACCCTTTATTAGACTCCCTACCTATTAACTTAGAACTATCCATTGTGATTCAATTGTTTTAATGTTTCTGATCTGTTAAAACATCTCATCAAATAACACACAAATAATAATACTGGAGTTTATGCTTGAGTAACAGCTTATGTCATCCATGCATAGAACTTCAAACTAAAAGAGATGAAATAACTTATCCAAGTGTATGAATTAGAAATGAAAATGTCATTATTTTCATAAGACATATGATGTTTTCTGTTTCATGCTTCCTTCACTATCTGCTTCCTGTCTCAGACAATGAGACAGAAAAACTGAAACACTGATACTCGAGACAACCAGAAAACAATTTATCTTACCAACATTTCTCCAAATTCCTCAGAGATGTTGCATCCTGCATGGTAGTAGTTTTATAAGTAGTAGTTACTTGCAGAACTGTTTAAACGGTAGTTGCTGTGAATTATTGTTTTCATGGATTCAGTTGCATCAAAGTCAAAAAACTTGTTCTTGGGAGCCAAAGAGTATGTGGCCTCATTAGAGAAGAGATGATCAGGTATACGTTAAAACCTAGAATTTAAATTGGGAGTATTATTTCCAGTTGTATATCTGAGTTCCAGATTCTAGACACTTAGAAGAATTGAGTTATAGGCCAAAAACAATCTTTACTTCCTTTCTATAGACAAAAACCATACCTGAATGTATTTCACATTTTTTCAAGGATAAGCTTTAAAAAATAAAAGATATATGGGAGCAAAGGAAAGGCAAGATCATCTAGAAAGCACAGAGTATTATTTGTGGCAGAGTAATTATCTGTTGTATAATTTATGCAGTTGTCAATTTTGTTTATTGTAGCCCAGTCTCCATTCTCACCAATCTCATCTCCTGCTAACATTTTAGATGGGCATATGAACACCTAGTTAGAGACATCATTGCCTAATCTCTCTTGCAGATACACGTAGCCATCTGACTAAATTTTGGACCTTCGTATGTAAACTGAAGTTATATATACAACTTTGGGAACACGTGTTTATAAAGAAATGATTTTTAAAAACAAAACAAAAATAATTAATAACAACTTGGACTAAGACCTCAGAAAATAATTTTACATAAATAGGTATACAAATAAACAACGCAGTGTTCACATTGTTAGAGTTTGGCAATGTAGAATTTGAAATAAAAAGCATTAAACTGGAAGAAAATAATTACTTTATATTTATAAAGTTTACCATCCATTACAAAAAGATAAGAGGATAAAAATGTGTGTGCTGAGTAATACAGCACTTGAATATATAGAGGAAAACTCTTAATAATTCATGGAGAAGTTGATAGAAGCAGAATAAAGATAGGAGAAAATAATGTACCTCTCTCAGTTCTTAATAGCTCATATGAACACAAACATAAATACAGATAGAGAGTACTCAAATGTTATGATTAATAAACATGTTGAAATATTTGCTATACTTTGTAAATGTTTTTATCACCACCACTGAAATAATTAAAATATTGTAAATTTAATGGTTCCATAAATTCCATGAAGCAGAAATTATCTAGGCCATATATCTGCTCAAAAAAAAAAAAGAAAACTAGAAATATATTTTTAAAACCTTCAGCAAACCGACATAAGGAAACAATATTTTTAAAAGATGGTCCAAGATAATTCTTGAAATAAACAGAAAGTTGAAAGCAAGTTCTGACTATAGATATAACAATAAAAAGAATATACCAAAAGCTGAAATATTAGGAAAGCTCATATCTAAAATTCTTTCAACTTTGACAGAGAAAGAGAAGCAGTAAAATTAAATAAGAACTTTACTCAAACTTCATTTAAAATAAAAAGAAAATTCATGGAAATCTACAGGAAAGAATTAATGAAAACAAAAGAAGTCTTCCTTCAGGATTTTGATCTGATACTACATTTCTTAAATTCTCCATTTCAATTATAACAATAAAATAAAAACTAGGATTAAAATCTCATTTTCAAGATAAAATATTAGACTATCATCCATGCTTAGAAAAATTTAAGAGTTTTTATGCAATATAATAGAGATAGAACAAGCCTGACTGAAATACTGACCAGTTTATAATCAATAAAATATAGAAGAAAAGTCGGCCTGGACATGAGTGATTATGTTGTAGTACAGTCCCATTCAATGTCTAGGCAATAACAAATCAATAAATGACATCGTGAAGAGTAATGACCACAAGTATTTGACCTAATAAAGTGTTTCCCAAAGTTACCTGATAATAAGAAGCATCTTGCTATTTGTTAAACTGATAGGTTATCAGGACTCACCTAGAGATTCAGATTCAGGGGGTTTGGGTAGTGCCCAGGAATGTGTATTTGTAACAAGCACTCTGAGGGAGTTAATCTTCAGTTAATTAATTGAAACTTTTCCCTAAAAAACCAGTGTTTCTATGTGGTTTCTTGCCTAAGTCACTTCACTTTGCAAGGGAGATAATTAAGTACAGAGAATAGAAGGGCAGGCTCTGGGCTTTGCTATTTCTTTACATTGTCATTTTGGGCAAGTTACTAAATCTTTGTAAACTACATCTACCTTACCTAGTTCCTAGAGTTGTTTTAAGAATTAAATAGGTAATATTATAAAGCACTTAGCAAGGTGCCTGCACGTTTTAAGTGCTATTCATTGTTAGCTGTTCTTATTCTTATTCGTTTAAGCACTCAATACAGAATATTATATTTAATTCCCACAACAACTTTGTGAGACAGAAACTATGTTTAATTCCCAGCATAATGGTAAATGGCACAGTAGGAATTCAAGCCCAGGTCTATGTGGTTGGACTGTCCATATTGCCTAAGTATAGTAAATGAAACAATAATAAAGCTTTATATATAAATATATATGTATATATATATATACACACACACACACACAAAGACAAGTCACAAAAATGAAATAAAAACAAAAATTGCTCTAGCAATAAAATTAATGTTTTACCTTTCATCAGCAAAGATATGAAAAATGCTTATTCTCAAAAGTAGGGATCAGGCATAATAGTACACTGTTAGTGACATTTAAATTAGTGCAACATGAGGGGCAGGATCAAAGTGGTAGAGTAGAAAGACCCTGAGCTCACCATGAATACATCAATACTACAACTATATATAGAGCAACTCTGGCTGAGAATGACCTGAAGATTTGAAGAACTGCTCTACTACAACCAAAACTATAAAGAAAGAGCTGCACAGAGTCTGGTAGGTGGGGAGGAGAAGCTATCTAGTCAGGGCCCACATCCCTAGTGGGTGACTCAGAAGAAGAGGGGGATAACACAGACTCAGGGATCCTCAATATGGAGTGAGGAGTTTGAGCCCCATATTAGGCACTCTGGATTTGCCCCCTTAACTAGTTTGAAAACCAGGGGGGATTAGTGGAAGTTTGTAAGAAACCAAGACTGCTCTTGAAGAGCATGTGCACAGACTTGTTTGCTCTCGATCCCAGTGTAGAGGCAGCAGGTTGAAAGTTGCCTAGTACTCCAGCCAGCCTGCCAGGACCACCCCAGTTCATCTCCCAACCACCACCAGACTCCTGCTCCATGACTTCCTGCTACAGTGCTGCTCCCTGCTAAGGCAAATATCACCATTGCTGCTATATTTGCATGCACATGCCCTGGGGAAAAGGAAAGCCAGCTCAGAACTGCTCTCGAAAAATTTGAGCCTCAACCCAACCTCTAACAAGACACATGCACACAGTTGGAAGAAAGTGAAGCCAGCTCAGAAGTGCGTCTTCAAGCCCTTGAGCCCTCACCATATGTCCAATTAATCTACAGCAAATGAGGCAAGAATTTACAATGGGGAAAAGTGGTGTTGGGAAAACTGGACAGCTACATGTAAGAGAATGAAATTAGAATATTTTCTCACACCATATACAAAAATAAACTCAAAATGGATTTGAGAACTAAATATAAGATGTGAAATCATAAAACTCCTAGCATAAAACACAGGCATCACAATCTCTGACATTTGGTCTTAGAAATATTTGTTTGGATGTCTCCTTAAGCAAGGAAAACAAAAGCAAAAATAAACAAATGAGACCTAGTCAAACTAAAAAGCTTTTGCACTGTAAAGGAAAACATCAACAAAATGAAAAGGCAACCTACTGAATGGGAGAAGACATTTTCAAATGCTATGTGGGGTAAGGGTTTAATATCCAAAATATATATATATAAAGAACACATATAACTCAACATCCAAAACAAAACAAAACAAAAAACCAAACACCCCAATTAAAAATTGGGCAGAGGACCTGAATAGGCATTTTTCCAAAGAAGACATAAAAATGGCCAACAACCACATGAAAAGTTGTTCAACATCACTAATCATCAGGGACATACAAATCAAAATCTCAATGAGATATCACCTCACACTTGTCAGAATCCCTATCAACCAAAACACATGAAATAACAAGCACTGGTGAGGATGTGGAGAAAAGGGAACCCATGTGCACTGTTGTTGGAAATGTAAATTGGTACAGCCACTATGGAAAACAGTAATGGAGGTGCCTTGGAAAATTAAAAATAGGACTACCATACAATACAGCAATTCCCCTCCTGGGTATATATATGAGAAAACAAAAACACTAATTCAAAAAGTTACACATACCCCAATGTTCATAGCAGCATTATTTACAATAGCCAATATATGGACACAACCTAAGTGCCCATCAATGGATAAATGAATAAAGAAGATGTGGCATATGTATATACAATGGGATATTTCTCAGCCATAAAAAAGAATGAAATTTTGCCATTTCCAACAACATGGACAGATCTGGAGGGTATTATGCTTAGTGAAATAAGTCAGACAGAGAAGACAAACACTATGTATTTTCACTCATACGTGGAATCTAAAAAATAAAACAAACTAATATAACAAAACAGAAACAGACTCACAGATACAGAGAACAAACTAGTGGTTACCAATAGGATGAGAGGTATGGAGAGGGCCAAAATAGGGAATGGGGATTAAAAGGTACAAACAACTAGATACAAAATAAATAAGTTACAAAGGTGTAATGTACAACACAGGGAATATAGCCAATATTATATAATAACTTTATATGGAGTATAATCTGTAAAAATTTTGAATCACTGTTTTATATTTTGTAAGTCAACTATACTTTTAAAAAAGTGAAAATAAATTCCAAGCTCTAGGTAAGGAATCCAGAACACAGTAAAGTTGAAATAAATGGGGTTTTAAGTTCAGACATATGTATGCTTGAATTTCAGCTTTGATATTAAGTTGCTTCGTAATCTTGGCCAAGACGTGCTTTCTGGTCCTTCACTCCCTCATCTGTACAATAAGGAGGTTTGATTAGAAGATCGTTTTTCTCTGACATTCTGATTGTATAAAATTATTAACCTAGAAGTCAAAAGGAGGAAAAGAAATTAATTGAATAGGCAAAATTTAAATAAATAAATAAATTGGTGCAGCTTTTCTGTAAGTTGATTTGACAAAATATGTAAAAAGCCAGAAAATGTGCATAAGCAGTGATTCAACTATTTCTTCACTAGCAAATATGAATGTTTATCTTTAAGAATGTGGATGTAACAATTCTGTATATAAAGGTGAAAAATTATAAAATAATCCAAACATTTAACAATTGAATGGATAAGATATTTGATGTTATCTTGTGAAATAGTAGGCAGCTTTTTACAAGCCATGTTTTTGGGAATTTTTTTTAAATGTTGAAAGTTCTCACATAAGGGTTGTACTTCTAGAAGAATGACAGATTAGATACACTGGGACTTTGAGAACAGAGAAGTCTTTACACTTTGGTCCTACACAAATGTACTTTCTGTGTTGTTGCTGGATTCTCAAGTGATAAGAAAAAAATGAAAGCCATGAACTGAAAAGAGAGTGATGAGAGGAGATAGGATCTATTGTATGGGTGTATGGGTTGACCTTTGCATAAAGCACATTTCATTCATAGTAGTAAATGGAAAGGCAAAGTATTTGGACACCAATGTCCATGGGTAAGTTGTTGTGGTGCCAGGTCTTTTGAGGAATATCTTTTCTGATTAATTCTCTTTTCTCAGTAAAATTGGAGGTAATGTCATCAACAAAACTTGAGTATCAGAGAGGTCATGGGGAATATTTAAGCAGAGAAGAGAAGATGTTAATTCATTGAGAAAGAGTGAGGAAGAATGCGAATGGATGAGAGAAATACAGCATAACTGTTGAGCAGCATTTCAGACACTGTAAAGTTATTATGACTTTGAAGTTAGACTGTGGTCCATGTTTATTTGTTTTGTTCCAACCACAAAAATAGCTATTAATGGCAGAGAACTGGATTTAACCAAGACTGAGGTTTTTTCACAGGATTATAAAATGGGTAACAGGAATTGAGACTATATCGCATGGGGTGATTAGAATAATTATTCAAGTGATGTAAGCAGGTAAGAAAGGAAGTTAGGAATTCAAAAGTGTATGATAAATGAGTCCCAGCAAAGCACCTTTATACCTCTAAGACCTGTATGTGCTTGTACAGGTAACACAGATTTGAAGGTATTAGCTGAGGTGAGAAAATAGCATGCTGAAATAGAAACCCAAAGTAGTGATTTTGCTTCTTTTCTTAAATAAGTTGAGGGTTCATAAGGGTTCATTTTTAATACTTCATAACTTACAATATGTTGTATGTATACTGCTTATTTATTAAGCTTTACATGATTAAAATTTTTTAAAATAAACATGCACTCTAACATAATTAATGAGATTATGAAACTCACAATTACTCAAAATAACACCTTCTCTCTAAGACCTTCTTGAACCAAGGAAAGCATCATGCTCCTCTGGTCACAATGATATTATACCATTTACTTCTACACAGAACATTTCAACATCTGATATTCTCTCATTTGCTAATTTGTTAACAAGCACATTGCTGTCTTCCCTTACTATAGTGGAAGGTCCTTGAAATGAGGGGAGCTCTCATTCGCTACTACATTTCCATTGCTAGTGCCCACTTTGTTGTGGGTGATCACATTTTTTGATACACTAATATTGTTAAAATGAATATGCTTAGAAGAAGATACATAAAAGGAGGCAGAAAGATATTAACAGTGTTTATAATTGGGTATAGACATCTAGGTGTTTTTTATTTTCATTACCTTCTTGTATCAAGCTTCATTCTTGAAATGAGATGGTATTTCTTCTTCGAGGTATTTTCATTTATAGTTACACAAAAGAACTGAGAAGACTCATGAGAAAAAAATTGGTAAAAAAATAAATAAAATGTTGGCATACGTAGACATGTTTCATGGTCTGGGGCACTTAAGAGTTTCCTGACCTAAGGTTTGAGTTTCCAAAATGTTAGTCATACCAAGTACTGATTACATATATTGCATGCCTTTTTCTTGACACATAGTTCCAATTCAGGTTGACAGTAAACAGTTGAACCAGGGAGCAGAAATACCTGATTTACGTCCATAAGATAGTGTCTCAATTACTTCTATAAACATTTTGGATCCAGGCTATTCTGCTGAAGATACATACCCAAGCTTAAGATGATGCATCCAGAGAGAATTATCTATTTTCACTTTGCAGAAATTAAAAGGTAGAAGGTTGATGTGTGTCTCAAGGGTCTCTGGCCCAGAAGAGCTGGATTAGTAATGTCAATAGCATTTGTAGCTGTGACAGAGGTCTTATTCTAAAAAAGCCATCTATCTCCAGCTGAGATCTGGTAGAGTAAGAACATTGTTGAATTCAGTAGAAGAGGACCTCATTAGAGCTCTGAGGTCAGGTGTGCCAACCGTTCTGTTAGCAGTGACATTGGGAAAGGAAACAGATCTCTAGCTCACCTAGCAACAAAGTGAGAGAATCTTGACTCAGTGGATCATAGATGAGAGAATAGAAAGTGGCAGTGTCAGCAGAGACCAGGAAGATGAGCATTGCTATTGGCGGCTCAGAGTAGGACTATCAGGAAGTCTCCAACAAAAGTGGAGGCAGCAGTTGGTAACTGGGACTAACGAAGTGGATATAGTGAACATGCACATAAATGTTGATGTTGGTATACATATACGTGTATCCATTATCAACAAAAATAATGCTGCATAACAATGGCAGGGACTTCCCTGGTGGCGCGGTGGTTAGGAATCCGCCTGCCGATGCAGGGGACACGGGTTCCATCCCTGGTCTGGGAAGATCCCACATGCCATGGAGCAACTAAGTCTGTGTGCCACAACTACTGAGCCTGCGCTCTAGAGCCCACGAGCCACAACTACTGAACTTTCATGCCACAACTAATGAAGCCCGTGAGCCTAGAGCCCGTGCTCCACAACAAGAGAAGCCGCTGCAGTGAGAAGCACAGGCACCGCAACGAAGAGTAGCCCCTGCTCGGCACAGCTAGAGAAAGCCCGCGTGCAGCAACGAAGACCCAATGCAGCCAAAAATAAATAAATACATTTTAAAACAAACAAACAATGACAAAACCCAGTGTCTTAAAACAATAAGTATTTAATACATTTCTGAGTTAGAGGAGTTAGAGGGTCAGTTGGTGATTCTTCAGCTGGTTAGTCATCTGTGGTTGTGTTTACTGAGCCTTCTCATACGTCTGGGGCTTGGGCTGGGATAACTGGGATTACTGGGCTATGCAGCTCTGATTCACATAGCGTCTCATCCTCCAGCAGACTAGTGTGTTCATGTCATGTCAAAGGCAGGAGTTCAAGGGAGGGGAAAGAAATCCATAGGACTTCTTGAGGTAGCCACTCAGAACTAGCACACCATGTGCTCCACTGGATTCTATTGGCCAAAGCAGGTAACAGACCATCTGTGAAAGAATCAACAAAGAGTGATGGAGCCTAAAATATTACTGGGCAAAAGGCATGGACATTGGGAGGCCACCAGTTGCATCCATCAATGCAATCAATCATCCTTGATAAGTTACCATCACTGAGTAGACATATTCTATAAGGTCATCACATTTAATTGTTTTTATATTTTTTTCTACTCTATAAATTTAATACAGTGAAACATGTACCTTTTTAAGACCTGAAAGTGAATAAAATATTTAAAATAAAAATAAATTCATAAGTATCCCATTGTAACATGAGATTTTCTTTTGGAATTTCAAGTATGAAGTTCTTAAGTAACTTGTGGACACCAAGAATTAAAAATATAAAAAAATAAAACTTTGGAAAAGAAGGGAAAGAATTGAATGGGAAGGTCTGTCATTTGATTAATAAACCATATTTTTTCTGCTGGCAGTAATAATATACTTCAGCACCTAGATTTCACTACCATCTGCTGTTATGCTAAATGACCAAATCCCAGCTAAGTACCGTCACACACCTGAGATGTGTTTGTGCTATATGTATGGATACACAGTTTTGAAGGTATTGAGATGAGAAAATAGCAGTTTCCTGTAATAGAAATCAAAAGTAATTTAAAAAATTTAACATCACTATATGTAACACTAAATCAGGCATCCCTAGAGTCAAAAAAAGCAGCTTCTTGATTTACAAATATGAACTGTTTGAAAGTTAAAAAGAAAAAAAATGCAATCTGGTCCTGGATTTGTCTTTTACAAAATGACCTTAGAAAAGGTTTGCATAGTTGAGATTTAGTTGTCAATCTCCTTATTTTACAGATATTCTATAAAATTCTACATTAAGATTCTAAGTCACTCCCATCCTCAACATTCTGATTTCTAGAATTTTACCTTAGATTATTCAAATAAAATTTAGTCCTGGAGAGAAGGAGCATTTGCAGGAACTTACTAGCTAAAAAATGCTACATAAATTTGGATGAATTTCTAAGTCTCTGTCCCTCAACTTCCTTACCTGAAGCTAAAAATAATAGTAACTTCATAGAGTTGGTTTAAAGAGTTATATAATATTAGTTACTTGGGGGAATGTTGGAGAATAAAGAGTTTCAGAGTAACAGTGTCAGAAATTTTCATCACATTGCTGTTGGTGGTAATTCTCTCCTGCTCTACCAACTCTGATCCATGTCCATTTTCTCTGCCTTGCTCTGTGCCTGGGAAGGATGATTCCAGCTCACTTCATCAGTTGGGTCCCCTTGTCAGTTGTTTACTATTTGGTTTAGTCAACGGGAGACACTAGCAAAAGATCAGAGAGTAAGCGGAGAGAGAGAAGAGAATCTTCTCCAGATTGGCTTCCTGCCAATTGATTATGATTTCTATCAGATGGCCCCCTTCTCTAAGGTTTCAGCTCTCACTGAGGTGGAATAATAATTTATCATCCTCCTGACCCATCAGTCTGAAAAGTAGTAACAGTTTCCCATTTCTGTTAATCTTGGGTGATACAGTCTCCCTCGTTTTTTCCCTGAAACCTACCGAAATCCTTCACTGAAGTCTCTTCATTTGAACCATGTGAATTTTTTATTCTGTGTGGATCCTAACTATTTAATAATTATACTGAATTTGTTAGCAGTTTCTATTAAGCAGTTTACTCAGAGTATATACTAAGATAATTTGTACTCTGTCGTTTTCATCAGCATTAGAGACAAAAGTTCTGGTTTATTGAGTAAAATTTAAAGAAGAGAATAGTAAGAAAAATTAGTAGAAGTTAGGAAAAGATTATAAGTGAATTGAGAGAAGATACTAAAAATGCATGTTATGCACTAAGGACAGACATGATCGTGGTATGGAAATGTGTGTATAGGTATTAATTTGAAAGCAAAGTGACTATGATGGAGATGAAAATACCCATTTCTATGCCTGTAAGTGCCTCTAAGTGTCAGGTAGATATTTTAAGTACATCACCTGGTTTAATGTTTACCACAACCTGCCTCCAACAAAGGTACTCTTCCCAACACATCATGCTGCCTCTTATAGTTCACTCTGGACAAGTTAAATATCAGGAGGCTGGTGAATATACCATCTTGAAAGAATTAAGAAACAGAAAGGAAAACAAGTGTCTTGGAACAGTGGTAAAAGGTGAAAATTATGGAAAATATAGTCCTTTTAGTTTACCTTAATATCAAATTGACCTTCACCAGCTGTACCAGCAGTGTAAAAGTGAATATCTGGCCCCTAAAGCCACAAACATTTCTCAAAGCAAAATCAAACAGTACCTCTTTTGCTTCTCATTGCAATTTATTTACTTCTATTTTATTACCACTTTCCTATAATTATATTAATATTTATTCTCTTTTCCAGCTAAAGTTGGTTCCTAGACTTCATCAACTGCATTTTATCCTTTTTATTTCTAAAATATTGCCTGACCCATAGAAGGTATTTAAATTCATGAATGAAAAATTAATAACTAATTGCAGGTTCAATTCTGCTGGTTAAAATTAATCCATTAATCAACACTAGCAAGGCACTCTTTAACATCAAGCTATGCATTATATGAAATATACTACCTGATAAACTGAATTTCTAAATTCATTTTACTTTGAAATGCTCTGAGTGTGTTGATAGGGCACCAAAACACAAATGCAGCCTATCTATTCACACATCAGAGAGGCTTTCCTACAACTTCTTACAGTTCTCCCTGTTTCTTAAAGCCTATTATTACATAATGGTGAGAAAAAAATAAATGCATACATCATTTTCCTACATTTCATATAGATATTAATTTATATAAACTCTAGAAAAATTATTTTATGTGTGTTTGTATGCATATGTTTGTGTGTGTTTTCCTTTGACATTTGGAAAATAATATATTTTGGAAAACACTGTCTTTCTAAAATAACCACCTTAAATACCTGAACGATGCCATGTTTTAATCAGAACTCTACATTCTATAAAAGTCCACTATTCAAAAATTTTCACAATAGAGAAATAATAAAGTGGTATGAGTAGTTTGTATAGAATCTATTCAGATGTTAAGTATTTATCATAGCCTACTCCCCACAAAGGATATAATGTAGAAATTTTCATTAACACTTTTACTTCACATAACATTAGTCACCAAGTCCTGTTAATTCTATTTATTAATTTGCTTTTGCATCTTTTCTTACCATTCCCCAATTGCTGTAACCATTTTAATTTCCACAAATTCTCCTGAGTCCTGACCATTTCCCTCTAATGCAGTTACTGCAGTATCCCCTATCCAATAGCCTGCCTCTAAGCTCCACCCTCTCTCATTTGGCATTCACACGCCAGTCTGCGTTATCTTCCTAAAATATAAATTTGGTTGTTCCAAAATTTATCCCAAAGGCCTTTTCACCCTAGCTTGGAGAAAATTAAGTTCAATTTTGTGAAAATTAATTTAAGGCTGTTAACACCTGACCAAGGCTGACCTTTCAAACCTAATCTTTGCTGATTCCCTTTCGCCTGTTTCTACCATATACTCACAGACTACCCCAGGTTCCGTCATCCTGCCATATGACTTCCAAATCATGTAACTGTTGATATGCTTTCCTTTTCCTGGATAAGGGGCTCCTAGAACAAGGACTGTTTTCTTTACATCTCTATCTCCAGAAAATAACATATAGCCTATCACATAGTAGTACAGAACATTGATGACTTGCTATGGAAACCGTTCATTCAAAGCCAGCACGATCATAAAAATTCCATTAAATTGTCTAAGTACTAAAACTCCTTTCAAAATTTATTACCATTAGTCAATATTTTTTCCCTTAGAATTTTTTTCCTTTGAATAGTGACTACACTATTTTAAATAATCACATCTCCTGGACTACTTTTTATACTCCTTCTCTTGATGCTTTTCATTTGCCACTGATTAAATGAAGCTATAAAATCCGATTTTACCCTCTCTCCTTTCCTCTTCTCACTTTACGTACTCTCCCCAGGCAATCCCATTCTACTCATTTCATTAAACATCTCTTTTCAGATGGACTCCAAATCCATAAATCCATCTTTGGTCATCTTCCTGTATGGGAATTAATTTCACATTACTTCCTGGATATCCAGGTTATTAAGGTGATCAAGCAACATTTTTAAAAAATGAAAAATGGTCCCACTTCAAACTTTTATCTGTCATTGAAATCAACACCATTTCTTTCTGAGAGAGAAAAGAAAAACAACTTTGGAATCAACATTGATCGCTTCCTCTCCCTCACGTCTCACTTCCATTACTTATTTATTTATTTATTTATTCATTCATTTATTCATTTATCTATTTATTTATTTGGCTGTGCCCGGTCTTAGTTGTGGCATGCAGGATCTTTAGTTGTGGCATGCTTTTGTCTCTACCTTTGAAATGCTCCTCAAATATGTTTACAAATTTTAATTCTCAAAAAACTTTTCCTGATTTTAGACTCACCTTACACTTCAACTGAAATATAAAAAGTTGAGATGTTCTTTAACTCCCAGTTATTGGAGTGAATCCACATTAAGCATAACCCACATTATGTTTGAACTGAAATATAAAAATCAATATGTTCTTTAACTCCCAGTCTCACTCCATTCTCCAATGTAATTTTGGGTTCATATTCAGGATATCTGTCTATGTAAAGAGATACAAATATTCTATAACTTTTTTATAAGAAAGCATTTATACTATATTTTATATGTAAAATATGTATTTATAAATATATAAATACATATTTTTACAAGAAAATGTTTATATTTTATAACTTTTTTATTAAAAGTGTTCTGTTTACAAGCAAGTGTACATATTACTTGCTTTATTTTTTAATTAATATGTATCTTAAGGGTATACCTTAGAGAATTTCCATAACAATAAACATTTACGGACAATGTAATGAAAATTAAATTACCTAGAACATATGAAGTGCACATCGTAGTGCTTAACAAAAATACTGCATTGCTTGTTTTCCTGGGTTTCACAGCCTGCAGTCTATTTCCACTCTTTCACTAATACTTCTCGAGGCTAAGTATAAATTTTTTTCTGCATATTACTTGTAGCATGAATCCCTTGATATCATTTGATTTTTTTCTCTAGGCAAGCAGTAGGACTCAATTAATTGAGATAACTCAGTATAAGTTCTAATAAAAAAGCATGGCTCGATTTATACAGTAAGAAACTTTTACTCCATACACTCCGAATCACACACTTGCTTGTTATTTCCTTTTTCCCTCAGCTTTATTGAAGTATAATTGACAAATAAAATTGTATATGTTGAAGATATGCAGTGTGAGGATTTGATATACATGTATACTGTGGAATGATCCACATCCATCAGCTCACATAGTTACCACTCGGGAATGGGGTTCTGAGAACACTTAAGTTCTACTCTCCTAGCAGATTTCAAGTGCACAATACAGTTTATTTGACCATAGTCACCATGCTGTGCATGGTATACATGTATGCATGTTCTGATCCCCAGAACTTATTCGTCTTACAGTTGAACGTACGTGTTCTTTGACCAAATCTCCCCATTTCTCTCATCCCTTAGCCTCTGGCAACCACCATTCTACTTTCTGCCTCTACGAATTTGCCTTTTTTGCTTCCCTATATAAATGAGATTGTGCACTATTTGTTTTTCTCTATCTGGCTTATTTCACTTAGCCAGACAGAGAAAAACAAATGCCTTCCATGTTTACCTATGTCATAAATGACAGGATTTCCTTCTTTTTATGGTTGAATAATATTCCATTGCATATGTATACACCACATTTTCTTTATCCATTCATCTATTGATAGACACTTAGGATTTTCCCACATGTTGGCTATTGTGAATAATGGTTTAATGAACACAGGAATTCAGATATCTTTTTGAGACCCTGTCATTTCATTTCCTTTGGATATCTACCCAGCTGCATTCTAGGAGTAGGGGCAACAGAGCCAGAAAAGGAATGTCAAGAGCTGATGGATCCAAACTTTGTCATGTTGCTGGACAAGATCCAGAATAATATCTTTATTCTTTAATATTATATTATTATTGATGAAAACAAGAAAAACTTATTCATTCAGATGACACTGTTGAGCACATATTGTGGGCCAAACAATATGATAGACCCTGGAGATACAAAAATATATCTTCTATATGATTTTATGGAACATACAGTCTATATTTTAAATTGTACAGTATAGTCAATATATTGAATAAAAGGAATGCATATTATTATGTAATATGTATGGATAATAGTGGACAAGTTCATACCTGTGAGAAATATATCAATCTGTATTCTAGGATGGGAAAAACAATATATGTGTATCTCTTTCTAGCCTGGAAATTTCTTCTTGTGTTTTTACCAGTTATTTGTGTCCCTAATTAATTTTCATCTTCTCTCCACCCTTTAACCTGTCATATTTTTTTTTTGTTTATTGTTGTTGTTTGCTTTAAATTTTTTTTTTTTTTTTTTTAGTTTGGGCTTCTAGAAATTAATAGTATTCAGGAATTACAGAATTGCTAGCTACTCACACTTACCCTGTCCTCAAAGGCACTGAAGACAAAGCCACCTTCTGCTTAGATGAGGGAGGGGGAACCTGAAAGAGAAGAGTGTTGGGATTAGAATGTATAAAAGGAGAGAAAATATGTTTATATTGTTAGGGATCCTAGGAAATATTCCTTGTTTAAGGGTTCTTGGATCCTCCAAGCAAATGCCATTTTGTAGTATATTTTCTTACTATAGAAACACAAATTGTCCCTGTAATTAGTTGAAGATTGCACACCCTAAATCATGAGTAATTTTATGCCATTATTTTAATGTGCTGACTCTTTTTTTTTTTCTTACAAGAGCTGTATAAGAGAGTATATTTGCTTTTAAGCTGTATAATTTTAAACAATTATCATTACATAGAGTTACTGTCACATAAGGATTCAAATAAGAAACATAAAATAAAGAGCCTTTCCCTCCTCTCTCTGGAACACTGAGATTATATACACCACTAAATGTCTTTTTATTGTCAAGTCAGCTGGAAACTGCCCTGAGCAGATGAGAAAGCCCAAGCTTTCCTCTGAGTCCTACCTGCTTAAATGACATCTTCTCCTCTCTTCACCATCAACCTGGGCCATATACAGGTCTAGGTGGTGAGGAGTCCTAGCAGCCCTTTCTCTTCTCTGGGCATAGGATCCTTTTCTTCCTCTCCAACTAGGTCTCAGTGTGGGAGGGCATATGCAGGTGGTGTCATTAAAACTCCGAGGTTTTCTTGTCCTCAGAGATGTTGTGTCTCTGTTCTCTAGATAAGACCCAACCCAGAGGGAAAGAACCTGCTCTTGGTTCCATTTTGAATTAGGAAATTAATTTTTAATCACACTAATGCAATCAACATCTCAGTATTTTCCCAACTGTAGTTAATTAATTTAAACTGTGACATGTGCTACAAAAAAAAGAAATTCTGTAGCAAAGAAATTTAAGCAAGTGTTGTTGGGTTAAGCAAGACTTCTCTGAAAAATATTGTTCAAGACTGACATGCAATATAGAAAGATAATGCAGTATAGAAAAGTAAACCACATCGTATGAAAGGGGAAAATCCATAAATCTGGAACTAGTGTTAAGATCTCATTTTCTTGCATCTCCTTTCCCTACACTGGTGAAGTTCCTACACTGTACTACTCCTTTCAGTCAAGCCTAAAGCCTCATGTACTATAGAGAGCCCTTCCATATTATATTAATTTTTTTCATATTTGTTTCTACTAACATGTGAGGTTTATAACATCAAGGCAGATTTTTCCCTTATTTATCTGCAAATGC